>NC_143562.1:108735625-109105000 GCF_054136105.1 Typopeltis vanoorti | reverse complement strand
ACCAGAAATGCTGAAGTATGGTGGTATAAAAGTCTTACAGTGGCTGCACTGCACAGTTCAGAAGGCCTGGACAGAGGGACGAATTCCTGATGATTGGAGTAGAGCTCTCATAGTAGCCATATATAATAAGGGAAATAAAACTGAATGTAAGAATTACAGAGGTATTTCATTACTGAGTGTTCCTGGTAAGATATATACAAGTATACTTGAGAAGCAGTTGAGAAGGATTGTGGAAGAAAAGCTTGGTGAAGAACAAGCTGGATTCAGGACAAATAGAGGCTGTCAGGATCAGATCTTCACTTTACGACAAATAGTTGAGAAAGCATGGGAATATAACAAAGATCTGTATTTAAGTGTTGTAGATTTGGAAAGGGCATATGAGAAGGTGTCAAGAGAGAAGCTATTTCAAATGCTATGGTTATATGGTGTCAATGGGGCATTATATCAAGCAATACTTAGTCCTTATTTGAGTTGTAAGTCAGCAGCTAGAATTGAAGGTAGTACAAGAACATGGTTTGATGTTAAATCTGGTGTCAGACAAGGATGTACATTATCCCCTCTGTTATTCATTATCTATATGGATCACATTATGAAAGAAAGTGGTATTAAACCTGATATCAAAATTGGAGATGTTAATATCAGCTCTTTGCTTTATGCAGACGATGTTGTACTTCTAAATAAATCCGCTACAAGTTTGCAAGATTCTCTGACTAAACTGAATAACTGTTGTAATAGATATGGCATGAAGGTCAGCAATAAAAAGACAAAGACAATGAAAATTGGCAGAATCATTGAAAATGTCAACTGTGTTGTGAATGGAGAACCTGTGGAACAAGTAAAACATTTCAGCTACTTAGGCACGATTTTTACTGAAGATGGTAAAGTAAATATAGAAATAGACAACAGAATCAGCAAAGCTGGTATGGTAGGAAGTCAATTGAATAAATTCATATGGAATAAGAGAGAAATTAGTCGGAACATTAAATTAGCTGTATACAAGACAGTGTTCAAACCAGTTTTAACTTATGGATCTGAGAGCTGGGTCAGAAATAAAACACTTGACCAAAGAGTAGAGACCACAGATATGAGAGTCCTGAGCAATATTAGAGGCGTGAACAGATGGCATCAATGACAATATCATATTAAAAATGAGGATATTAGGAAAGAACTTGACATTGTCAGCATCCAGAAATGCATTAGCTGAGCTAATCTCAGGTGGTATGGTCACTTGAGCAGAATGGGCGAGGAAAGATTAGCAAAACAAGTGTTCTCTGCCAAGTTGGCAGGAAAACGCCCCAGAGGAAGACCAAGATATAGGTGGATTGATACGGTACAAAGTGCCTTAAACGATAGAAATATAAGATCTGGTAATGTTGGAGTCTTGACTGTTTTAAAGGAAAATTGTAGATAGGAAGTTAGTAATGATGTAATTTTTTTCATGTAGTACTATCATATCCTGTACACCTCTTGAGGGTATATGGCAGGAATTTGATGATGATGATGATGTATCTGGATTTTTTATCCTGTAGTGTTGAGTTCTCAAGGCCGGTTTGCCTGCTTTGCGGGATGAAACCTCCAGGATAAATTGGAGAAAAAAACCCTACTGTGCACGCCCCCAAGACCAGCTGACTTGACTACCCTGGCTGAGGAAGATTCTTCAGCTCCCCATATCGCAGACAGGAATCGAACATAGGGCACTCCTTCCCCAGGCATATGGTTACGAAGCACACAGCCACTAGGCTAACACACACATATATATACATAAGCAGTGGGTTCAAATATGAAGTTGATGGTAGAGCAAATAGTGAGAAAAATTATTGGCTAAATAAAGGTAAATGCCTAGGTATAAATTAAAGATACCAAGAAATTATATACCTGGTTTAATCCTTTCTCCAAGTGTAAGCAAAACCAAGTATATATTTTCTTGGTATCTTTAATTTATAGTATAACCAAGTGGAAAACTTCCAACAACTATCTCTAATCCAGAGTATTTTAATAATAAGGAGTGACACATTTTGGCTACTCATGTATGAAAATATGACTTTGGCATTACTTTAACCATAATATCACCTCTGGTTCTGGATCCAACTAATGAGACCTCAATAAAGGTCAAAACTGGTTGGGTAGTGGCCCTTCCCATAATGCATAGCATTATACATACCTGTAAGGATATGTGCTTTGCATTATGGGATATTAAGGCAAGTGATGTGAAGTCATTAGCTTCTATATAAGAGTTGTCCTGTCCTGATTATATTTCAGCCGCAAGCTTTGTTTTGCTTACACTTGGATAAAGGATTAAACCAAGATATAATATCTTGGTATCTTTAATTTACAGTATAACCAAGTGGAAAAACGTCCAACAATAAATGCTTTCATAGACAGCTTCTGGTATTGAAACCACATATTTTTAGAAAAGAATGCGTTTAAGAAAATAAAATAAATAGCGAGTTTCATAAAATAAATATAACCACAAGTTTCGTAAGGCAGGAAAAGGATAAAATTTTCATAAGTCATCAGACTTACATCATCAAGTTGCAAAAGTTATACCCCCCCCAAAAAAAAAGACTAGAAATAATTAATTACAAATGTGGTCTTGAAAAGCTCTCAGCCTAACAATGAAAAAACGAATTTATAATTTCAATATTATTTTTAATCTCCCTTAAGACTAACACATTTATTCCGGCACCATTATCCCGTCCTGTAGTGGTTCTCAGTAAGTTCTGTAAAATACCCCTCTACAGCTGCAATCACCTCTTGATTAGAATCTGGGGAATAGGGTTGATGTTCCAACAATTCATAGTGCAGATCCTTTAATTTTCCCATTGCCAAAACACTTTTGTGGGCAGGTGCATTGTCCTGATGAAAGATGATTTTTTTTCTTCTGCAAACTAGGTCTTTTTCTCATGAATTTTTTCATCTAATCTGGTTAAAAGATCGGAATGATATTCCCTGGTTATTGTTTTACCCTTTTCAAGATAATTAATAAACAAAATGCCTTTAGCATCGAAAAACACCAATGCCATGACCTTTCCTGCTGATGGAACCGACTTTGTCTTCTTTGGCACCCAACAACTGGCATCTGTCCATTGTTTTGACTACTGTTTGGATTCTGGTGTGTAAAGGTGAATCCAAGTCACATCCATAGTAAAAAATTGACGCATGAAATCAGTTTTATTCTTGTTAAAACGCTCCAAGCACTGTTCAGAGATTTTCATGTGAGTGCATTTTTGATCTGCTGTGAGCAAACATGGCACCCATCTTGCGCAAAGCTTTTTCGTATGCAATTCTTCATGCAAAATATATCCTACACGTTCTTTCGAAATGCCTACAGTCTCAGCAACTTCACACACTTTGACTCGCTGGTCATCCAATACCATATCGTGTACTTGATCAATGATTTCTGGTGTTGTTACACTGTTTGGACATCCTACACGTGCATCAATCATCTTCAAGGCTGGTATGGTCACGTTTAAACTCAGCAACACATTTCTTAATTGTCAAAAATGAAGGAGAAGAGTGCCCATAAACTTTTATGAAGTTTGAATGAATTTCTTTTGCCGTTAAACCTTCTTTTACAAAGAATTTTATAACTGAATGATACTCAATTTTATCCATTTCAAGTGATACAGATAACACTTTTGCTTCAGACAGCTGTATAAAACAAACTACCTGATAGAATGACTTGCAATTTCGCATCAATGCTTATGACAGATGTACCAACTTAGAAGGAAAAAAAAAAAAAAAAAAAAAAAAATCGTGCCTATAGTTTTGCCATCTATGGTTGAGGCCGAGAACTTTTCAGACCACCCTCATACACATTAGATGTTAACAGAACTTCACAACCGGTATATACAAATAAGTAACCAGAATAAAAAAAATTAAATTGATCACTGTATACGTGTTGGAACAGATCATATCATAGGTCCATAATAGCTAGAATTAAGCCTTGATTTTTGTTACACTGTGTGTGTTGTAGTCCGCATGGTTAGCCGAGTGGCTATGTGCTTTGCAACCATATGTCTGGGGAAGAAGTGTCCTAGGTTCGATTCCCACTGATGATGTGAGGAGCTTAAGGATCTTCCCCAGCCATAGCCACGTTAGCCGGTCTTGGGCATGGACAGCAGGGTTTTTTCCACCAGTTTATCTGGGGTTTTTCATCCTGTAAGCAGGCAAACTGGCCTCGTGAACACACAGGCTACAGTCACAGGATATAATATGGCAAGGAAGGCAACAGGAAACCACCTTGCTCATAATCATTTCCCTAGTATGGTAGCATATAGCTATCCCCCACCAGTCGTATGGCTGAGAGAATAGAATAGTGTGTGTTGTGGGATCTTTAGCATTTCAGATACTTTCTTGTAAACCAATTATGATTAATATAAGGCATTTTTCTTTGTTGCCAAACCTAATTTATGCTGTCTTCTTTTTTTTGAGGTCTTTTACATGTTCAGACATGCAGATCCCCCCCCCTCCCCCGACTTTTCTACTTAGCCCACACAGCAAATGCCACAAGACGAATCCATTTCATAAACACCTGGTATTTTTTATGGAATGGTGTGAAGGTGTAAGAACATGGAGATTTTATGCATCAGTAAAAAAGCTACTTTACTGTTGTACTTACACTGCCACTTTCTTGATATAAGATAGCGTGACTGCATTCACACTACCTTATATCAAGTAAAGGAGCTGTCAGAGGTGTATTAAGAAATTTGTTGACCGTATTCAGTGGTGCAGTTTTTCATTCCTGCTAATTGATGGACATATTGTATGATCTATCTTGTAATGTTTTAATCATGCTATTATGAAGTATACATTAGACATTCATAGGAATTGTATGAATAATACTTATTTTCTCAGCATTCCTTTTCATCAATTGTGTGAAAAAGAGGGAGGAGGAGGAAGGTTTCATAGGAGGAAGACATTCATAGGAATTGTATGAATAATACTTATTTTCTCAGCATTCCGTTTCATCAATTGTGTGAAAAAGAGGGAGGAGGAGGAAGGGACTTGAGAACATTTAACCTTTTTAATGAAGGATAATGACACCAAAGACAACATAATTCTTAAAGAAAGATCAGAATCCTTAAAAAAAAAAAAGATTCTAAATCCTTGTCAAAAATGATAAGCCACATGCATAAAGCATATGTCATCAATTTCTCCCCGATTATGCAGTCTAGTATAGTCAGTGAATTAACAGAACTTTTTTGTCTACATTAACAGTGTGATGACTTGCAAAATAGACATTTTCACCAAATTTTCCACCAGTTTCTTTAACAGTGTCAAGTAAAGTAATAATAATATATATATATATATATATAAGGCACACTTACCCATTAACATTTTAGCAATATCAATTAGGATGCTGGTAAACCTGTTTTCCAAAATATACCTAAATACAGATTAAAGACATGATCAGATTAAATAATAAGTTATGATAAAAACAAGAGCATTCAAAAACCCAATTTTATATTAACACATTTTTCATTTCCAACTAGGAATATATTAAAAAAACAGCAAAAAAAAAAGTTTCATCTGTGTTAAATTTCTCTTTAGAATATTATTTTTATATAAAAAACTAAGTATTGTTAAGTGAGACTTGCCTTAATAGGTCTTTTGATAAAACATAATGCTACTGTATTAATAATAATAATAAAACAATGTATAACTTTTTCCTTTGG
Source organism: Typopeltis vanoorti (assembly GCF_054136105.1). Classification (NCBI taxonomy): domain Eukaryota; kingdom Metazoa; phylum Arthropoda; class Arachnida; order Uropygi; family Thelyphonidae; genus Typopeltis; species Typopeltis vanoorti. Next base: position 109,099,322 of record NC_143562.1, on the reverse strand, counting down.
GAAGTTCTTGTTTCTTAACCCATAAATAATTATAAATATTCTTTTAAGAATGTGACAAATGAAACTAAGAAACTGCAAAGAAAAGGGATGTAGTGCACATAGGAACAAATGATTTAAGTAGTGATAAATATGAGAAAGGACTGCTGGAAGAAGTGAGAAAGAATATATCGTTAGTCTATTATAGCAAACGGATTTGATGTGCAGGCTGTATAGATTAGATATGGGCAGAAAAGACTTGCAAAAAGGAATGGCCTGCACTTGAAACTAGAGCATAAGGGGAGAAACACTGAGAATGTGTGTGTGTGTGTGTGTGTGTGTGTGTGTGTGTGTGTGTGTGTGTGTGTGTGTGTGTGTGTGTGTGTGTGTGTGTGTGTGTGTGTGTGTGTGAAAGTGCAACTAAGATATGCAAATGTCATAATGATATAAATGTCAGTGGAACACAGTAATGAATTTGGTGAAGGGACAGACATGTATACACTGGGTTCAGACTTCTTGAATGTGTGTGGGAGGGGACAGAAAGAGAGACTTTCCCAAGGTCAAACAGACTGCAGATGTAAGTATACAAAAAAAACAAACAAACCAGGTTAACTTATTATGTTTATACACAAATGGTAGAAGCATCAAGAAAAGAAGTTGAATTTGTGGGCTTGGTGATACATTGTGGAGTCAGATGTAGTAATGGAATCAAGTGTTTCTTGGAAGGCCATAAGTTAGGAGAGAGGGAGGCAGTACAACTAATGATAGTGATGATTTGAGTCCGATTAGAGTAGAAACTCAGGAAAGAAATAATAGTAATAATATTCAATGTGGCACTGAGTTTGAAGCTATCTGGGGTAAAATGGAGACTAAAAGGAAGAAATATATGGTGAGGCACTGCTACAGATCCCGTGGTTCAGTTGCTGGTAACGATGAAAGCATCAGCAAATTACTCTGATAGGTACTAAACAAGTAATCTTTATGGATGACTTAAAAATTACCTGAACAATGATTGGGTAGTAGAGGACACTCATGATAAGAATGAAAGAGTTTATTGAAGGGTCATGTGAAAACTTTCTCAAGCATATTGATCACATCATCAGAAGAGGATCTCAGTTAAGGAAGCAACTGTTCTGCTACCAGTAGGTGACAACGATCACATGCCCTAGAGAATAGCCAAGCGTATAGACATTCCAATTAAGAAAGGTTACATGATGCTGAACTACAAAGCCAGCTGGAAATTATGACCAACTTAGGAGAACACTATGTTCGATTATGGTATCAGTGATGAACGAATAGGATGGGAGAGAAATGGATGTGAAACCTAATTCAGAATGAGATGATCTATAACAGGGTTTCCCAAATTGTGTTCCACAGAAAGTGAATAAGTGTTGTGTAATGTCAGTGACCAAGCCGTGTATTTTTAAACATGGAAGTAATTCGGGAAAGGGAATACCACTGTTTATGACCGGCCATAAAAATTTTCTCAAAACTGAACGAAATAACATCTGTGTTGCAAATGTTAGTGACCAATCAGCAAGGAAGTATAAAGAAAATTTTTCCACTGAAATTGAAGATCAAGGGGGTCTGTATCTGGTTCTCAAATCTAGTAATACTGAATACTTTCTTCACATGTCATATTGTAGGGTGAAAGTGCTTGTTTCGAAACCATAGTGCCATGATTTTTTAAAAATAATAAGCCTACAGATTTAAATTTTAATATGAATAAGAGACAAGGGACTTTGTTTAATTTTACTGTTAAGAAATCTCTTATTGAAGGTGGTGTCTGTGATTGAACAGATAGTGATTCATCCACCTCCAGCCTACAAAGCAATCTCTAGGATGTACAAAAGGAGGGGAAAACTACCAACACACAGGAGAAAAAGTCTGCATTCGTTCGTAAGTACTTATAATAATATTATAAATTTTTGGTGATCAGAATGGGATATGTCAATGAAAATCAGCACAAATTAATTTAATGATGTTGGCCTGAGGAAACTACAATATGCTACAAGATTTCATTAGTCCAGTACTTGATAACTGATTTAAATGTAATTTTATATTTGTCAACATGTCACACCGTATACATAAGTGTACTAATACTCTATGATTATGCCATAATTAATTATTAACACATTACAAAATAACCAAGGTGTTCCGTGAAAATTTCAGGATTTGTGAAGTGTTCCTTCGTAGGAAAAGGGAAACGTTGATCTATAAGAAGATGATGTAGAAGGATTATCATAAGAATAAGGATGAGAGGAGTTGTGAAATATATAGAGCACAGGCTAGAAAAGTTACAAACATCATATAGAAAGCTAAGTTGAAGTATGTTGTAATGAAGTAACTTGGAAGCTTTTTTCTTTTCAGATTATTCTATCAAAGCACTACTATTCTATCACTTACTTCCTTCTCCTATATATAAATAGCCTTCTCTCATGGATCTCAAATCCTATCCACAATTTTGCAGATGGCAGTGTGTTACATTCTTCCTAATAGTTTGACAAACTCTGTATACAGTGCTAATATATCCCAAGCTCCAATATTTACTACAATAAGTGACCTAAAAAAATTTCTATTCTTCAATAAGTGAGGTATGGACAACCTAAAAATAAGGAGTTAGTGGGTTATGATGGAGATGAAATTAAATGTTTTGGCTTTAAGTGAAAAGAGAGAGAGATTTAAGAAGAAAAAAATTTAAGAGAGAGAGAGACTATGTTTTGACTTGGAAGGAGCAGATGATCAGTCAGAAAAAGATTTAGGTTCTAATATCAGTAAAGAAGTAAATGGCAGTCTTGTAAAGTATGGAATTAGTGATAGGATAGGCTTGTTTTTGAATGGAAAGCTAATTTCACTTTTATATACTCACTACACAAAGGTTTAGTATTGAAGAAAAGACATTATTTAAGAGTACTTATTCAAAATAAGAACATAGAGTAATCATTTTAGGCAATCTTAATGCAAAAAAATGATGAAAATCAAAAGTCAGAAATGACATCTTCTTTCTTAATTTTTTCTGAAATGGACATATGAGCTGTCATCATAAGGAGCAAGTATCAAGGAAAAGGAAATCAAACCTGAAGAATTGGTGCTACCGACATAAAAAAACATTAAGAAAACAGGTAAGATCCTACTAAATAATAAATACAGAATTACATCCAGACGATAATGATCAATGAAAGGAAGGAGCAGCAATAGCATTCAGCACTAAACATGAAGCTTTTTGATCAGAAGGCAAATTTAAGTACAGGTAACCCTCGTATAACGCGGTCTACAAATTGTTGTATCCCTTGTTCAACGCAGTTTCGATATAACGTGGCCTACAATAGAAATTGTAGTAATTTCTATTGTAGAATACTTTTGTAGTATTCTAGTACCCCCCCCCCCTTTTTTTTCATATATTTTTCACCGCGGGACTTAAAATCAAATTTTATCTTCATTTATTTTGTGTCTACCCGTATCGCGCAAGTAGTTATAAGTATCAAATTTAGTTTTATTGTCTCACTGAAGAAGGTACTGTACAGAGGCTTTTGCAGTCTGTGTCATTCTCAACAAATAGTGCAACCAGAGACGGATGGAATAAAAACAGCGCTAACTACTAAATCACATGTCCCCTCTCACAGAAACTATGCTGTATAGACTCAAGCAAAACCATATGTTCCACTGAAACACAGTATCTAACTATAAACTATTGTCCAATTTTTCAATTTTGAAATAAGTGTTTATTTTATTGCATTTGAAATTCTCCATGTCATTATAACAGATCACAAAGGCTAACTTAAAATAAAATTCTACCAAGATTTGAAACATGCCATATAATGAATGTGTGAGTTCGCTTGCCACCTCAAACACAAACAAGAAGCCATAAAATTCAACGAAGGATTGAAACGTTTGTGTGAGTTGAGCAAGTCATTAATGAGAAGTTCTGTCTGAATGATAAATGGCACACTGTTGTGGATGTTGTTATGACAGTTTCAGATGTCATGGAATTCGATTGAAGAGAATTAGCATTTCAATTCAACACTTGTCGATTGTCTTTGGGTCACGTGATCTTTTGTTAATACCACACCAATCATATGCATGTCTTTATAGTTCTCTTGTGTAAAACAAAATTCAACTTGTACATATTGTAATAATTAAAAAAAAAGTTGAATAATTTATAAGCGTATAAAAGAATATTGCCTTCAACTCGTTGATGTGCCAGCAAAATTCTCAGATGAATGGCGAACCTATGGCACGGGTGCCATAGGTTCGCCATCTAGGGTTTACTGTATAAAGTGTTTATAGTTGAAAATTGTCTTCGTTTTCTGCCAGGAAAGTGCATTAAAAATCATAAATGTGTTATTCTCAAGCTGAGCAGTTTATTTTCTGGTGAGTTACATACATATGTAATGCTTTTTTTTTTTTTATGTAAAAGTTTATTTTTATTGTAATGGCCACTAAAACTGCAACGAAAGGGGAAAAAAACCAACATTGAAGAGGAAATTCATTTCTCTCAAAGAAAACATTAAAATCTTGGATCAGATGAAAATTGGAGAAAAACCAGGGGTTGTTGCAATGCTTCTGAATCTAAATGAATCAACAATTCGAACAATCAAACAAAATGAACATAAAATCCGAGAAATTGTTATTGCTGGGTCAACGGTAAGTGCAAAGCACGTTGCTCGTGTTCACGATATTCCAATAGATAAAATGGAGAAATCTCTAATGATTTGGATAGAAGATGCACTCAAAAGAAAATTCCTTTGGATGGACACCTTATTAAGCAAAAATGTCTCAAAGTTTATGAACATTTAAAAGAACTTGATCAAGATTCTTCAGAAGAAATCTCTCAGCATGGATTTTGTGCCTGTAAGGGTTGGTTCGAAAACTTTAAAAAGCGGTTTACTTTGTATGATCTTAAAATCCAGGGAGAATCAGCATCAGCAGACGTTGAAGCTGCCCAGAAATACCCAGCAGAACTTTTAAAAATCATTAAAGAAAGTGGTTGTAGTGCAGACCAGATGTTCAATGCAGATGAATCTGGGTTATATTGAAAAAAAAAACACCTATATTTCGAAAACTGAAAGATCAGCTCATCGATTCAAAGTTTCCAAAGATAGAATTACTCTACTGTTTTGTAGTAATGCATCAGGTGATTACATGACAAAACCCAATGTTTATTAACTGATCTGCAAATCCTCGTGCAATGAAAGGGCTCGACAAGTCCACCCTGCCTGTTTATTGGTGGGCCAACAAAAAGGCATGGGTTACAGCTAGCATATTTGAAAATTATTTTTTCAAGTGTTTTGTACCCAATGTAGAAAGTTACACAAAGAAATAAGATATGGACTTCAAACTTCTACTAATTTTATATAACACACCAGGCCACCCAACAAATTTAAGCCACCCGAATATTGAAATAACTTTTTTTGCCACCTAATACTACTTCACTTATTCAACCACTCGACCAAGGAATAATATCAACATTTAAGTCATATTATATTCGGCTAACATTCCAATTAATTTTCGAAAAAATGGAATCTAATCCAAACATGACACTGCCTCAAGTGTGGAAAGAGTTTTCAATATTGAAATGTGTGAAAATTATTTCTCTGTCCATTAAAGAATTACAACCCTCTATGCTGAATGCTTGCTGGAAAAAAATATGGCCTGAAGCCGTTCTGGAACAAAATTTCGTACCTCCAGTGGATGCCGAGCTACGTCGTATAATAAATGTCGCAAACATTTTTGGTGGAGAGGGCTTTTGCAATATGGTTGAAAACGAAATTAGTGAATTCACTGATGGAGAAACAGAGGAGGAACTGGTACAATTAATAGATGCCATCGAACCAAATGGCAGGGAAAGTTCTGCCGAAGATTCTGATTGTGATGAATCTGTTAAAGAATTCAGTTTAAAGAAATTAGCAGAAGGATTGGACTTGTCAAGAAAGTTAGGAAGTTATTTTACGGATAATGATCCCTCAATGGAGCGCTCAGGAAAATTCACAAGACAATTGGATATTTGTTTAGTGCCATATTATGAACTTAATAAAAAATTGCAGCATAGTGGAAAGCAAAGTCTTATTACTGACTTCTTGATGACTAAACCAGCCGAAGTATGAAATGAGAATTATACAAATGATGTCCAAGAGATTTCAAGTGGTGACGACCTCCGGCAACTTAAAGAACATCTACGAAATGTTATTTCTGAAGACAGTGATGACTATTAAAATATACGCTTTGTTTTATTGTGTCTAAAACGTTTAGGTATTATGTGCAATGAAATTTATGTAACATTTGTAATTTTTATAATTTTATACTACGTATTTGTGTCATAGTTTATGTTTTCCTAACTTACATGAATTACCTGAATAAAATAAAAATATTGTTTTTGTTGGATATGTCATTGTTGTTTATATAATTAAAAAAAAAAAAAAACGATTTTGGAACCTAACCATACTTTTTCTATGTGATCAAAGTCTCGAATGTGATTTATATAACGCGGCATTTCTATGGAACCTAACATCAGCGTTATAAGAGGGTTACCTGTAGTTATGATCTTCTGTGCCTATGGTCACACATAGACACACAGAAGGTTCTTTTAATATCAATACCTGAAGTAGAAAAAGCTATCAAAAGTCTGAATTGTGGAAAAGCAGCTGGAGCAGATGATATTTGACCAGAAATACTCAAATATGGATGTACAAAAGTTTTATAGTTGCTATAATTCCAAGGGTCAGGTCAGAAGGTCAAATTCCAAATGATTGAAGTAAAGTTCTCATCTATAAAAAGGAGAATAAAGTGAATGTGAAAATTTACAGATGAATTTCTCCATTAAATGTTCTAGGTAAGATTTATGCAAGCATACTTCAAAAGAAGCTGAGAAAAGTTGTGAAAGAGAAATTTGGCAAAGAAAAAGCTGGGTTCAGGAAATACAGGTCGTCAAAGATCAGATTTTTATATTACAACAAATAGTTGAAAAAGCAGCAGTCAGAATTCAAGGAAATGCAGGAAGATAGTCTGATGTAAAATCAGGTAAAAGACAAAGGTGCACATTATCTCCACTCTTAATCATATTATGAAAGGAAGTAACATTAAACCTGATATTTAAATGAGACATATCAAAAACACAGATCTCTGCTTTGTGCAGATATGTCCTAAAGATATTTAAGTGCAAGGCTCCAGGATTCTGGAAGTGAGATGAATAACAGCTGTGATGAATTGGGCAAAAAAAATCATCAATGAAAAGACCGTAACTATGAAAACAAGCAGGAGGAACATAGAAACTTCAAATGCATTCTCAACAGAGAACTTGTAGAAACAAAACATTTCAGCTATTTAGGCACAGTGTTTAGTGAAGATGGCAAATCAAACATGGTAATAGACAACAGAATAAGCAAAGCTGATATAGTGAGCAAATTGAATAAATTTATATTGAATAAACGAAAAATTAACTGAAATACTAAACAAGCAATATACAAGACAGTCTTCAAACCAGTTTTAAGTGAAGGATCTGAGAGCTGGGTCAGATATTGTTGGATCTTGAATGAAAAGATTTCCTTAAAGAAATAATTTATTCGGGATTCAACAAGTTTTAGCTAAACAACAACGAAAATGCTTGTACATAGGTAAAGATACAAATTGTTTAATGAATCATATGCTAGTACTATTTTATGTAATATTACTTAAAAGTAAATGATGTCAATTTTTTATAAGAATTTATAATGGAAGAAGTATTCTTTGTAAGATATATGTTAAGGCATGTAACAGAAGTTCAAATTCCACTAACGAAAACCTTGAGTAAATTATTATTATTACTACGGGCTACTCCAGGGAGACCTTAGACTCATCGAGGGAGGCCCTAAACATCATGTTCACACAACTGTTCAACATTCTCACAGTATCTATCATACCTTGCCTTGAACTAGCTCACTGTCATGGCACCCACAACAGACTCTGGCAGCTTATTCCACTCATTTACCACTCTAAAAGTAAAGAACCCAGCTCTAACACCCCTGCTAACCACGTTCTTGCCCAGCTTCCATGGGTGTCCCCTAGTTCTCCCACCACCAGTCCTGATCTCAAAAATATCCTCTGAATTAATCCTATAGAATCCTTTTAGCAATTTGAATGTCTCAATCATATCTCTCCTTTTCCGCTTATCAACTAGTTTCTGCAACACACAAATCTTCAACCTGTTCTCATATGGTTCGTTCCATAGACCTGCTATCATCTTAGTCACTCGCCTCTGGATCCTCTCCACCTCCTCCCCATCAAGAAAGAACCGAGGTGACCAAATCTGGGCACAGTAGTCGAGATGAGGTCTTATCAGGGCTCGGTACAGAGGTACAATAACTTGCTTGTCTCTGCTCGTCAAGGTATTTTTCAACAACCAAGTGAGTTGATGAGCTGATTTAGCCACTTTCGCAATGTGCCCCCTAAACTTCATCTCCCTATCCACCAACACTCCCAAGTCCCTGGCCTCATCAATCTCTTGGAGTACAGTTCCACCAATGTGGTATACTGCTGCTAATCTTTTCACTCCGAAATGCATAACCTTACATTTTGTCACATTAAATTGACATCCATTCTCCTTAGCCCAGAACTCCAATCTATCTAAGTCATCCTGCAAGACTTTGACATCTTCTGCATTCACTATAGCCCTACCCAACTTTGCATCATCAGCGAACAAATGAATTGTTCCACTTAGATCCTTCCCTATATCGTTAATGAACAGATTAAACAGCAGTGGTCCAAGAACAGAACCCTGTGGCACACCACTAGTCACAGGCCGTCTTTTGGACTCTACTCCTGAATAAACTACTCTTTGATATCTCTCCATCAACCACCCAGCTATCCATCTCACCAACCCTATATCCATTCCCATATGTTGTAGTTTACGGATTAGAATTCCATGTGGTATCCTATCAAATGCTTGGCAAGGTCCAGTAGTATCACTGTAAACCCATTTCCCTTATCCAGTTCAGCCGTCACCTTGTTATAAAACTTGAGCAAGTTACTGAGGCATGATCTACCCTTCACAAAGCCATGCTGTCCTCTGTACAGTATCTCATTTTCATCAATCCATTCCTGTATTTTTCCCTTGACTACTTTCTCCAAGACCTTGACAACGACTCCTGATATGCTGATCGGTCGGTAATTTGCAACCATAGTCTTGGATCCTCCATCGCCTTCGGGACTAAGCCAGACCCGAGACTCAGATTAAACAACATGGTCAAGGGCACTGATAATTCCTTAGCCGCTTCATGCAAGACCCGTGCCAGTATACCATCCAATCCCACAGATGTATTCACATTAAGGTTCTGTAATAGACAATTCACCTCCACTTCATTCATCACAATTCCCGTATAAACTAATGGTTCCTTCATTTTTTCAATGTCACCACTTGGATGATATACTTTTGCAAAGTGCGCGCTCAGTAACTCCACTATATCGACTGGTTCAGTGAACTCTTTACCATCGTCATTCCTTAAAATCATTTTGCCATGTATAGTTTTTTTCTTGCTTGCAGCATATTGAAAGAACTGTTTGGGATTCTCTTTTTCTTGCATAGCTAGTTTCCTTTCATAATCGGCTTTTGCTGTTTTTACCACACTCGTTACCCTTCTGGCCTGCACTTTATACCGTTAGTGTGCCTGCAGGTCACCCCTTTCTTTAAATTCCCTCCATAGTTGTTTCTTTTTTTGCAGCTCAAGCTTAATGGTGTTATTCATCCATTTAACCCCTACTTGTTTCACTATTCGGACCTTAGGTATACAATCAGCCATAACCTCCTGTAAATGCTCTTTGACCACTTCCCATGCTCTATCGACGTTCAGCCCTTGCAGTTGTACATGCCATGGCACTGATCCAAGCAATCTCCTAAGCTTGTCATACTTGCCAGCACGGTAATTCCACATATACCCTGTCTTAATCACAAATTGCACACCTTTAGCCACCTCCCAGGTCAAGACCTTATGATCACTCTCACCAATAGGTGGCAACATGGTCATATTCATTACAGTCAAATTTTGAGATGCAATTACCAGGTCAAGCACTCTCACACCCCCAGTATTTTCAATTACATGCTGTTTCAGATAGTTATCCCTTAATAATTGAATAAAATCCATTTCCTTCCTCACATGTGTCCTCTCCTCCTTCCAATCAATGTTACCATAGTTGAAATCCCCCATAATAATTACCCTCCTTCCACTCATTTCATCAATTTGTTTATGCATACCATCTCCACCATCTATTCCATCACCTGGTCTATAGCAGCACCCAACTGTATATTTTATTCTGCCAGTGTCAATCTCACACCAAATAGCCTCAAATGAGCTCATTTCACTATCCTGCAATACTTCAATTCTCCTTGGCTGCAGTTCATCAGCTATCATCAATAACACCCCTCCCCCAATTTTATTCTCTCTGTCCCTCCTAAACACACTATAACCTACACATTCTATCCCACTAACTATATCATCTTCCGTCAGCCATGTCTCACTAATGCCAATAACCTGTGGCCAGGAAGAGCCAATCAAGGCCAAAAATTCTTCCTTCTTGTTCCTAATACTCCTGGCATTAGTATACATGAATTGCAGTGATCCCTTTGTCCCACCCCTATCTTGATGCGTTATTCTAAATGTCCCATTCCCATTTTTTGTCCTTAGTGCTGGCTCAGGTACATTATATACATTTTTACACTCAACTGTCTCACCGATGTCTGGATATCCACTTCCCCCCCTTCTTGGTAGTTCTAGTTTCCCTGGTTCTGCATATCCATTTTCACTTCATTCAGCAACACTTTTTCCAGTCTCCGCACACCAAGTCCATTCAAATGCAGGCCATCCATCTTGTATAAGTCCTTTCGCCCATCAAACTCATTCCACATGTCCACAAATTCCACACCACACCGTCCGCATAACCTGCGCATAATGTCATTTGCGATTATGGCCCTCCTTCTAAACTCCTCTCTGTCATACCGCAGTAACAGACTCACCATTCTAACTCTGTCACTCTTTTCTTTCGCTACCTTTAACAATACTTTCAAGTCCTCTCTCATAAAAAATTTATCACCTTTCAATTCATTCGTACCCACCACAATTATTAATTCTTTCACCCTCTGTTTTTGCACTCTAATACTCTCACTTACATCCTTAAATTTCGCACCCGGTAAGTACGATTTAGTTACACTCCCATCTATTACTCCTCTTAATAACGAGTCACCATACAACACTCTTTCCTTCATTTCGGAAACTCTCCCACGCTGTTTATTTACGTTAGCAGAATCACTCTGGAAAGAGTTTTGCAGGTGCTCTAATTGCCGCTGCGCATTTTGTATCACTGCGTGCAACCGAGCGATCTCACTTCCTACAAATAATTCCTCATTTTTTTTATCATTCAAACCATTTTCTCTTTCTGTATAATTGCTCTCACTCTTTCTTAGATCACCGCTCACATTGCCATCTTGTACACCGCAATTTCCTATCATGCCACTATTTTCACTCGCATTCTGGCTTTCTTCAACCATAACTGTCTCACAACCTGACACATACTTCGACTCCTCACTTTGTATACACTTTCTACACATTCTCCCACCACTATCACTTTCAATCCAAACTCCAGCCTCATTCGGGAATGCATACATTCCACACAAATTCACATTGGACAAATTCTCTCGCGTTATACTTTGCGTAGCCTAAGGCAAATTGTCTACGTGCGGAGCAGCACATGCTCAGTGTTTTCCAGGAAGACGCGAATAGAAAAAACAACACGTACACAAAAAGAGGGTACCGGTCAGAAAGGTATGGAAGTGAAGAGGGCGCCAAAGGTAGCGGACATAAAAGTGGTTTGTCCCCCTTTAAAGAGGCTTTTGGTCTTTTTGCCTTTTGTCTGTTTTGTTTTTGGATTTTCTTGTGAAGTCGGAGTGAGTCCAAGTTATGGATCTTATCGATAGCGTGTAGTTATTCACAGCCATCGGTTTGAGATGTCGTACGGAAGGAATCAATGAGGAGATAATCGGTAGCATTCCGAGCAAGCTTGAAGGAGCTCACTGCCATAAGGATCGATCCGAGCCATGCTGTTTCTAGTCCGCGATGGGAAAGAAAGACAGAACAATGAAGTCCAAGCCTAGCCTGTGAGACAATCATCTAGAAGAAGACCGGACATTCCGTGGGACTAAGTAAGGATAAGATGACAGAATGAATATACTTCCAAAATATGGTAATGTTAAAACCTTTTGTAATTCTTTGTTAAGAAAGAGAGGAATATTGTGATACAGAAGAAAAGCGATGTTATGTTTCAGAAATCTATACTTGTAGGAAAGGGCTATAGCGAACATTGGATAGTAGTGTTTTGAGTCAGGGCTATTTCTCATGTAATTAATTGAATGAATTGTAGTTTGAATTGTTGTGAGTAATGATCTATAAAGTTACCGATGTAATTGAATTAATTTGAGAGAATGTGTAGACTAGTAAGGATATTTGGAGATGCTTACAAAATTTTGTGCTATGGAATTAACCTATGTTTAAATTGACTTGTGCCTTAAATTGAAATTAAGGCACACCACTTGCTAATATCTGAATCTGAGCGGGATAGATTTAATTGACAGAGACCACGACTGCAAACTAAAGTAAATTAAGTGACATAGATAAATCTGAGATAAGAAACTATTAGTAAATTTATTAGCTTAGTCTCTCAGGGGACCCTGTGACCCCTAGAGAGTGCATTCCCTGGGTGGCGGATAGGGGAGCCCACCATGTGTGTGTGTGTGTGTGTGTGTATATGGTGGGGTGGTCCGAATATACTGAATAAGGACTCATGGACCAACAGGGCCATAAGGGAAGCAGCACTCCCATGGACCCCTAGCTGGATCTATCCTCTCCTTCTGCTACTTTGAGGAAGATCCACTTTAATCTTTCCTATATAGCCTTATCAGCCAACGCTTCTTATTTTATGACTCTTAGAGTACTCGAGGGCCATGGGGTCTTTCATTTCTGGTCTTACAACTATGCCCTCTCTATAAACCTTACTATAATTCTTCTATAATCTACTCTTTCCCCCTTCAATATACCCTATTCCTCCTATGGGTTTAAATTCGGAAGAAGGCTAGTTCAGAAGCCTTAAGGTAGCAGCCCTACCACTGAACTATTCCATCGTCAGGCTAGTCCCCTGACATGGAGAACATAATTCTACTAGTAAGCTGACAGAAAAAGATAATCAGATTGAATCTATAGGAAACGACCCTGGAATGGAAAAGGTAAAACAACAATGGAAACGACAAAATATAATGCACATAGCAAACTGGAATGTAAGAGGAATAGCATATAAAGAAATAGAATTAAACCAATTATTAAATGAAAGAAATTTTAAAATAGCAGTAATCACTGAAACAAAAAAGAAATTAAAAGGAACCATGAGAACTGAACATTTTAATGTGATATACAGTGGAGTCGACAGAGACCAAAGAGCAGAAGCAGGAGTCATGATTTGGATTTGTAACTCCCTTTCAAAACAGTTAAAATATTATAAATTATGGAATGAAAGAATAATAGAAGCTAGAATAAAAATAGATAGAGGCTATTTAACAATAATTGGCTTATATGCCCCAGAAGAGGGAAGAGTAGGATAATATTGATTTTTATAATCAGCTACAAAACATATATAATAAAATAAATAAAAATGATTACGTAATTTTAGCAGGAGACTTAAATGCAAGAATTGGAAACACGAAAATTAATAATAATATAGGAATATATGGAAAACATACTCTACTAAACAGGAATGGTAAAAAATTGATCGACTTTGTAGTTTATAATAACCTAAAAATAATGAATTCCTTCTATAAACATAAAGATATACATAAATATACTTGGGCAGCAAGAGGATGGAAATCAATATTAGATTACTTTATATTAAATGAAAAGACATCAAAATTTTCACTAGATGTTAGAGTTCACAGAGGATATGAAATAAGCAGTGACCACTTCCTTGTTAAAATAAAATTAAGATTACCACCTAAATGGCTACAAGTAACAAGAACAGAAAGAAAAATTGAAACATTTGTTTATAAAACTAGACTATTGAATGACACAAATGTACAATGGCTATATGAACAAAGAATTAACCAATATCTAGATAAAATAAAACAAAATGAAGAAATAGAAATAGAATGACTTAATACAAAAATGATACTAAATGCAGCAGCTAATGAAAGACCAAAAAATTTAATAAAAGGAAAAAACCGAAGACTGGAATGATACAATGAAAGAAATAATCGAAAAGAAAAAGAAGCCTATCACAAATGGTTAAGCAGTAAAAGATTAGAAGATGAAATAGAATATAAAAGAATAAGAGCCATAGCTAAAAGAGAAGTCAGAAAAAGACAGAGAATAATGGAACAAATTTGTTTCTAATTTAGAAACAAATTTATATAATTTGTAGACCTAATGTATATAAAAATTTGAAACATTTAAATGCTTTAAATTAAATGCATTAAAATTAAAAGATACCAAAGAAAACATAAAATTAAACACTGAATTGTGGACAGACAAATAATTTAAAAAAGACAACTGGCAAACAATTAACGAAAATGAAAAGGAAATAACTGAAGAAGAATTAGAAATCAGCCTGAAAGAAACAAGAAACAGAAAATGGAGAAGCTAAACTAGGTTCAGAACTATATAAATATGCAGGAACAAGATTCAAAAGAAAGACTTCAGCTGGTATCACTCCAATAGAATGGAAAAAAGCAATTGTGATTCCTATCTTTAAAAAAGGTAATAGAGATGACCCTAAAAACTATAGCAGTATCAGTATACTAAATTCCTGATACAAAATATATAGCAGAATCTTAAATAGCAAACTAACGAAATATTCCGAAAACTTTATTTTAGAAGTACATAATGGATTTAGAAAAGGACGATCATGTACAGACCTGGCATTTTGCCTAAAATTAATAATAGAGAAAAGAAGAGAGTACAATTTAGAAACACATATTGACTTTGAAAAAGCATTTGACAAAGTTAAAAGAAACATATTATTTAACATATTAAAAGAAAGACAATTTAATTTATTTTAATTAATAAATTAAATTTTAATTTATTAATTTTTGTTCACCATGCTAGCAATATCTTGCTGTAGCTTTGTCTTTTCTTATCCTCAAAGCTATCACAAGCATATATGAAAATAATCAAATACAAATAAGATTAAATCACGAGCTATCATATACAAGAAAGATAAACCAAGGGGTCCGACAGGGATGTCCCCTCTCAGCAACTCTTTTTAATATCTACTTAAATGAAATAATAATAAAATGGAGTAAAAATTTACATCAAGGAATTAAACTTTCTCCTACAGTTAACTTAAACACTCTCCTCTTTGCCGACGACCAAATAATAATTACAAATTCTGAAGATAAACTACAGAAAGCTATTTTAGATCTAAATGAGATATTCAAAGATTATGGTATGATAAAACCAACAGAAAAATCAAAAACTATGGCCTTTAAAGGACAAGATCCAGCAAGAACTAAGATATTAATAGATAACAAGATCTTAGAACAGGTTGAATTCATTTAACTACCTAGGATATATGATCACTTATGAAAATGAAAAAGATATAAACGTAAAAATTGCAAAATATTTAAAAATAATAGGTGTAATTAACTCTATATTTAAACCAAACCTAGTTCAAAAACAAACCAGACTAAAAGTATACAATACATTAGCCCTAACAGTCTGAACGTATGGAAGCGAAATCTGGACAATGAAACAAAAAGGCAAACAAAGATTAACAACAGCAGAAATGAAGTTAATGAGAAAAACTGCAAAGTATACTCTATTTGATCACAAAAGAAATGAAGAAATTATGAAAGAATTAAACCAAGAACCAGTAATAGAAAAAATTAAAAAATATAAACATAAATGGATGGAATACGTTCAAAGAATGAAAACAGAAAGATTACCAAAACGAGCCTTAAAGTACAAGCCATTAGGAAAAAGAAAACCAGAACGTCCTCTTAAATGATTCAACGATGACTTCTAAGGCCAGAACAGGCCATGCTAGGCCTAAATCCTTGATATGCATGATGATGATTAGCTTAGTATATTTTCTGAAATTCGCTCCTTGGTTAAGAGGAATTTCTAATCTAGGGATCCGGCTGGCACAGTTTGATCAAATAAATATTGCCAGAAACTGATTTAGGAGGTGACTCCAGACCGTTATTGCTGAGGATAGGGCTCTATTCAGAGGTCTACCCTTTGTTAATTATTTAATATACTTAATCATTCTAAGAATCGGCCAATTGTCAGGATAGATTATACAGTAAATGCGAGAGTGCAGTGTTTGATAGTTGCATGCATATAGACCATAGAAGTACATAGTTAAAGTGATAATACTATCATCATCATCATCATCATCATTAAATTCCTGCCATGTACCCTCAAGGGGTGTACAGGATATGACAGCACTATATAAAAAAATTACATCATTACTAACTTCCTATCTACAATTTTCCTCCAAATCAGTCTGTTACTTGTCAAGACTCCAACATTATCAGATCTTATATTTCTATCGTCTAAGGCACTTTGTACCGTATCAATCCACCTATATCTTGGTCTTCCCCTGGGTTGTTTTCCTGCCAACCTGGCAGAGAACACTTGTTTTGCTAATCTTTCCTCTCCCATTCTATTTAAGTGACCATACCATCTGAGATTAGCTCTGCTAACGCATTCCTGGATGCTGACAATGTCAAGTTCTTTCCTAATATCCTCATTTTTAATATGATATTGCCATTGATGCCATCTGTTCACGCCTCTAATCTTTCTCAGGACTCTCATATCTGCGGTCTCTAGTCTTTGGTCAAGTGTTTTACTTCTCACCCAGCTCTCAGATCCATAAGTTAAAATTGGTTTGAACACTGTCTTGTATACAGCTAATTTAGTGTTCCGACTAATTTCTTTCTTATTCCATATGAATTTATTCAATTGACTTCCCACGATACCAGCTTTGCTGATTCTGTTGTCTATTTCTATATTTAGTTTACCATCTTCAGTAAAAATTGTGCCTAAGCAGCTGAAACGTTTTACTTGTTCCACAGGTTCTCCATTCACAACACAGTTGACATTTTCTATGATTCTGCCTATTTTCATCGTCTTCGTCTTTTTATTACTGACCTTCATACCATATCTATTACAACAGCTATTCAATTTAGTCAGAGAATCTTGCAGACTTGTAGCGGATTTATTTAGAAGTATAACATCATCCGCATAAAGCAAAGAGCTGACATTAACATCTCCAATTTTGATATCAGGTTTAATACCACATTCCTTCATAATGTGATCCATATAGATAATGAATAACAGAGGGGATAATGTACATCCTTGTCTCACACCAGATTTAACATTAAACCATCTTCCTGTACTTCCTTCAATTCTAACTGCTGACTCACAACTCAAATAAAGATTAAGTATTGCTGATATAATGTCCCATTGACACCATATAAATGCAGCGTATTGAATAGCTTCTCTCTTGGCACCTTGTCATATGCCTTTTCCAAATCGACAAACCTTAAATACAGATCTTTGTTATATTCCCATGCTTTCTCGACTATTTGTTGTAAAGTGAAGATCTGATCCTGACAGCCTCTATTTGGCCTGAATCCAGCTTGTTCTTCACCAAGCTTTTCTTCCACAATTCTTCTCAACCGTTTCTCAAATATACTTGCATAGATCTTGCCAGGAACACTCAGTAGGGAAATACCTCTGTAATTCTCACATTCAGTTTTATTTCCCTTTTTATATATGGGTACTATGAGAGCTCTACTCCAATCATCGGGAATTCGTCCCTCTGTCCAGGCTTTCTGAACTATGCAGTGCAGCCACTGTAAGACTCTTATACCACCATACTTCAGCATTTCTGGTCGAATATCATCTACTCCTGCTGCCTTTCCACATTTCAAGCCTTTGATGGCTTTTTCTACTTCAAGTATGGATATGTATTCCTGACTGCATGCCTGGTCAGTGTTTTTTATCACGGTGCTGTCATCACTGCTTGTTTCATTTAGCAGTTTTTCAAAGTAATTACCACATACTTCAAGGATATCTTTTTCTCCTGTTTTCATTTCACCTTTATCATCTCTAATTCCTTTTACAGCACTTTTTCCTCCATTCCTAAGCTTCTTCAACAACCTCCAGAATATTTTGCCACCTTCTTGATATTTATTTTCTATATTCTTGCCAAAGTCCTCCCATGACTTTTGTTTACCTAGTTTTACACACTGTTTAGCTTTCTTACATTTGTCTCTGTATTCTGTAAGAGACAAAGCTGACTTATTTGCCAGGAACTTTTGATATGCTTTCTTCTTTTCCTTCACTGCCTCTTTAACTTCCTGTGTCCACCAGGGAGTTCTGATTTTTTTATCCTTGCACACAACCTCACCACATACCTCTCTGGCAGAATCAATCAATGTTTCCTTCAGAGTTTGCCACTGAATCTCCAAGGTTTGATTCCTGTTCTCAAACACTTTCATTTTCTTTTCAGTAATATTTCTGTATATTAGTCTACAGTTCACATCTGAGAGCTGCTCAACTTTTATTCGTTTTAAAACTTTCTTACATGTTATTCTTTTCAATATCAAATTCAATTTTATCCTGCTCAAGACTAAATAGTGATCACTTCCAATTTCAAATCCTCTGTACACTCTGGTGTCCTGCACTAGGGAGAAAACATCACTATCAACAATAACATAGTCAATGAGACTTTTCTTATTCCTAGCCTCTTCTCTCCATGTGAATTTGTGCACATTTTTATGTTGGAACATGGTGTTAGTAATAACCAGTCCATGTCCTGAGCAGAAATCCAACAGATATTTGCCATTATTATTAGCTTTGCTCTTTTCTCCAAATTTTCCCAAAATATTTTTGTATGTCTCACAATCATTTCCTACTCTGCTATTTAGATCCCCAACAAGGACCAACTTTTCCTTTTTCATTGTGTCAGTTGCTTTTTCTAAAGCCTCAAAAAATTCCTCCACTTCTACCTTAGTAGAACCTTCTGTGGGACCATAGGCACAAATAAGTCTCATTGTCCAGTTCCCCATTCTCATATTTGCCCACATTACTCTACTTGAGACTGACTGCCATTCAAGAAGATTAGCCTCGTATTTTGTGTTGAATACTATGGCTACTCCTTCTTTTCCTTGATTGTCATTGCCTGAATATAACATTTTGTATTTATTGCTCAGAAAGATCTCACCAGTTTTGGTCTTTTTTGTTTCAGTCACCCCTATTATGTCGATCTGGTACTTATCTAATTCCTCAGCTAGCTCCATTTCTTTGCCATTCAGGCTTCTTACGTTGATAGTACCGATCTTTAACTCTGGCGATGTTGAGTTGGGGTTTGTTTTCAGATTTGTTCCAGTAGCTGACTTTTCGCTGTTCGCCCTGGTTCCCTGCGAAAACAACGAGGGCCTTGTTTAAGCGGGCGACGCCGCAGCCAGCATGAAATTTTGTCATGTTGTACCATCATTTTTTATTTTGGTTTAACCAATAAGAATACAATTTGGTCGGCTAAATCACAAATTGCCAGCCCATCCTCGTTCGTTCAGTATCAAAGTAGATACCCAACAGGGTGCACCACGAGAAGGTGAGGATTGGACATTAGGTCAGAAGCCATGGTCGGTTCTCTGCATTCCTTTAAAGGCTATGTGGAGGTCTCCTCTCAGTTATACAGCTTTGACCCTTAAGCACCCCTGATAATACTACACAGTGATAATTTAAGACTAATAAAATTGGAAGAAGAACACAATAAAAATATAAAATTAAGGAAATGTCACGACATAACAATATAAAGCATTTGGTCAAAGACTAACACAGATGATATTAATGGTAGAATCATTAGAAATGAGAATATTAGGAAGGAACTTGACATTGTTAACATTCAAGAATGTGTAGAGCTAATTTAAAGTGGTATGTTCACTTAAACAGAATTGGAGAGGAAAGGTTAAGCAAAACAGGTGTTTAATTCAGAAATGCTCAAGAAGACTGAAATATTAGCTATAACAAGACTAGAGTGCTGACAAGTAATAGCCAATTTGGAGGAAAATTGGTCCTAGAAGATTAGTAATAATATTAACTAAATCATGTAGTGCTGTCAGAGTATTCTGTATACCTTGTAAGGATAAAGTGATGATGGTGATATCAGATTTTTTGCATCGCAAAATTGAACAGAAAATAGATGGTTTGAGAAAAGACAAAGCTACAGACAAGATATTGCTAGCATGGTGAACAAAAATTAATAAATTAAAATTTAATTTATTAATTAAAATAAATTAAATTATTTTATTAATTTAAATTGATTTAAATTTAAATAAATTAAAAATTAATTAAATTTTTGAAATAAATTAAAAATTAATTAAATTAATAAAATGAAAAACAAAAATTATAATCTCAGATCAGAACCAATTCTCATGAATTAATTACAGATAATGTGAAAAACGGGAAATAGATCAAGATGTAATAGTAGGAATAGATGAAGAGGTGCAGGAAAGAACTAGTTAAAGCAGAAAAGGAAATGAAACATGCTGGTGAAGTGAGAGAGTTAAAAAAACTTTTCAGAAGTTCATAAAGACTAGATTAAATACTGATAGAATTCTTTATAATGAGAGAGAAAGAGCCCTGCAAAAAAAATAAAATAAAACAATTAAAAAGGAAAACATAAAGAAGCATTATGAAAGATGAAGAATTGAAAATCCCTGGGGATGGATGATTTCCCTGTTAAAATGATCAGGTTTTCTCGTAGGTCAGGAATGACATGGTTGTGGGACCTTCTTAGAATGATCTGGAGAAAGAAGGTGATACCTGATGACTGGAGCAAGGTGATTACAGTTTCAGTTCAATATATGATGATTACTATCGTATGGGCACCTCCATGGAGTGGACCCAAACTATCATGCCTGAAATATCACAAAATATCTATCATGCCTCCTCCTTGAATCCATTAACATACAAAGCACTCACAACTGACTCTGGTGAATGAATGTAATGAACTGCCACTTACAAGGAAAAAAAACCTATTCCTCACACTCCTACTAACCACACTTTTATCGAAGGGATAACCTCTTGTTTTACCTCTTCTACCCAACTCAAACACTTGACAAATATTTTTTCTACATTTTTAAGTGGAAGAAATGTTAGCATCCATAAGATGTCTCTTATGCAGGACTTTATCTTCTTCCAAAGAATTCTATGTTTGTTCAGACTAATGGAATTAAATGTAATTTAGATTTTTTTCTTACAACAAAACAGCTGTAGATCTGCTGGGTTTGTTTTGACAGACCATAGAAACAGGAAATCTGATGAACAGCAGAGTAAGCCAAAGGGAAAAGTCTGTCTTTTGCAGGGCTAAGAGAAGGTAAGGTTATTAATCAGGCAAAAGAGTTATACTGATGATACCAACCAACTTATATTTGGAGATTCATTCAGATACACTTTTCACATAAGGGAATTCTTGGGATATTCAAGAAGAGACTCCAATAACAGTTAATGAACTTGTTGACAATAGCTGTTAATGACCCAGTAAAACAATCAGAAAAGATGGTTTTGGATGATCTGTATTTCTTGTGTTAGAAATAAAGAATGAAGTCACTACTTTCTCAGAATTTCAACTAAAGAAGATGACATGTTAATAAAGAACATTATTTCTTAAAGAGGGGTGCTTAAGGATCAAAGCTGTATAACTGAGAGGAGACCTCCACATAGCCTATAAGGAAGGCGGAGAACTGACCAGGTCTTCTGACCTAATGTCCACTCCTCACCTTCTCTTGGTGCACCCTGCTGCGTATCTACCTGGATATTGAACGAATAAGGATGGGTTGGCAATTTGGGAGTTAGCCGACCAAATTGTCTTCTAATTGGCTTAAACCAATATAGAAAATGATGGTACAACATGACAAAATTTCATGCCGGCTGGGGCATCGCAGGGTTAAACAAGGCCCCCGTTGTTTTCACCAGGGAACCAGGACGAACAGTGAAAAGTCAGCTACTGGAACAAATCTGAAAGCACACCCCAACTCAACATCACCACAGTTAAAGATTGATACTATCAACATAAGAAGCCTGAATGGCAAAGAAATGGAGTATTCTGAGGAATTAGATAAGTACCAGATCGACATAATAGGGGTGACTGAAACAAAAAAGACAAAAACTGGTGAGATCTTTCTGAACAATAAATACAAAATGTTATATTCAGGAAATGACAATCAAGGAAAAGAAGGAGTAGTCATAGTATTCAACACAAATTACGAGACTAATCTTCTTGAATGGCAGGCGGTCACAAGTAGAGTGATGTGGGCAAATATCAGAATGGGGAATTGAACAATGAGAATTACTTGTGCCTATGGTCCCACAGAAGGTTCTACTAAGGTAGAAGTGGAGGAATTTTTTGATGCTTTAGAAAAAAGCAACTGACACAATGAAAAAGGAAAAGCTGGTCCTTGTTGGGGATCTAAATAGAAGAGTAGCAAATGATTGTCAGGCATACAAAAATATTTTGGGAAAATTTGGAGAAAAGAGCAAAGCTAATAATAATGGCCAACACTTGTTGGATTTCTGCTCAAGACATAGACCGGTTATTACTAACACAATGTTTCAGCATAAACATGCAAACAAATTCACATGGAAAGAAGAGGCAAGGAATAAGAAAAGTCTCATTGATTATGTTATTGTTGATAGTGATGATGTTTTCTCCTTACTGCAGGACACTAGAGTGTAAAGAAGATTTGAAATTGGAAGTGATCACCATTAAGTCTTAAGCAAGATAATACTGAATTTCATATTGAAAAGAAGAACATGTAAGAAAGTTTTAAAGCGAATAAAAGTTCAGCAACTCTCAGATGTGAACTGTAGACTAAAATACACAAATATTATTGAAGGAAAAATGAAAGAGTTTGAGAACAGGAACCAAACCTTGGAGATTCAGTGGCAAGCCTTGAAGAAAACCCTGATTGATTCAGCCAGAGAGACATGTGGAGAGATTGTCTGCAAGGATAGAAAAATCAGAACTCCATGGTGGACACAGGAAGTTAAAGAGGCAGTGAAGGAAAACAAGAAAGCATATCAAAAGTTCCTGGCAAATAAGTCAGCTTGTGCTCTTAAAGAATACAGAGACAAATGTAAGAAAGCTAAACACTGTGTAAAACTAGGTAAACAAAAGTCATGGGAGGACTTTGGCAAGAACATAGAAAATAAATATCAAGAAGGTGGCAAAATATTCTGGAGGTTGTTGAAGAAGCTTAGAAATGGAGGAAAGAGTGCTGTAAAAGGAGTTAGAGATGATAAAGGTGACATGGACACAGGAAAAAAAAGATATGCTTGAAGTATGGAGTAATTACTTTGAAAAACTGCTAAATGAAACAAGCAGTGATGACAGCACAGTGATAAAAAAACACTGACCAGGCATACAGTCAGGAATATATATCCATACTTGAAGTAGAAAAAGCCATCAAAGCCTTGAAATGTGGAAAGGAAGCAGGAGTATATGATATTCGACCAGAAATGCTGAAGTATGGTGGTATAAAAGTCTTGCAGTGGCTGCATTGCATAGTTCAGAAGGCCTGGACAGAGGGATGAATTCCTGATGATTGGACTAGAGCTCTCATAGTACCCATATATAAAAAGGGAAATAAAACTGAATGTGACAATTACAGAGGTATTTCCCTACTAAATGTTCCTGGCAAGATCTATGCAAGCATATTTGAGAAACGGTTGAGAAGAATTGTGGAAGAAAAGCTTGGTGAAGAACAAGCTGGATTCAGGCCAAATAGAGGCTGTAAGGATCAGATCTTCACTTTACGACAAATAGTTGAGAAAGCATTTGAATATAACAAAGATCTGTATTTAAGTTTTGTTGATCTGGAAAAGGCATATGACAAGGTGCCAAGAGAGAAGCTATTCAATACGCTACAGTTATATGGTGTCAATGGAGCATTACATCAAGCAATACTTAGTCTGTATTTGAGTTGTAAGTCGGCAGTTAGAATTGAAGGAAGTACAGGAAGATGGTTTAATGTTAAATCTGGTGTGAGACAAGGATGTACATTATCCCCTCTGTTATTCATTAGCTATATGGATCACATTATGAAGGAAAGTGGTATTAAACATAATATCAGAATTGGAGATGTTAATGTCAGCTCTTTGCTTTATGCGGACGATGCTATACTTCTAAATAAATCCGCTACAAGTTTGCAAGAGTCCCTGATTAAATTGAATAACTGTTGTAATAGATATGGTGTGAAGGTCAGCATTAAAAAGACAAACACAATGAAAATAGGTAGAATTGTTGAAAATGCCAATTGTGTTATGAACGGGGAACCTGTGGAACAAGTAAAACATTTCAGCTACTTAGGCACGATTTTTACTGAAGATGGTAAATTAAATATGGAAATAGACAACAGAATCAACAAAGTTGGTATGGTAGGAAGTCAATTGAATAAATTCATATGGAATAAGAGAAAAATTAGTCAGAACACTAAATTAGCTGTATACAAGACAGTGTTCAAACCAGTTTTAACTTACGGATCTGAGAGCTGGGTCAGAAGTAAAACACTTGACCAAAGACCGCGGATATGAGAGTCTTGAGAAAGATTAGAGGCGTGAACAAATGGCATCAATGGCAATATCATATTAAAAACGATATTAGGAAAGAACTTGACATTGTCGGCATCCAGGAATGCGTTAGCAGAGCTAATCTCAGGTGGTATGGTCACTTAAACAGAATGGGCGAGGAAAGATTAGCAAAACAAGTGTTCTCTGCCAGGTTGGCAGGAAAACGACCCAGAGGAAGACCAAGATATAGGTGGATTGATACGGTACAATGTGCCTTAGACGACAGAAATATTGTCGTCGTCCGGTAGCATTCTCTAGCAAGAGGGTTGCAGCAGATGAGCAGCTCTTCTCCATTTCTCTCTGTCTGTCACTTCCATCATTCTTAAAGCAGTCCATTCCACGATGTCATTAAACCACTCTCTAGTTGGTCTTCCACGTCTTCTCTTCCCTTCAACTTTCCCTTGTAATATAGTTCTTGTCAGGTGTCCAGAAGAACCTCTCAGAAGATGTCCTGCAAATCTAGTCTTTCTTTGCATAATATTCTTTAACAGCGTTCTTTCCATCCCAACTCGTCTTAAAACTTCTTGATTTGATATTCTTTCTGTATAGCTAATCTTTTCCATCTTTCTATAACACCACATTTCCAATGCATTAATTCTTTCCATATCACTCTTTCTTAGTGTCCATGACTGACTTCCATAATTTGCAAAACTCCAAACTGTTGCTTTAACTATTCCAATTCTAACGCCTATTTTAGTGTTCTTGTTTATTAAAATTCTCTTCATTTCCATAAATGCCGATTTAGCTTTGCCTATTCTATTTCTAATGTCCAACTCTGAAGTTCCTTTCTCTGAGATCCAGCTACCTAAATATTGAAATCTTTCCACTTCTTCTAAAATCCTTCCTCCACATCTTATTTTTACATTATCTCCCATTTTTCTACCCATTATCATTATCTTGGTCTTTTTTGTGTTAATTCTCAGTCAATTGTAAATACTCTTTAAATTGGAAACTCTTGTAAATACTCTTTACAAGAGTTTCCAATTCTTTGAATAATTTGTTGTAACCCATTTTAACTTTCTGCCATTACTACTACATCATCCACATATCTTAAGTTATTAATGATTCTTCCGTTTATTTTTATTCCTTCTTCTACAAAAAGAAATAAGATCTGATAATGATAATATTGGAGTCTTGACAAGTAATAGACTGATTTGGAGGAAACTTGTAGATAGGAAGTTAGTAATGATGTAACTTTTTCATGTAGTACTATCATATCCTGTACACCCCTTGAGGGTACATGTCAGGAATTTCATGATGATGATTTCTTAAAGATAAAGTTCCAAAATTCATTGCTGATTATTAAACATAAATCAGAGGTTGTAGGTGGTTTAGGAGTGTATCCCAGTTGTTTCCACTGTTTATGACAGAATGAGAGATGAGAGGTGAGTCAAGTTGTCTTTTTCAATCAAATTCACAATTTAAAGGTGAAGAGCAATTTTATTTCTGAAGTTATGCCCTAATATTAGTGGACTACTATCAGTCTCCGCTATAGATGGCAACACATTAGCATGATTTTTTTTTCTAAGTTGGTACACCTGTTATAAGCATCCATGTGAAATTGCAAGTCATTCTGTCAAGTAGTTTGTTTCATACAGCTGTCAGAAGCAAAAGTATTGTCTGTATCCCTTGAAATGGATAAAACTAAGTATCGCACGGTTATAAAATTCTTTCTAAAAGAAGGGTTAGCAGCAAAAGAAATTCATTCAAAGTTCATAAAAGTTTATTAAGAAATGGGCTGCCGAGCTGAAATGTGGCCGTACCAGCCTTGAAGATGATCCACGTGAAGAACGTCCAAAAAAGTGTAACAACACCAGAAATCATTGATCAAGTGCACGACATGATATTGGATGACCAGCAAGTCAAAATGCATGAAATTGCTGAGACTATACGCATTTAAAAAGAATATGTAGGATATATTTTGCATGAAGAATTGAAAATGGAAAAGCTTTGCGTAAGATGGGTGCCGTGCTTGCTCACAGCAGATCAAAAACTGCACGTGCATGAAAATTTATGAACAGTGCTTTGAGCGTTTTAACAGAAATAAAACTGATTTTGTGCATTGATTTATTACTATGGATGTGACTTGGATTCACCAGTACACACCAGAATCCAAACAACAGTCAAAACAGTGGACAGAAGCCAGTTGGTTCAGTGCCAAAGAAGACAAAGTCAGTTCTATCAGCAGGAAAGGTCATGGCATCCTGAAAAGGATAAAACAATAACTGGGGAATGTTATTTAGATCTTTTAACCAGACTAGACGAAAAAATTCGTGAGAAAAGACCCAGTTTGCAGAAGGAAAAAAAAAATCATCTTTCATCAGGACAATGACCTGCCCACAAAGGTGTTTTGGCAATGGAAAAATTAAGGGTTCTGCACTACGAATTGTTAGAACATCTCCACCCTATTCCCCAGATTTGGCTCCCTTTGACTTCTATCTCTTCTCAAAACTAAAACTCTTCCTCGCTGGTCAGCATTTTTCTTCTTAGGATTACAGGGCCGATAAGTAAGATAAGCTTAGGAGATTGCTTGGATCAGTGTCATTCAATAGGAAACTGCAGGGGATGGCTGTTGATAGCATATGAGAAGTGGTAAAGGAGTGTTTGAGGGAATTAATGGCAGACTACATACCTAGTCAGGAAAGTAAATCATGCGGGAGTTAAATGGATGAATATCATCATAAAGCTGGAGTTGCAAAAAAAAAAAAAAAAAAAAAAAAACTGTGGAGGAAATTCAAGGAGAAAGGTGACCAATGGCACATGAGCAATACAAAGCACAGGCCAGAAGGCTAACCAGTGTGGTAAGAAAGGCAAAATCAGAGTATGAAAAGAAATTAGCAATGCAGGCCAAAGATAATGCCAAATGGTTGTCAATATGTTGTAAGTAAAAGGAAGAATGTTTATGGCAGAATGATTTTAATGAATGCCAATGGCAGGGAGGTAAATGAATCAATCAAAATAGTAGAATGACTAAGTGAACACTTTGCAAGAGTATATTATCCAGGTGGAAATATTGCAGTAACGAGAGAGGCAAAGGCTTATATGGGAACAGAGCTAAATGAAATGGAAGTGCATAGCATATTACAGAAGCTTAATGTGTATACAGTTATGAGATTAGATAGTATACCAGCTCGAGTTTTAGGTGAAGGTGCTAGGGAATTGTCAGTGCCTTTGATCACATTGTTTAATCTAAGTCTCAGTTTTGGGTTAGTCCCAAGGGGGTGAAAAGAGGGGAAAAATAGTTCCACTGAATAAAAGACTGATGTAGCAAATCACTGATTAATCAGCATATCAAAAGTTGTTATCAAGGTACTGGAGAAGTTGGTCAGGAGCAAAATACAGGAATGGATAGGTGGAAATGGGATACTGTATGGGGGGAGGGGGGGGGGCAACATGATAGGGTAGGTCATGAACTCAGTAACTTGTTCACGTTTAATGCAGCAACAGCTGAGTTGGATAATGAGTTTATAGTGATACTGCTGGACTTTTGCAAAAGCCCTTGACAGGATAGCACAGGGAGTTCTAATCAGTCAACTACAGAACATGGGGATGTATATATGGTTGATGAAATGGATAAGAGGATGGTTGATGGAGAGATATCAGAAAATAGTTTATTCAGGAATACAGTCCAGAAGAAGGTTTGTGACCAGCGGAGTGCCACATGGCTCTGTTCTTGGGCCACTACTCTTTAATTTTTACGTGAATGATATACGAAAGGATCTGAGAGTAATTGTTCAGTTGTTTGCGAATAATGCAAAGTTGAGTAGAGCAATAGTTAATACAGATGATGTTAAAATTTTGCAGGATGATATGGATAGACTGGCAGCCTGGGCAAAGGAGAATGGATGTCAGTTTAATGCGGCAAAGCATAAAGTTATGCATTTTGGTGTGAAAAGATTACTAACTGTATATCACATTGATAGAACTGTACTCCAGGAAATTGATGAAGCCAGAGATTTTAGAGTGTTAATGGACAGGGAGTTAAAGTTTAGAGGACACGTAGCAAAAGTGGCTAAAGCAGCTGATCAGATTACTTTGACAAGCAGGTTATAGAGCCTTGATAAGACTTCCACCTTGACTACTGTGTGGATCTGGTTGCATGGATTTCTTGGTGATGAGAAAGAGGTGGAGATGATCCAGAGGGCGAGTGACCAAGATGCAGCAGGTCTAAGAAACGAACCTTATGAGGACAGTTGAAGATTTGTAGGTTACAGACTGACAGGTGGAAAAGGAGTGATATGATTGAGATATACAAATTACTGAAGGGTTTTTACAAGATTAATTCAGAGGAAATTTTACAGAATAGGTCTGGTGGTGAGGAACTAGGGGCCATCCTTGGAAAGTGAGTAAGGTTGTACTTAGCAAGGGTGTTAGAAGGAGGTTTTTTGCTTAGAGAGTGGTGAATGAGTGGAATAGGTTACTAGAGTCTGTTGTGGGTGCCAAGATAAATGAGTTCAAAGCAAAGTATGATATAGATGCTGTGCAAATGTTGGATAGTGTTTCGCATGGTGTTTAGGTCCTCCTTCGATGAGCTAAGGACTCAATGGAATAGCCCATAATAATAATATACAAATATGTACAAAAAATCGTGTATTCTTTGGCACCCATAATTTTGCATGGTGAGAGAATATAGCAATTCCAAATTAATCAACAGCTTTTTTTATATTAATCAAAATATAAGTAATTCGTAGATGAATTACACTACCTCTAAATTAATTAAAATTAATTATACATTTCATTTACCTGGACACAAATTTTACTACTCGAACAAGAGCCACACCTTCTCTTCCAGCTAAAGCTGATTTAATAGCACCCCGACGTATTAGTTCTTGAATCACTCCAACTGTTGTTTCAGGCTTCTTCTGAACAAAGTGTAACTGAGGAATAATTAAGATCTCATTATCAAATGGATAAAATACATGAAAATCAAAGTGATCATCATCAAATTCCTGATATGCAACTTCAAGGAGCATACAGGAATATTATTACAGTAATACACGAAAAGTTGACATTATTACTAACTTTATTAACGACAATTTTTATGGATATAAGTCTAAACTTTCATGATTCCAGTACTGTCAGATCTTGCTCTTATTCTTTTTCCTGGCATCAAATATTTGTTGTGCTCTTTCCTTTCCCATTCTGTTTAAGTAATTATATTACCTGCTCACATATTCAGAATGCTATGTTCACTCACCTAATTCTTCTTAGAATTCAGCTCTAACAGAATCATATGCTACAACTGGCTTGAACAGTCTTATATACAGCTACCCTGATGTTCTGACTAATGACAGTCAGCTGGTTGGCCGAGTGGATAGCGTATCTGCTCTCCAGCCAAAAGGCTGTGTGTTAGAAACCCGCCGTGGGTATGCACATTTGTGATTGTCTATGGAAATACCAGTGGTGGTCAGCAGTAGACGACGTTGATGATTGAATGGTGGAGACAGAGTTGTAGAGAAGGTGCCCTCCCTCGATGAGTCCTTGGACTCCCTGGAGGTGTCAAATAATAATAATAATTTCTCTCTTATTCCATTTATCTATTTCCATCTTTAATTTGTAATCTTTACTAAAAATTGTGTCTTACTAGCTGAAAATATTTTACTTGTTCTACAGAAAGCAGCTGGTCCAGCTGCTTTTTCTCATATTTCTGGTTTTTGACCCCCCCATCTTTATTGATATGCACTCCTAATTGCATTCCTTATACATATAATTTCTGATTCCATGAAAATTCATCAAAAAACAGTTAATCAAAAGACAGTTTATCGAATGCAATTCACTGAATGATAATTCATTAATAAGCAATTAGCGGAAAAAACAATTTCTAATTTTAGTCGTTAAATTGTCAAATGACAATTTAACGAATGGCAATTCGTCGAAAATGCAATTCACAGATAATTTTTCAATTCCATGAAAATTAATTTTTCTTGCAAACTATTGTTTAAAGTGTTCGATAAAAATACCGAACATTACTCAAGATACAGACAACATATATAAGTGGTCATTGAAACGTAATGATTATTTTAAATTAAGGGGATAAAAATCCCTTATTGTTTTTCAGCCAGTAGTGAGGGAGCTTGCTCCACCTTTGCTTTGAGTTGCCTTGGTGTTGTACTACCAGGTGGTCACTTACACTTGGATTCGCCGATAGTTCTTTGGCATGAAACTCTTAGATCGTAGTTCTCGATCTTAGAGTTTCTCATACTGGCCGAAAAACAATAAGGGATTTTTATCCCCTTAATTTAATTTAATTAACTTCACCAGAAAAAATAGCCGTTTGGCTTTTTGTAATGATTATTTTGTTGCATTTTAGAACATTTTATGTAAGTATACATACTGTTTTGTGCAGACAGTGATTTATCTCTGTCTGCACAATAACACTACTTGGACTAAAATTAAATCTTTAATATATATCTTAACTATAAAATTGCATTAAATTTCATCCAGCCATAGTAGCATTGCTACTATCATTTTGAAATTTCTTTACAAAAATGTTATAAAAGTGATCCAGTCTGAACAAACACTGAACCATGCAGAGTGCTTCTTGTACTGACAACTTCTGCAAATTCCACTAAGTCAGAGAGTTATTGTAATACATAATTTTGACATGTTGTTTCTTTGGAGCTCCAATATAGTTGAATTGAGAACTGGAACTTTCTACTAGTAATAATAATAATGGAGCCTCCACATTTCGGTCGGCATAAATGAAGCCATTTAGTTAGAAAGACCTGGGTTCAAATCCCATGTACAGCGTACATAATTTTTATCAGTCCTCTTTAACTGAAGGTGAGCTAGCAGGTCTAATATGGAGATGGCTCAGTCCCATGAACAAACATATCTACAGACATGAAAGACAATAAAAAACCACATTGTTCTATAATTATTCTCTAGTAAAGTAGTATTGCTATCACACTAATCATTAGGTTGAGGAGGAATAACATTAATCGTTATTATTACTACTACTACTACTAATAATAATAATACACCTACTGTTAATATTATTTTTAATTAATTAATCCTTTGATATAAAGGATTTCTCAGAATATAATAATAAAATATATAGAAATTCACAGAGTAAAAATACTGGAAAACTTGGAGGGGAAAAAAATCATTCCTGAAGGTTTTTCAATCATGTTTTACTTATTTACTCCTGTTTCTCTTATTTCTGAAAGACAAGAAGTGCCATATGCCTTTATCTCCCGAAGGTCCCCATAGGCAAATAATTCCAGTTAATAAGGGGAGGATTGAGCTAAGAATACTGATAAGTATACATGTCTGGGTTCTGACAGTAAAAGGTATTTAAATCTTAATCTGTGCCATTTGTACACAAATTTTGAACTTTGTTACTCCAATGTATTGGCATTGGGACAGTTGCCAAGGGCATCAGTGGCAAATACCAAGTATCGAAATTACCACAGTATAAAATGCCTTAGTTATCAATTTGCCTACAGTAATAAATGCCTATCACTTTCTGAGTAGAATTCTCTATCTGTGTTCACACTCAGATCATCTAATCTCCCACCTACTGGAATGATTCATTTAGTACGAATAGTAATCTCAGCCATACTGTATATTGTTATCAATGGCTGAAGAGAGTGGTAAGAGTTTGCTGGCTAATTAAACTTTTCAGTAGGTACACAGGAAATGAGAAAAGCCATTCATTACACAAAAATCAAGAAAAAAGTGATTTTAAGTAATTTTTTAAAGTTGTTTGAATTAAAAAAAAAAAAAAAAAAAAAAAAAAAAAAAGAACAGTATCAATAGCACAAGATCGTCAGTATTTGAACGCGATCATCTCCTTGACCGCTATTATCACAGCATTCCGGACACGTACATTCCTCAATGTTCCATGCGGCATAGCCAGTTGCCATATCTCGGGATTAGATTTCCCGCTGAAAACCCTCCGATCACATGCCAGCGATGGACCAAGCACCCAGAGCTCCGATCAACCACACAGTGAGACTAAGAAAACAAGAGAGGGAGGAAGGGGGTTTCTAACCTTTTTATACTTCCTCCCTAACGGCTATCACCGTAACTCTGGCTGTTCACACGGCACGTAGAATTTGCTGTCACATGTGTCTGACCTCATACTGTCCGATTGTCTCCCACCACTTCCATTCAAGTTCCGCAAGCACGAGACTGCTTGAGGCAACTGACTGCTTTGGCCCTGTACTTCGAGCTTACGTTTACCCAGATGTATTTTCACAATAAAGGTTAATTCATACTAAAGATAATGTCGACCTTAATTCAGTATTAAATTATACACATATTATTTGCACACTTTTCCTACATATTCTTTTCTTTTATACCAAGTAAATAACATCTCATTACTTTACAATTCTTTCTTTTCTTATTATCATCATCATCAAATTCCTGCCATGTACCCTCAAGGGGGGTGTACAGGATATGACAGTACTACATGAAAAAATTACATCATTACTAACTTCCTATCTACAATTTTCCTCCAAATCAGTCTGTTACTTGTCAAGACTCCAACATTATCAGATCTTATATTTCTATCGTCTAAGGCACTTTGTACCGTATCAATCCACCTATATCTTGGTCTTCCTCTGGGTCGTTTTCCTGACAACCTGGCAGAGAACACTTGTTTTGCTAATCTTTCCTCTCCCATTCTATTTAAGTGACCATACCACTTGAGATTAGCTCTGCTAACGCATTCCTGGATGCTGACAATGTCAAGTTCTTTCCTAATATCCTCATTTTTAATATGATATTGCCATTGATGCCATCTGTTCACGCCTCTAATCTTTCTCAGGACTCTCATATCTGCGGTCTCTAGTCTTTGGTCAAGTGTTTTACATCTGACCCAGCTCTCAGATCCATAAGTTAAAACTGGTTTGAAACTGTCTTGTATACAGCTAATTTAGTGTTCCGACTAATTTCTTTCTTATTCCATATGAATTTATTCAATTGACTTCCCACCATACCAGCTTTGCTCATTCTGTTGTCTATTTCTATATTTAATTTACCATCTTCAGTAAAAATCGTGCCTAAGTAGCTGAAATGTTTTACTTGTTCCACAGGTTCTCCATTCACAACACAGTTGACATTTTCAATGATTCTGCCTATTTTCATTGTCTTTGTATTGCTGACCTTCATACCATATCTATTACAACAGCTATTCAATTTAGTCAGAGAATCTTGCAGACTTGTAGCGGATTTATTTAGAAGTATAACATCATCTGCATAAAGCAAAGAGCTGACATTAACATCTCCAATTTTGATATCAGGTTTAATACCACATTCCTTCATAATGTGATCCATATAGATAATGAATAACAGAGGGGATAATGTACATCATTGTCTCACACCAGATTTAACATTAAACCATCTTCCTGTACTTCCTTCAATTCTAACTGCTGACTTACAACTCAATTAAAGACTAAGTATTGCTTGATATAATGCCCCATTGACACCATCAGCGTATTGAATAGCTTCTCTCTTGGCACCTTGTCATATGCCTTTTCCAAATCGACAAAACTTAAATACAGATCTTTGTTATATTCCCAAGCTTTCTCGACTATTTGTCGTAAAGTGAAGATCTGATCCTGACAGCCTCTATTTGGCCTGAATCCAGCTTGTTCTTCACCAAGCTTTTCTTCCACAATTCTTCTCAAACGTTTCTCAAGTATACTTGCATAGATATTGCCAGGAACACTCAGTAGGGAAATACCTCTGTAATTCTCACATTCAGTTTTATTTCCCTTTTTATATATGGGTAATATGAGAGCTCTACTCCAATCATCGGGAATTAGTCCCTCTGTCCAGGCTTTCTGAACTATGCAGTGCAGCCACTGTAAGACTTTTATACCACCATAATTCAGCATTTCTTGAATTTCTGTATTTCTGTCGAATATCATCTACTCCTGCTGCCTTTCGACATTTCAAGCGTTTGATGGCTTTTTCTACTTCAAGTATGGATATGTATTCCTGACTGCATGCCTGGTCAGTGTTTTTTTATCACTGTGCTGTCATCACTGCTTGTTTCATTTAGCAGTTTTTCAAAGTAATTACTCCATACTTCAAGCATATCTTTTTTTTCCTGTGTTCATGTCACCTTTATCATCTCTAACTCCTTTTACAGCACTCTTTCCTCCATTTCTAAGCTTCTTCAACAACCTCCAGAATATTTTGCCACCTTCTTGATATTTATTTTCTATGTTCTTGCCAAAGTCCTCCGATGACTTTTGTTTACCTAGTTTTACACAGTGTTTAGCTTTCTTACATTTGTCTCTGTATTCTGTAAGAGTAAAAGCTGACTTGTTTGCCAGGAACTTTTGATATGCTTTCTTCTTTTCCTTCACTGCCTCTAACTGCCTGTGTCCCCCAGGAAGTTCTGATTTTTTTTATCCTTGCACACAACCTCACCACATGCCTCTCTGGCAGAATCAATCAATGTTTTCTTCAGAGTTTGCCACTGAATCTCCAAGGTTTGATTCCTGTTCTCAAAGTCTTTAATTTTCTTTTCAATAATCTTTCTGTATTTTAGTCTACAGTTCACATCTGAGAGCTGCTCAACTTTTATTCGTTTTAAAACTTTCTTACATGTTATTCTTTTCAATATGAAATTCACTTTTATCCTGCTCAAGACTAAATAGTGATCACTTCCAATTTCAAATCCTCTGTACACTCTGGTGTCCTGCACTAGGGAGAAAACATCACTATCAACAATAACATAGTCAATGAGACTTTTCTTATTCCTAGCCTCTTCTCTCCATGTGAATTTGTGCACATTTTTATGTTACAACATGGTGTTAGTAATAACCAGTCCATGTCCTGAGCAGAAATCCAACAGATATTTGCCATTATTATTAGCTTTGCTCTTTTCTCCAAATTTTCCCAAAATATTTTTGTATGTCTCACAATCATTTCCTACTCTGCTATTTAGATCCTCAACAAGGACCAACTTTTCCTTTTTCATTGTGTCAGTTGCTTTTTCTAAAGCCTCAAAAAATTCCTCCACTTCTACCTTAGTAGAACCTTCTGTGGGACCATAAGCACAAATAAGTCTCATTGTCCAGTTCCCCATTCTCGTATTTGCCCACATTACTCTACTTGAGACTGACTGCCATTCAAGAAGATTAGCCTCGTATTTTGTGTTGAATACTATGGCTACTCCTTCTTTTCCTTGATTGTCATTGCCTGAATATAACATTTTGTATTTATTGCTCAGAAAGATCTCACCAGTTTTGGTCTTTTTTGTTTCAGTCACCCCTATTATGTCGATCTGGTACTTATCTAATTCCTCAGCTAGCTCCATTTCTTTGCCATTCAGGCTTCTTACGTTGATAGTACAGATCTTTAACTCTGGTGATGTTGAGTTGGGGTTTGTTTTCAGATTTGTTCCAGTAGCTGACTTTTCGCTGTTCGCCCTGGTTCACTGGCAAAAACAACGGGGGGCCTTGTTTAACCGGGCGACGCCCCAGCCGGCATGAAATTTTGTCATGTTGTACCATCATTTTTTATTTTCCCAAATTGCCAGCCCATCCTCGTTTGTTCAGTATCAAAGTAGATACCCAACAGAGTGCACCATGAGAAGGTGAGGATTGGACATTAGGTCAGAAGCCCTGCTCGGTTCTCTGCATTCCTTTAAAGGCTATGTGGAGGTCTCCTCTCAGTTATACAGCTTTGACCCTTAAGCACCCCTTTTCTTATTAAAACACCTTCTTTTCTTATTAATGTATTCAAAACTACTCATACTTAGATACCAAGCATATTTTTATGTTTCTTATTGGGTGCTTGCTCTGTTAGACAATGATAAGATGAATTTTAATATTCTAACTTATCAGGGTATAACAACAGTAAAGTGTTTACCAGAATATTGCAATGCTTTTAGCTATGGTAGTCCATGAACGAAGAAACCGCTAAGTTTTAATTTCTTCTGGAAGATTATTGAGCTCTTGGACAAAATTCTTAGATCAACAAAAAAAATCTAGCTCCTGCCCCTTTGTTAGCTGGACACCAACCTTAACTTCCATGGATGCCGCTGTGTCTTCTGTCCACCTTCCACATAAAGAAATATTTCAACAGTTGATAACCAATAACAGGCCCTTCCCAAACATTTACAAGGATTTGGGCTAGATTAAAAATGGATGCTTGCATACTATACCACAGGTTTAAATATTAAAAGTTATACTCTCCTATCTTGACAAATACACCTTCATAATGACAAAATCAAAAAAGGTGTGTCGAGTTATGGTCTTTTCATGAACTCAGTTGGCAAAATATCAAATATGGCTGAATTTAATTATCATTGTGCATGACTGGATGTTCGGTTGATGTGATGACAATGTTTGCATATGTAATAAAATAAAGATAATAAATAGTTCATAAATTATTATATATTTAATCTATAAAATTTATTTCTGTATAAGATTGATTCTGAATATTTCATTTTTTGGCATTTGTGATATGCATCTTCTAAAGCATGAGGCAGTGTCCCTCTTGCCCAGGTATAAGTGTAGCATTAACCAATAACTTTCAGAAGTTTATAGACCTCTATCATATCACTCCTCTTTCTCCTGTTTACCTGAATTTCATAGCCTGGTGTGAGACCACCTCTCTGCTTACTGGAGCCCTGAAGTTGCTTGAAAAAGTTAAATGTTTTGTCTCTAGAGCAGAGTTTCCAACTATTTAAAAAAAATAAAAATTGATGAAAAAAATAGAAAACACATCAGTGCACCCACGGTACAAATGTAATATAGGTTTGTTTGAAGCCTTTTGTGGGTAGGAGTGACTTAAAAAAATAGATAAAAACAGGAGATAAAATCTGCAAAAAGGTTTCTACCAAATTAGGAAGTGAATATATGCACACATATTTTCTAAGGTGGTCTGTGCTAGGACGACTCGTAAATGCCGGTGGGCATATTCCTGTAAGCTCTCTGGTCAACTTACTTTTACGAAACTTTCATAGTTTCTACATTCGGCTTTGAAATAATGCTGGATCTAATATCCACTAGATTTTTATAAATTTTGCATCGCCGAAATGAAGCCTTTGGGCTCTTTATTTTAGTAAATACGTAATATTATTACATAATACCTGCCTATGACACTTCACTTAATGATCTGCTTATATGACTTTTCAGTTATGATCACTGACCATCTATACGACACTCCATTCATTCACATGAATGCTTCAACAAGATGTTCCCATGAATCAACCAATGTGCAGTTTTCGTGACTGTTTGTTTACAATGTTTGCTGCTCACTACATCTGTGTTTCGCTGTGAATTATAAACTTTTTATAAATACTGTTTTGTTTTATTGTTGTTAATAATGGCATACGGAATTCAAAATAAGGGTACTGTTGCTTCCAGTGAAAGGAAGATGATGCATAAATCTGTTACATCACATACTAAGATTCAAATTATAACAAAGTTAATAAGTAATAACAAATGTAAAGTGAAAAGTGCTACAATAGTGAATACTACAGTTATCTGTAAACATGACAATCTCATTGAAGAAATGGAAAAACTTTTCATGTTTTAGGTTGAAGAAAGTGTTTGGCATATTCCATTAAGCAAAGCCATTTAGAATAACTTATGTTTGCAAAAATTATTCTAAATTTTTCTTTTGCATAACTGAATGAATGCTTTATTTATGTCATTTATGTACATATATGACTGTTTGAAATGAATTTTAACCATTACATGCATTTTACAAGTGATAAAGAAGGTGTGATTCACCATACTATACAACAAAATTCGTTATACGACGGTGGTTCTGGAACGGAACGTGTCATGTGATCAGGATATGCTTGTATTATTATTATATGTCTCTGGAGTCAATGACTTATTGCGGGATGTTTTCCATCACACACACACACAGTTCATCACAACATAACTTCAATGTATTCACTGTCTCCACACTTCCGAGCAAGACATTCCAACCACCCACACCTCCTCATTCATTTGCTCATACCATTTTTATACAGCTTCCAGAATGGCTTCTTGTTCCCCCTTCCCATTGGTTGCCACCCAATCTATGAAAAATATGATCCAAATTAATCTGGTAAAAACCTCTTGTCAACTTAAATGTCTCAATCATGCCCCCCCCCCCCCACACACACACTTGTCCTTCTATCCAATAGACTCTGCAATTTGCATTCTCTCAATCCCTCTTGATACTCTGCATTCCAGAAACCACTTTAGTCAATCACCTCTGAACCATTTCCAACATCTCTAGATTCTTTTGAAAACCCAGTGATCAAATCTGTGCACAGTCTGACCAAAGCTTTATATAATGGAATCGTAACATCCTTACTCCTATAATGAGTTGTGTTGTCCTTACAGTTTTAGTAAAATGTATCCAAAATTTCAGATCATATCAACCAACATCCCAGATCCCTCATCTCCTCCACTTCTCTAAGATATCACCCTCAAATCTTACACTCTGCATTCTACCTGTTCTTCCAAAACGTTAAAGCCCTACAATTTGCTATGCTGAACTTACTCCCATTCATTTGCCCATTCAGAAAGTCTATTCAGGTCCACTTTCAAGACTACAACACCCATTATACTCCTCATAGTTCTTCTCAACTTTACATCATCTGCGAATAAGTGTAAATCACCATTCAAGACCTTCTCAATATGTTTACATATACAAATTAAACAGCAATGGCAACCAAACAGATGCCTGTGGCACATCACTAGTTGCGTTCTTCTTCTTCTGGGATATCACACCTGCATACTCAACTTGCTGATATCTATCAGACAGCTATTCTCCAATCCAGTACACTAATCTAGTATTTAACTTATCAGTTCCAGTTTAATTACTACTTTGTGATGTAGCAATCTATCAAAGGATACTCCTTTGAAACTTGAGTAAATCTGACCCATGTTAAAAAAGGAAAGTTAAAACTATTAACTCCTTGCAACATTCCTGCAAGACACATGGTGATATACTATCAAGTCCTACAGCCTTCGTAACATCAAGTTTACTCAATCCCTCATATGCTTCCTGCTGATTTACTATTAGTGACTCTTTTTTTTCTCTATAGTCACGAGAAAAGATTTTTTATATAATGTTTTCCAGATTCTGTCAAATATGTGAAATGCATACACTGACTGAATAAAATACCCCCTCCCACACACACAGCTACATAATACATGCACTGCTTGAGAAAAGTCAACGGACCCCCCCCCCATGGGCAAGGTGGATCATGCCAACCAGTATAGATTGAAGGAATATGATGCTCCCAAGTCTGTGCAACTGTGTCCAAGTGAAATAGCTGTGAGAAGGGAACTGATGGAGTTTGAAAGAGGTGAGATAGAATGTCAAGATGTAGGACTATCTGTTCGGCAAACTGTTTACAAATTAGGCCATCCTAGGTCAACAATGGTATCAGTATGGTATCAGCAATACCATATTGAGATTGAAGTGCAGGGAGTCAACTGCAAGCGCTACCCACAGTGGACAGCCCACCATACCCACCCAATGTGACCGTAGGGCGATATGAAGGATGATATGTAAAAACTGTCATTCATTGGCTGACATGTTCAATGCAGAAGTCTGAGCATCGACTGAAACACAAATCTGCACATAAAAAATTTATAACCTTGACTCACAACATTGGTGTCCACGGTAGGACCACAATATGCAAGCTCCACATTACCCGAATCAACAGGCAATGTCGTCTTCAGTGGTGCAAAGAGCATGTACAGTGGAACGTGGAAACTTAGAAAGCTGTGTTATGCAGCAACGAATAATGCTACACCCTCTAACAAGCAGATGGGTGGGGTTTGGGTGTAGCAGATGTGTCTGGTGGCCAGTAGATGGCAACTTTTCTTACCATAGTGCGTAACCCCATTTATGAAATTCAGAGGTGGTGTGATGGTATGTCCTGTTTTCTCTTCAGACATCTATATGTGGTGCCACGAACATTGAACTGCGAGAAGTACCTGAACATTCTGGACAATGCAATGCTTTATGGCATTTCTACGGAACTGACCTTTGGCTCTTTCAGCAAGACAATACACTATGTCATAAGGATGCTGCTGTAACTGCATGGTTTGTGGACATGAACATCAATCACACTTGACCAGCGTGCACAGAGCCATTATCTCAACCCTATTGAACGTATGTGGGATGAACTAGAGCGTCGAATGAAGTCAAGGGATGTCCACCCCACAACACCCAGGACCTCATTACATGCATACAGGATGAATGGTCTAAAATATTTATTGCTATCGTACACCTGTGGAAAGCATGTCCTGTAGGATTGCTGCAGTCATTGCAGCGAAAGTCAGTCCTACATCATATTAAAATGGGCTTCATGGATGTATGTTTCTCACACTATAGTGTCCATTGACCTCTTTCGGTTCACGGGTAATACAGGGAATAACATGCTAAGCTTCAACAGTATCACAAGTTAATGCAATAAAAACTTCAGTTCTTTTTGATAAATACAATTCACTTAACATGCCATGTGATTCATTTTTCAGCGAACTGTTCATTCAGTGAATTGTTGGTTTCCAATGAATTGCCTTTTTTTCTTTTTGTAATGAAAAGAGTGGGAGCCTTGTTAACTGTGCAACATACCAGCCAGAATGAAATTCAACATGAAACAGCATGTTATACAATCATACTATTTTTGTTTTTCAACAAGAAAACAATCTGGTGATCTAAATTCTAAATTTTTCAACTGATAACCTTTTTGCTTTTAACTTATCTAGGTACCTAGATAGGTTAGGACTGGATATTTTGTCAAAAGCCATAGTTGGTTCTCTGTATTCCTTAAAAGACTATGTGAAAGTCTTCTCTCAGTTATCCAGCTTTGACTGTTTACTGACCCATAAACCACCATTCTGATTCAAATTCAAGTAATGTAATATGGTCTCTATCATATATACAGATGATGTAGTAATTATAACAGATAATAAATCATATCTCCAATACCAGCTTTCAAAATGACAAAAAACCTGCTCAAGAAGGCATAATACAACCAACAGCTCTTTATGGGACAAAACATGGACTTTAACACAGCAGAGGAAACTGTTGGCTTTTGAAATGAAATGCTACAGGAAAATCAACAAAATTCATTGGACAGAACATGACTAATGCACAAGTGATGCAAGATTTGAATATCCCTAACTCAACAATTCTTAAAGTTAAAGAGCATCAATTCCGTTGGTTTGGTCAGATTGTGTGAATGGAACTGAACAGACTTTCTTGTCTGGTATTTGAGGACACTATGGAGGGAACAAGATTCAGGAGAAGACCAAGATTATGGCAAAAAGTCCTAAGAACCTGCACTAGACTTTCAAAGCTGTATATGAAAGAGCATGCGTTGGACAGAGAATGGTGGAAGGCTCTTATCCACGTGGGACTCAACCACTCTTGAGGGTAGAAGAGAGTGAAGAAGGATATGGTCTCAGAATTCACATGTTCATTTCTAGAATAACTTCTGTGGATGAATTTTATGTCTTTCCAAAGACACCTAGTTCAGTGTGGTCATCATGCTGAGCCAAACCAGACAATAATAAGTCACCATAATCCTCTTCATGATGGAAGAGAAGAGTTGAGTTAAAGAGATACATAGCTAAAGAAAGGTGGCATGGCATGACCTTGTTGGTAAAAAAAAAAAGGTTGTTTCAAAGTACAAATATACTAGCAAGCCAGACTCTCTTAATGCTAGCAAATTCAAAAAAAAATCTAAACCTTTAAACCTTTCTCTCTCAAAGCTGTGTTAGAGGAACAATTGGCATAAGCTCTGTTGACCAACGTTTTTTATGACTAACCACACTTCTGTGAAGGATGATGAAATGAGATTTTTCAAAAGCATTTACCAGTGCAAGCAGGGGTACATATCAAAAGCTTGAGGTACAAAAAAGAGTAGGGATATTTGATAAAAAATACTGAAATATGGAGGTATAAAAGTTTTGTAGCAGTTACACTATGTAATTAAGAGGCCTGGTCAGAAGGTCAAATTCCATATGATTCGAGTAGAGCTCTCACAGTTTCCATCTATAAAAAGGGGAATAAAACTAAAAGAAAAATTTCTCTGCAATTCTCAAAGTGTTCCAAGTAAGATTTATGCAAGCACACTTGATAAAAGGCTATGAAAGATTTTGGAAGAGAAACTTAGAGAAGAACAAGGCTGGGTTCAGGTCTTGTTGAGGTTGTATTATGACAGTTAAGAAATCACAGGAATATAACAAGGACCTGTATTTAAGTTTTGTAAAAGGTATATGAAGAGGTGCTAAGAGAAAAGTTTTTCAAAACGCTACAGTTATATGGTATAAAAAGAACATTATACAGAGCAATACATAGTTTATATTTAAATTATAAGTCAGCGATTAGAATTGAAGGAAGAAGATAGTTTGAGGTAAAATCAGGTGTAGGACAAGTGTGCATGCTATCTCTACTCTTATGATTTGTCAGGGGATGTTGGTTTAAGATATACAGAGCTGGCAAGAGAGCATAAGAAGTTTGTGAAAGTAATATGCCAAAAAGATAATTTTCCATAATTTTATTTCTTCATAGATCCAAAATTCACAGTAACCAAATCTAAACCATTTGTTTTTTTAAATGTTCTAGACAGTGGTTAGTCTTCTCAGAAGTACAAAAATGGTTTTAACAACACAAGTTTCTCCATAATGGCACATGTCCAGAGATGTGTGATATAGTTGACAGTCCTGCAGGTGTAAGCTGACTAATGAAGTTCACAGGTTGAAAATAGATTACTTACCACTCTTTTTTCTTAGAACTACCTGTTTATAAGTCTGTTTCCCCATGATGTAAAGTGGCATCCCACTTTACAGCATGGAAGTGGTGGCATTTATAGTGAAGCTTGGGAATTAACAAAGTCCAATTTCACTCACTTCAGAGTTATTTCTCAAGTAATAGAGCAAGCCACTGTGAGCCTTTGGATAAATGCCAGAATAAAGTTTGGAGAATGGTTGCTCTTGATAATTTTAAAGCATTTGGCT
Organism: Typopeltis vanoorti; assembly: GCF_054136105.1. NCBI lineage: Eukaryota > Metazoa > Arthropoda > Arachnida > Uropygi > Thelyphonidae > Typopeltis > Typopeltis vanoorti. Next base: position 109,055,755 of record NC_143562.1, on the reverse strand, counting down.
GAATTGGTAGAAAGGCCTATTAAGTAAACTTCTATCACATTCTGTCCCCTTACACAATTAGCTTGCTAGTGTTCTATCCGGAAGCACATTATGTGTGATGGTGGATGGATCTTTCTTCTTTGCAACCAATGCTGATGTTCTATAAGGCTATTTTCTTTTGAATATTCTCTTCCTTCTATATTATCAAAGACTTCAAATTCAATATGCAGTTCAGCTGATGATGGCACAATGAACTCCTCTTTCTCATTTGACAAACCATGCACTAAACAAATAAACAAAGCTTCCAGAATATCAATTTCTACAATCTCAAATTCTGATCTCCAAACCATTTTCAATAGCATTCTGATAACTTTTTTAATATCAAAGTTAGCAAAACTGAATCCAATTACTTACAAAAAAAAAGAAAAAAAAAAGAGAGAAACTGGATTCAGAGTTGTATTTCAACTTTCTCTTCTTGAGATTATCTGTCCTCAAAGCTCACTGTGAACAAACATATTACAAATATCGTCTTCTCAGCATTCAGAAAAATAGATTTTCTCTTTTGCTTCAGACATTACTCAGTAACAGCTATTAGCTATACCAATCCCAAATCCATATGACCACTGAATACTGTTCTTACATCTGAGCTGGTGTCCCCCCAGAACTTACTAAAAACACTTGACTCAGGATAAAAGATAGGTAATTAGGCTGATTAATCATCCATCTCTCACTAATTCACTCACATTCTTTACATCCTCTTTCACACAAACATTCTGTATTTAGTGTTTGCAGTTTCTACAAATAGTTTCATGGATATTGATTCCTTTCTACTGCTGTCTTTTGGAATAGTCCTCCTTATTATGCATTTTATAAAGAGTACAATATCAAGGTCTTCGAGTCCAATGTTAACAAGTTTCTTCCTATGTAAAATATAGGATAAACAGCTTCTCACTGATGGGATTACTATAAAAACATATCATTATGGATTCTATGTGCTTCTTTGGGTGCATGAAAGAAAGCTATCAACAAATGTCTGTAAAAATATATTTTGTTTTTAATTAGTGATACTGTGTAAATTATTTTTACATTTATTTTATAATATAGTTTTAAATCAGTGTGGAATATATGATCAAGGCATATATTCCACACTGATGCACCTAATGGCAAAGCAACTTAGATTAAGAGTGGCAAGATATCATTGTTCTGTAAATTTAATATAAAAGACTGTGAGATGCAGTGTGTGCACAATGTTTTCACTATCAAAAGGGAATGCTTTTGTTGGAAAATGTTACAAAACTAAGAAATGGAAGATTTGTTTGTGAAAAAAATAAATAAATAAATAAAAATGTAAAGTGCTGTGGAGAATAGAAAGACATTAAAACATAGAAAGATATCAACAGACATTGGTTGATAGCTATTTTAATACAGGAATAAGTTAAGCTACATGAAGTACAAATGATAAAAGTATAAGTCAGAAGAAAAACAATGCAGAAGTAGTAAAGATGAGGTAACGATAAAAGCAGAACACTCAAATGAAGTTTGTCACAGAACAAAGCATGAGAGGGAGAGTAAGAAGATAACAGATGGTAATTCTATGATTTTGAGTGTATTTGATAAGAATGTAACAAAATTGTGCTTTCCTAATAGTAGAACTAAGATGTTAGTGCAGAAAGGCAAAGTAAAGAGGGAATAACATTAGTTTGTATTATTTAAAATGTGGCAAAGAAGGAAATATAAGAAAGTATGAAGATAAAAAGAAAAAGCAAAAAGGAAGAGTAAGAGAGTCCGGTACAAACTTGAATTCAGAATTACAAAATATCTGAAACTCCCATAACAATATTCACTATCAATTTTTTAAAGTTTTAAACTTTTTTTTCATGTGCATAAAAGTGTGCGAAATATGTGAATCTTTAAAAATTTTTTTTTTTGTAAAATAAAATCAGGGGTGCGAGATATACGCGAGGGCGAGTTATATTCGAGTAAATACGGTATTGTATTTTCAGGTTGTATAGGGAAAATAGGACAAACAGAGGAGTATTACTAATGACAGCAGAATTGAAACCAGACGAGAAGAAATTCAGCAGGAAGGTAGGACTGTTGGTAGCAGCTTAAGATGCTAATGGCATGCATTGGCAAATCTCATTAAATACAGAGTGAATAATCATTACTGGGGACTTCAACTATAAGGATAAACTGAAAGAAAGAGAATGCACACAGAAGAAAGGAAATGCACTTTATCCAGTTACTGAGAAAAAAAAAATTACATAAAATATGTGAAAAAAAGGACCAGGGGTTGGAGAATGTTGGATCTGATGACAATATAAGAAAATATGGCCATAACAAAATTAACCATTTTGTCACTGAGTGAAAGAGTGATCATGCAGACATGAGAGGTAGAAATACCTATGGAATTTTTAATTAATAAGGTGTATATGTAGAACTACAAAAATAGTGATAATGATAAATATGGAAGGTGGCTTAAAGCACATCATAAGAAACTGCAATGAAAGGATGTCTGAGTACATGGGGAATGATACACAGATATTTAAGAAAAGGAATACAGATTATATACCCATGATAAATATCAGGGAGTTATATGGATGAGCAACATCACTGTGCACCAGATGTAAAAATGTTCATTTCTAATATGTACCCTCAAGAGGTGTATAGGATAACATGATTAGTAACATCAATATCAACAGCTTTCGTCTAAATTAGTCTGTAAATGACCAATCCACCTTATATTATTTCTTATATATTATGTGTTAGCATTCATATTCGTGAATGCTAACAACATCAAGTTCCCTATTAATATCTTCATTTTTAAAATGATGATGTCACTAATAACATCTGCTCCCTCCTTTAATTAAAAAAAAAAAAAAAAAAAAAAAGCCTCATACTTATGGTCTTGAGGACAAGTATGAGATGATGTTTTCCTTTCTCTATCCCAGCCTTTGATCAGGTTTTATTTCCAGTCCAGCTCTCAGATCCATTACCTAAAACTAGTTTAAACTTAGTCTTGTACACTATGTAGTGGTTTGACTAATTTCTCTGTTATTCCACATACATTTATTCAAATTTATTTAACTGACTCACCGTCATACTACCTATGCTTATCTCATCTTCTTTATGCCCTCTTTTACCTTGCAGTGTCGAGGGTTTATTAATCATCGGACATCAAACCGTTCACAGGATAAGGTGGTCAACCCTATGCCACAGTGTATCCTATGTCCTGTAGTGTTGAGTTCTCAGGCTGGTTTGCCTGCTTTGTGAGATGAAAAACCCCAGGATAAACTGGGGGAAAAACCCTACTGTCCACGCCCAAGACCGGCTAACTTGGCTATGGCTGAGGAAGATCCTTCAGCTCCTCATGTCACTGACAGGAATCGAGCGTAGTGGCTGTGCGATTTGCAACCATATGCCTGGGAAAGGAGTGTCCTAGGTTCATTTTCACTAACATTGTACCTAAATAGCAAATAGTTCCATAGATCCATTCCTTTTTTTTCCTTTAAACTCTCCTAAACATATATTCTTTTTCTCGTATTCATCAGTTGTTCTGCTCATATCATAGTATAGCATACTCTGTATTTTCGACCATTTTAAATGCATGAGGAATGTCAAGGCAACCTGACATCACAAAGAGTAAAAACAGTTCACTTATGATGCACACAGTACATTTTTAGTGGTATCATCAAGGCAAAGCGTCCTTTGCCTAATTTAAAATCTTCTGTAGGTATTTTAGTTTCAACATTGAAGGATTTGCATTTTGTTGCTTTCCAATGGCGAGTTTAATGTGAAACTGTTAATAAGTAAGCAGACCGAAACTACTGTTTCATTCTACTTACACTGGAATGTCATTCAAACAACTTTAAAATATTATCAACAAAACAATATTATAATTTTAGTAACAAAACAAAACTGACAAATAAAATTTGTCAGTAGACAAATTACATAAAGACATCTAAACATCTTTGTTTAAAGAAACTTTTTCTTCATCCTATTCCTGCTCTGGAGGGAAAAAAGTGTTTATCATCACAAACCCAGCAGCTTCGAGTACATGGCAAAAGGCAGGTCAAAAGTTTAAACTTTATTACAATTTATGATAGATCAATGGAATGTTATATTGCTTTCATTTACCTCTTTAAGACAGGTGGACTTTAGATAATTGCTTTCTTAATATGAAATTATACATAACAGAGCTAGCCTGGTTGACCAGGCAAGCTTGCTCTCCAACCAACAGGCTATTGGTTTGAATCCCATTATGGACAGACATTTGTGAATGTCTTTATATGAAAGATAAATTTCATCACCTGGTGTGAGACTGCCTGGATTACTGGATGCCTAAAGTGGCTAGAAAAAGTTCAGTATCTGGCATCTATAGAAAGGTTTTCAGATTATGTAAAAAAAAATATGAAATACAAATCTTAGTTCACTCATGTTGTTAACTTACTATATATAGGTTTACAACCTTTCATAGGTGGAAGGCACATAAAAAATTATGAAAGGATCACAATGCTTATTTGCACACAACTGTTTTTTAAAAATATTTACAAAAATCAATATATGAAACACATTTGTGTCGGCATTAATCTTATGCAACTTACCCTTAGAGAGGCATCAAGGGCTCGGCTGCTCTGAAAAGTTCGAAGGTAACGGTCATGATCCGGAAGCTTTTCTTTCTTCTTGCCAGGTATCACAATGTCATGCTATTAAAATATAAAAATAAACACAGACATAAAACTAAAATAAAGATTCATTATATTGAGCAGTACAGAAAAGAGCATGCCAGATGAGAGAGAGAACCCATGATGAACAGATTAAAGGAAATATGAGAATGAGTAATAAGTAAATGGAAAAATGAACACATAGATAGCAGGAAAGTGTTGAATGTACTGGAAACTACTGAGTTCTTAAGTTAACCTTTCATCAAGTGGTACAATCCTGATAGACCCACTGGTTCTGTAGAAGTCGAAATAAATCTGGATGAAATGTTAGAGGCGTTTAATATATTGTAAGTGCTTATTGTAAACAATGCATCACGTGCAAGTACCAAGCTCTGGTTGTTCTCAACAAACACAATCCATGATGAGCAGAAGGAGGGTAAGATAATTCCACTATAAAAGGGAGGAACTAGAATTGATGCAGCTAATACACCAGTATATATCTCTGAAGTAGTTAAGGTATTAGGGAAGCCAGTGGGGAGTTACATTTAAGGTGGGTAGTAATACCTTCAACTTCTGTAGATGATGGCATGGCTTACTGAAAGTTGGTTCTTGTTTTACCAATCTACTTGCATTTTATAAAAGAGTTACAGAGAAGTTGAATAAGGAGAACAGATGGACGACTATGATTCTTTTAGATTTTGGCAAAGCATCTGATAGAATTTCACACAAGAGGTTATTATACAAACTCAGAGGGATGGGTATTCAAAATAGGTCACTGGTTTGTTACCCAAGGAGCCTCCATAGCTAGTCAGTATAGATGAAGCCTTTTGGTCGGAAAGACCTGGGTTCGATTCCCATCAGTGAGATGAAGAATCTTTATCTGGTCTCTTTCAATGAAAAGTGAGTTAGCCGATCTCATATGGAGATAGGGTTCCCCCCCCCCCCCCACTGGGAAACTCTGGGTTTATTTTATTTTCACTATTATGTCATTAATTTTCATTAACAAAATATGACTATAATAAATGCAAATGTTCAATTTTCTCTGCCAATCTTCAATGCAAATGTAACTCAGAAGCTATCGATTCAAATCCCACTGATGATGTATATGGTGCTGTTATGTTCTCTATTCATAATGAATTTCAGAATGACAGAGGGACGAATTCCATATGATTGGAGTAGAACTCTCATACTACTCATATATAAAAAGGGAAATAAAACTGAATGTGAGAATTACAGAGGTATTTCTTTACTCAGTGTTCCTGGTAAGATTTATGCAACTATACTTGAGAAATGGTTGAGAAGGACTGTGGAAGAAAAGCTTGGCAAAGAACAAGCTGGATTCAGAGCAAATAGAGGCTGTCAAGATCAGATTTTCACTTTATGACAGATAGTTGAGAAATCATGGGAATATAACAAACATCTGTATTTAAGTTTTGTCGATCTGGAAAAGGCATATGACAAGGTGCCAAGAGAGAAGCTATTCAATATGCTACAGCTATAAGTGTCAATGGGGCATTATATCAAGCAATACTCAGTCTTTATTTGAGTTTTAAGTCAGCAGTTAGAATTGAAGGAAGTACATTATCCCCTCTGTTATTCATTATCTATATGGATCGCATTATAAAGGAAAGTGGTATTAAGCCTGATATCAAAATTGGAGATGTTAATCTCAGCTCTTTACTTTATGCAGTTTATGCAGATGATGTTATACTTTTAAATAAATCCAGTACAAGCCTGCAAGATTCCCTGACTAAATTGAATAAATGTTGTAATAAATTTGGTATGAAAATCAGAAATAACAAGACAAAGACAATGCAAATAGGCAGAAACATTGAAAATATCAGCTGCATTGTGAATGGAGAACCTATAGAACAAGTAAAACATTTCAGCTACTTAGGCACAATTTTTGGGATGTATGGGGTGTCGAGGAGAGATAGCACCTCTCCACTTGGACGGTTGCATGTAATTGTGGTTCAGATGGGTTTGGCTCTCACTTATGGCTCCAAGAAGCTACTGTAAACTGGTAGCGACCACACCCTGATAAACTGTGTTGACACAGTTTATCAGGGTGTGAGGGTAGTGATATTTGGCTAAGTGAGGGTAGCCAAATATGGCAATCTCAAGCAGCGACTGTATTTAGTGAATCAGCTGCAAACAGCATCTGTACTTCATGTTATTAGTGGCTGAATTCAGGTCAAGGAGTAAAACAGGAAATAACAATAACAGCCAAAATTCAAGAAAGAAGACTGCGATGATTTGGCCATGTGACCAAAATGGGAACAGAAAGATTACCATTTAAAGCCCTGAATACAATGTTGGAAGGTAAAAGATCAAAAGGGTGACCCAGAATTAGATGGATAGACTAAAAGAGGACCTGAAACCAAATCACAACAAGCAAACACCAAACTGGACAGAATTGTTTGCACTTTCCAGGGACAGACAGAAGCAGAAAGAGTTCATTCGGCCTCATAGATGATGGAAGAGAGAAGAAGAAGAAGGAGGCACGACTTTTAGTGAAGATGGTAAATTAAATATGGAAATAGACAACAGAATCAACAAAGCTAGTATGGTAGGAAGTCAACTGAATAAATTTTTATCGAATAGGAGAGAAATTAGCCAAAACACTAAATTAGCTATATACAAGACAGTATTCAAGCCAATTTTAACTTATGGATCTGAGAGATGGGTCAGAAGTAAAACACTTGACCAAAGATTAGAGACTGCAGATATGAGTCGTGAGAAAGATTAGGAGCATGAAAAGATGGCACTAATGGAAAATCATATTATGATATTCTCAGCATCCAGGAATGCGTTAACAGAGCTAATCTCAGGTGGTATGGTCACTTAAACAGAATGGGCAAGGAAAATATAAGAAATATATTCCTATCTACAATTTCCTCCTGATTAGGAGGAAAATTGTAGATAGGAATTTGATGATGTATTGGCTGGACTAAGGACTTTTTCTACTTTTTTTTTAATTTTATATATTTGCATTGTTATTTTTTTATTTTTTACACCAAATATGGAATCTTTTCAAGCCACTTCAGTCCTCCAATAAGTGGGGGTGATGGTCTTAAACCAAGCAATAAAATTCATCTCTTATCTGGAGATTTTTGCAAATAATCCATGCCCACTATTGGATTAGAACCAGCTGCCTAAATTGGGGAGTGGATATGCTAACCACTTTAGCCAACCTGGCCAGCAAAACTTGTTTAACTTGTATATTCATGAAATTTGGAAATGGTCTGGTAAGAGACAATCAATCAGTTTTATCTCGAAGTTTTGAAGAGAAGCGAGAATTCATTGCGTATGGCATGAATATTGTGATGCAGGCAGCTGGTCACTTTTGCATGATAATGCACCATCTCATCGTTCGAACATTGTGAGACATTTTTTTGAGCAAAACCCGAGTTTATGTGTTGGATCACTCGCTGTATTCACCTGATTTAGCACCCTGTGACTTTTTTCTCTTCCCCTGACTTCATTTGCCAATGAAAGGAAAGCGATATGACACCATTGAAAAAGTTCAAGCAGCAGTAACCACAACCCTCAACAGTATCTCAAAAACCGATATAAAAAACTCATTTAACGAATTAACTGACCGTGCCAAACGCGGTATCGAAGCTGAGGGAGAGTATATTGATTGAAATAAATGATTTCAATTATTATAATTGGCATGTGTTTTATTTTCTATCAAAAGTTCGGTTTCTTTTTGGACAGAGGGTGTACTACCTGAAGTTAGCTCTGTTGACACTCCTGAATGCTAAAAACGTCAAGTTCCTTCCTAACACCCTAATTTTTAAAAAGATTCTGCCATTGATTCTACATATTTAATCCCCTAATCTTTCTCACAAGTTCCACATATGGCCTCAAAGCTTTGATCATGGATTTTAACTGTAACTCATCTCTCAGATACATAAGATAAAATTGTTCTGAACACTGTCTTGCATACAGTTAGTATTTATTAATTGTAAACTAACTGTACAAGACTAATTTCTTCCTTATTTCATATAAATTTATTCAGTTGATTTCCTACCACATCACCTTTGCTAATTCTGTTGTCACATCTCATATGCATATTCTCACATCCGTGGTCACTATTCCCTGATTAACAGTTTTATATCTAAAATAATTCTCAGAAAATAAACAGAAAATGTTAGTTTCATTAATTAGTGATGATACAACATAAGATTTCATGCTGCCTTGGTAAGCAATGTCACCACTGTTTTTATCAGTGAACTAGACTGAACAGCAGAAAGTCAATTACTGGAACGAACTCCAACTCAACCTCTAGAAAAGAATGAATCCAATGTCAGAAGAATCATCAACATAAGGAGTATTAATGAAAGGAAACTGAAAACTCTTTCAGAGAACTAGAAAAGTACCATGTGGACATAACTGTCATTAATGAGACAAAAAAAGACAAATAGGCGAGATCCTACTAAATAATAAGTATAAGATATTATGTTAGAGGCAATAACGAACAATAAAAGAAAGGAGCAGCAATAGCATTCAACACCAAACATGAAGATAAACTTCTTGATTGAAAGGCAATTCAAAGTAGAATTATGTGAGCAAATTTCAAAATGGGGAAATGGACAATGGAACTTATTTATGATTATGGTCCAATAGAAGATTCTTCTAAAGAAGAAGTGGATGAATTTTGAGTCATTAGAGAGTTGACAAAGAAACTGGAAAAACTGGTGTACTTGCTGAAATAGATCTAAACAGTAGAGTAAGAAATCAGGTTTACAGCTAACTGTAGTTTTAACTAGTGTAGCACTTCCCACTAAGAACTGTAGCAATGTGAAGTAAGCTTAGCTGCCTGTGGCTTATCTCAGTGTTCAATACACCATCATCTTTAAATTTAATCATTTTAATCTTGGTATTTATGCTTATGGTACAACAAAAGATTCCACCAAGGAATAAATGGAGGAATTTTTTGAGGCATTAGAGAAGGCAGATGGCAAAATGAAAAAGAAAAAGTTATTCCCTATCAGATGTCAGAAATCTAAACAGCAGAGCAGGAAATGATTACTAGATATATAGAAAAGTTTTGGGAAAATTTGAAGAAAAGTGCAAAGCTAATAATAACGGTAAATGCCTGCTGGATTTCTGTTCAGGACATGGATTAGTTATTACTAACACACCATTCCAACATAAAAATGTGTACAAATTTTTATGGAGAGTGTCTCACTGACTATGTTATAGTTGATAGCAAAGTTTTTCCACTAGTTCAGGACACAAGAGTATACACAGGATTTGAAATAGGAAGTGATCACTATTTGGTTTTGAGGTAGGATAAAATTGAATTTCATATTGAAAAGAAGAATAAGAAAGTTTTAAAACTAATCAAAGTTGAGCATCTTTCTTTCAGTAGATTCAATTCAATGATATATATAAATATCATTGAAGAAAAAGTGAAAAAATTTGAAAACAAGAAACAAACCTTGGAGATTCAATGGCAAACCCTGAAGAAAAGATTGATTGACTCAACCAGAAAAGCATATGGTGAGGTTGTCTTTAATGATAGCAAAATCAGAACTTCATGGTGGACTCAGAAAGTTAAAGATGCAGTGAAGGAAAAGCACCTCCATAGCTCAGTTGTTATAGATGCGGTCCTTTGGTTGGAAAGAAAGGAGTTCGATTCCCATCCACGACATGAGAAACGTTTATCTGATCTCTTTCAACTTAAGGTGAGGTGTTAGCCAGTCTCACATGGAGATAGAGGACTTCACCCAGAAACTCGGGGGTTTTTTTGTCCATCAGAAGGCAAAACAGCCCTGTAAACACAAATGGACTTACAGCTATGAATACTTATGACAATATGTAGAAGAGATAGGGTCTTCCCCACATGTCATTATGCCCATAGTCAACCATGAGTCACATCATGGCAGTCAACCCTCTTGGATAGGAGATGGCACATAATGGGATGGAATGGGAAGGAAAATAAAAAACATATCGAAAGTTCTGAGCAAGTCAGTCAGCTTTTTACATTTTTTCTCTGCATTCGCTTCAAGAATGCAGAGAAAAATGTAAGAAAGCGAAGCACTGTAAAACTAGCTAAACAAAAGTCTTGGGAAAACTTTGGTAAGAACATAGAAAATAAACATCATGAAGGTGGTAAAATATTCTGAAGGCTATTGAAAAAGCTTAGAAATGGAGAAAAGAGTAAAAGAAATTTTACTCTAAAAATACTGTAAAAGAAATAGATAAAGGTGACATGATTACTGAACAGAAGAAAACTTCCAACAGGAATGCAGTCAGGAATACATATCATACTTGAAGTAGAAAAAAGTCAAAAAACCTGAAATGTGGAAAGGCAGATGGAAAAGATGAAATTCAGCCAGAAATGAATATGGAAGTATAAAAGTTTTACAGTGTCTACATTGCATAATTCAGAAGACCTGGTCAGAGGCCTTTTATATTCTTGCCATGACTTGTGTTTAGCTACTTAGCTTAGCTCTCTTAGATTTTCCTCCATATTCTTTTAGGACATCTGCCAATTTATTTACTAGGAATTTTTGGTATGCTTTCTTTTTATCCAGGATTGTTTCTTCAAACTTCTTTTGAACTGTTTCATTTTTCCTTCATTAATGTTTCTATAGTTGAAGCTACAGTTTACTTGTAAAAGCTGCTCAAATTTAATCATTTCTAAAACTTTCTTACATACTGTTCTTTTCAATGTGATATTAACTTTTTCCTACTTAAAAGTACACTTCCAATTTCAAATCATACACGCTTGTATCCTGAAGCAGCATGAAGATATCACTACCAACAATGACATACTCAATGAGGGTTTTCTTATTACTTATTTCTTGTGCACATTTTTATGAGGCCAAGGATTTTTTTAAGTTGAACCAATAAGGAAGTCTAACACCAGGTGATGAAAATCATCTACCACCTAAAAACCTTACAAACATCTAATGCAACACTGGAATTTGAACACGAACAGTTGAAGACCAGAGATGTTATCTACTCAGGTGATAAGAGCAGGTATAGTTCGCCCACCGATTTGAGGTCCCTCGACACTTCTGTGCATCTCAGAAAAAGAAGAATCCATTCCAATAATAGGGTAATCAGTCCATATAGTGGGATGAGTTGTTTATTATTACCGGTCGGAAAATTAACTTCTCTTTTATGATTATTGTAGTTAACTATGTTGCTTGTATAACAGGTGGAAAATTTTACCTATAAAGCACGTGATTTCGCGTGTTGGCGACCAATTCGGACGTCCTTAATTTTTTCTCCCCTTCAGCATGAATCGACTATTCTTGGAAAGATGCGAAGCAGGGACCTGGAAACGGTGGGCGAACTATATATTGGGATGATTGAATTTACAGTGAAAACAACAAAATTGTCTACATTAATCAGGTGTGTGTGTATTCTCCAGTTAGTTTTGCCTGTTATGCAAGATTAAAAAAAAAAAAACCTTTCAGGGAGGAAACAACTTCCCACCACTATATGAGACTGGAAACTCACCTTCAGCTGAAAAGCCTTCAGAAAGTTTCCTCACGTCCTAGACAGGAATGCAATCATTCTCATGATCATGTTCTTATTTAGAAGATGATGAACAGCTAGAGGATATGATAAAAAGTTAAAGAGCAACTTAAGTGAAAATCTAATTAGGTAACTGCTATGGAGGGACAGGGAGTAGCTTAAATTTATGTGTAATAATCACATGGAATTTAGCATTGGTAGTGACCATTTTCTTTTTTTTTCAGGAGAGAATTCATTGAAATCTTACTATTTCACCCTAGATGAACTTATATGTCTCCTGCTAGAACATAAATAATTATGATTAGTGCAACAAAATTTATTTGTTTGCAATATAAATACCAATATATATTTATATGCAATCCAAGTAGCAAGCTTGTTTTGCTGGGAGTTGTAGTATCATGCACATTAAAACCACTTTGATTATATAACCTAAACAAAACAGCAAAAGAAGGAACATACATCCACAATTTTATGACCACTGTTATGCACTTGGTAATAATAAGGAGATATATCTTTCTTTGCTTCTCTTTGTGAGAGTTCCTTTGGCTCCTTCTGGTGTTTTATTGTGATCAAACCATCAGCCATTCCTGTTACAATGACTTTGTCCTTGAGCTAATGATGAGAGAAAAGCAGGAAAAGACAAACAGTTAATGTTTTACAAAGTTATCTTCACAAAATAAGCATAAATTTATATGGTAATACATATAAACATTGTTACACATAATTATAATGATGATTATTCATTTAAGTAAGCATTGACCTCTTACTTTCTTGTTCTTTAAGAGATACTTGTGCCATAAGTGTTTCTTCAATTCACACGATAACACAAAGAAAGAGTGAATATTTATTCAAATGACATTAAAATTAAACTAGCTGTTGGATGAAGTTGAAAGCCCGTCCCATTGTTGACTCTATAGATTCACCAACTTAATGCATAGCTAAAATTTTAGCACATTTATTAAAAGCTCAGATTGGACCTCCTGCTCCTTCATAAAGAAATTTATCTTATTCTCTAGATAATGTGAAAAATCCCCCCCCCCCCCAACCCACCGATTTAATGGTCAACTTCAATATAGAATCGCTCTTCACTAACGTACCTCTAGAAAATACACTACTTTCACAAGCCTTTCCACAGGATATAGTGAAAGTATTTGACTGTTATTTACTGGACATTTTCTTTGTCAAAACAAGTTTTACAGTCAAACTGAAGAAACTGCCATGGGAAATCCATTCTCTCCTGCTTTTGAGAACTTCTATTTGAAAAATTTAGAAGATATTTTTTTCTCATCCATACATCTGCAGCCTTCGTTCTGGGTTTGCTATACGGACATTTTTGCAATCTGGTCCTAAAATGAAGAAACATCACATATCTTCATTTTGGAGCCACATCGCAAAAACAGTGTGTGTAAATAATCTACATCCCCAAATTAATTTTACTATGGAGATAGAAAAATATGACAAATTATCCTTCTTAGATATTCCACTCCTCTACTCATCGTCAGGTCTACTTATGACTTCCATTTATCGACAGCATACTTTCACTAGACACTACATTCAACATTAATCTGCTCACCATCCCTTGCAGAAGATTGGAATTATCAAAACTTTATTATGAGGTCACACCATATGTTCTACTATACCATAGTAGAACTGCAACAACTATAGCATTACATGAAATAATGACTTCTCAGAAAAGATCATGACTTTTTGATTCCTATAATCCTAGCTTAAATAACAAGGAACGAGTATGTAGAGGCATGTGGTGAGGTTGTCTGCAAGGATAGAAAAATCAGAATTCCATGGTAGCCACAGGAAGTTAAAGAGGTAGTGAAGGAAAAGAAGAAAGCATATCAAAAGTTCCTGGCAAATAAGTCAGCTTTTGCTCTTAGAGAATACAGAGACAAATGTAAGAAAGCTAAACACTGTGCAAAACTAGGTAAACAAAAGTCATGAGAGGAATTTGGCAAGAACATAGAAAATAAATATCAAGAAGGTGGCAAGATATTCTGGAAGTTGTTGAAGAAGATTAGAAATGGAGGAAAGAGTGCTGTAAGAGTAATTAGAGATGATAAAGGTGACATGAAAATGGAAGAAAAAATATCCTTGAAGTATGGAGTAATTACTTCGAAAATTGCTAAATGAAACAAGCAGTGATAACACAATGGTAAAAAACACTCAACAGGCATACAGTCAGGAATACATATCCATACTTGAAGTAGAAAAAGCCATCAAAGGCTTGAAATGTGGAAAGGCAGCAGTAGTAGATGATATTCGACCAGAAATGCTGAAGTATGGTGGTATAAGAGTCTTAGAGTGGCTGCGCTGCATAGTTCAGAAAGCCTGGACAGAGGGACGAATTCCCGATGATTGGAGTAGAGCTCTAATAGTATCTATATGTAAAAAGGGAAATAAAACTGAATGTGAGAATTACAGGAGGTATTTCCCTATGCCATAAGATCTATGCCAGTATACTTGAAAAACAGTTGAGAAGAATTGTGGAAGAAAAGCTTGGTGAAGAACAAGCTGGATTCAGGCCAAATAGAGGCTGTCAGGATCAGATCTTCACTTTACGACAAACAGTCGAGAAAGCATGGGAATATAACAAAGATCTGTATTTAAGTATTGTCGATTTGGAATAGGCATATGACAAGGTGCCAAGACAGAAGCTATTCAATACGCTACAGTTATGTGGTGTCGATGGGGCATTATATCAAGCAATACTTAGTCTTTATTTGAGTTGTAAGTCAGCAGTTAGAATTGAAGGAAGTACAGGAAGATGGTTTAATGTTAAATCTGGTGTGAGACAAGGATGTACATTATCCCCTCTGTTATTCATTATCTATATGGATCACATTATGAAGGAAAGTGGTATTAAACATGATATCAAAATTGGAGATGTTAATGTCAGCTCTTTGCTTTATGCGGATGATGTTATACTTCTAAATAAATCCGCTACAAGTCTGCAAGATTCTCTGACTAAATTGAATAACTGTTGTAATAGATATGGTATGAAGGTCAGCAATAAAAAGACAAAGACAATGAAAACAGGCAGAAGCATTGAAAATGTCAACTGTGTTGTGAATGGAGAACCTGTGGAACAAGTAAAACATTTCAGCTACTTATGCACGATTTTTAGTGAAGATGGTAAATTAAATATAGAAATAGACAACAGAATGAGCAAAGCTGGTATGGTGGGAAGTCAATTGAATAAATTCATATGGAATAAGAGAGAAATTAGTCAAAACACTAAATCAGCTGTATATATACAAGACAGTGTTCAAACCAGTTTTAACTTATGGATCTGAGAGTTGGGTGAGAAGTAAAACACTTGACCAAAGACTAGAGACTGCAGATATGAGAGTCCTGAGAAAGATTAGAGGCATGAACAGATGGCATCAATGGCAATATCACATTAAAAATGAGGATATTAGGAAAGAACTTGACATTGTCAGCATCCAGGAATGCGTTAATCTCAGGTGGTATGGTCACTTAAACAGAATGGACGAGGAAAGATTAGCAAAACAAGTGTTCTCTGCCAGGTTGGCAAGAAAACGACCCAGAGGAAGACCAAGATATAGGTGGATTGATACGGTACAAAGTGCCGTAGATAATAGAAATATAAAATCTGATAAACTAGAGACCGCAGATATGAGAGTTCTGAGAAAGATTAGTGGCGTGAACAGATAGCATCAATATCAATATCATATTAAAAACGAGAATATTAGGAAAGAACTTGACATTGTCAGCATCCAGGAATGCGTTAGCAGAGCTAATCTCAGATGGTATGGTCACTTGAACAGAATGGCCGAGGAAAGATTAACAAAACAAGTGTTCTCTGCCAAGTTGGCAGGAATACGACCCAGAGGAAGACCAAGATATAGGTTGATTGATACGGTACAAAGTGCCTTAGACGATAGATATATAAGATCTGGTAATGTTGGAGTCTTGACAAGTAACAGACTGATTTGGAGGAAAATTGTAGAAAGAAAGTTAGTAATGATGTAAATTTTTCATGTAGTACTATCATATCCTGTACACCCCTTGAGGATACATGTCAGGAATTTGATGATGATGATATTATTTTCTTATCATCATGTTTTGTCATCAATACCATTGAAAATAAAAATTTCTTTTTCTGATCTTCAGCTATAATAGTACAAGTCTTTCAACTATATGTTTTGTGGACAATAGTAGAATATGTCCAACACAAATACTTCTTTTTTTTCTTTAATGATATAGTATGATGTATGATATAAATCTCTTCTGGTGTCCAATTCTTTGTATTTTTTTTTTTTTTTTTTCAATATGAATCTCATCCATGAAAGGTAGTTGGCAACTACATGTTCTCCCTCAATCAAGTGATTGGTGGGGTAGCAATGCTACTTTACTAGGAATTATTAGAGAACAAGGTGGTTTTCCATTGCCTTCCTTATCCACTAGTATTCTGTCAGCAGATATGTGCAGGGCTCAAGAAATACACTCACCTGTGATGAGTAGATTTTGCCAACTGGCAAGGAACTATAGACTGGACAAAATATACTATTTGGTACAATCAGCGATCAGTTTCTGGAACTCTATTACTGACTTATATAAAAATCAATAAAAATTGAAATCAACGAAATTCCTTAACTTGCCCACAGCACAAATGAATTATAGGTTTACAAATAAACCTTTCTTGGGTGCAAGCAAAAAAAAAAAAAAAAAAGGGAGGTCTTGGACAAGGACATATTTTATGTGACAAGTAGGATTTTGCATAATTTATCAAGACTTGGATGTGCATGTTCACAGGGCCAGTATGCCTGATTTGAGAAAAAAAAAAAAGCTTCTGGATAACTCCCCAACTTCTACATGAGACAGGCACTAACTCTCCTTCAACTGAAAAACTCTAGAAACCGAACATGGAACTTTTTCAAGCCACTTCAAGTATCCTCCACCTAAAGGCATTCACAAAACATTTATACTTATGCTAGGATTCGAACCTCTAGACCAGTGGGCACCAAACCTTTCGCCGTGAGGGCCACATCTTAAGCACTGTTCGGTGGGCCGTAGTAAAAAAAAAAGCACTAGAACTAGATATATGAGTTTTATTGAAAGCAGATAAAAACTGATTACAGAGTATGCGAGATTAAATTATCGTATATTAATGACAATGGACACTATCAGCAAATTCTCATATTTTTATCACAAATTATAATACAACCATTAATGTGAATGACGTAACTGTGTTTGTGTTTTTAAAATCTTATTAAACTCAGGTTCAAATTTTGAAGTGCTAATTACAAGTAGCAATATCAAATGTTCATCAGATAAATTCGCCCTGTATTTTGACTTGATATATTTCATTCGGGAAAAAGTTTGTTCACAAAGATACATTGTCCCAAAAATAGAGATAAATTTACAATTTGCTTGTAAAATTCAAATTCTTTTTCTTCGTTAGTCCATTTTAACTGACCTTTTACAGTCAGAAAGACGGTAACTTGGATTACAGTTACTTTTTGCTATTCCAGAATATATTTTGAACACAATTTTAATTAATGCATTTGAAATCTATCAACACCCAGTGTTTTTTTTTTTGCAGATTCATCATCATCAAATTCCTGCCATGTACCCTCAAGGGGTGTACAGGATATGATAGTACTGCATGAAAAAATTACATCATTACTAACTTCCTATCTACAATTTTCCTCCAAATCAGTCTGTTACTTGTCAAGACTCCAACATTATCAGATCTTATATTTCTATCGTCTAAGGCACTTTGTACTGCATCAATCCACCTATATCTTGGTCTTCCTCTGGGTCGTTTTGCTGCCAACCTGGCAGAAAACACTTGTTTTGCTATTCTTTCTTCGCCCATTCTGTTTAAGTGACCATACCACCTGAGATTAGCTCTGCGAACACATTTCTGGATGCTGACAATGTCAAGTTCTTTCCTGATATCCTCGTTTTTAATATGATATTGCCATTGATGACATCTGTTCACGCCTATAATCTTTCTCAGTACTCTCATATCTGCGGTCTCTAGTCTTTGGTCAAGTGTTTTACTTCTGACCCAGCTCTCAGCTCCATAAGTTAAAACTGGTTTGAACACCATCTTGTATACAGCTAATATAGTGATCTAACTAATTTCTCTCTTATTCCATATGAATTTATTCAATTGACTTCCTACCATACCAGATCACCCTTATTGTGATTGTTCTCCTGTGGCTCAGACGATTACTCATGTTGTGTACGACTGCCCAAGGTGTCGGATGAGGCCTTGAATTGGCTTTCCAGCCTGGACCTTGACCTGTAGTTGGCATGGTGGTGGCGGTGGTTATGGAGGAAACAGAAGATCACGGTCCCGTCTCACCACGAAGATATTATTCTCATAGTCCTTGTCATAGTATCAGCAGAACTCCTCCTCATGTTAGATGATAATGATACAATGTGAAATGGGCCCCCTCTAATGGATCAAGTTTTCTCACACAAGACACAACTGCTCTCTACTTAAACCTCGGATACAGCTACATTTATGTTGTGAAGTGTTGTGAGAACATGCAGCCTTGTCATACTTGTTGCAGCAGGATGATAATTGTCCCTAGCTTGATTATGACAAGTTACTTTTGCTTTATTTTTTAAAAAAAGGAAAGACTTAGAAAGCAGGTTGTGCCTTTTATGTAATGAATTTTTATATGTTAAGATTTTCATCATTTGTTTCTGGAAATTGTGATTGTACTCTTCACTTACCAGTTTCATGTAGCCATAAGCATAAATAAATAATTCTGCTTCTGTTCTTTGGAAGAAACTTCCCAGTACCATTTTCCCAAATGCATATAACCCTACCTCTTTAAGAAACAAATTAGCAAATTCCTTTCATCTTTCTCCCCAATTGCTTGCCCCCCCCACATGGTACAGTTGTGTAATGTGGCCTCATTTATGAGAATCACATAAAAAAGATGACCCAAGGAATACTGGGTCATCCCTCCCTCTTCCCTTTCAGGCCATGTTAGGATATCATAAATGCAACTAAATTATCTTCTGTAAAACATTATTAGAGAATAAAAAGTTGATTTCCATTGCTGAGAAAAAGGGAAGTACATTACACGAAAGTGTCAATTACTCACTGAAATTCCTAAAGTTGTTTTTATCAAGATACTATTAAACTAAATCAAAATTACTGTGAAGCAAAAACTGATAAAAAAAGAAAATGTTGTGGATTCAACACTGGAACAAAAGTGATGACCAGGTTTGGAAAAAGTACAAAAAGAAGGCTACAAAAATGACAGTTATGGTGAAGGTAAAATTGGATTATGAGAAGTCAGCCAGAGTAGTTGACTAAGAAGTCAACATAGAAGCTCTGCAACCAATAGATGCTGCTTCAAATCTGTATGCATGGATGTTTACAATTGTCTCTGTCTACAGGTGGAAGACTAATTTCATCATCTAGTGTAAGACCACTGTCCTGCTTGCTGTGCGATTGACAAAGCTCCATTTTCTGTCTCCAGAGCATTTTTGTCTCCTGATTATATAAAAAAATACAAAAAAGTACCTTAGCCGTACCCCCGCACCCCCTAATTTTTCATATGGCTTGAAGGTAGTCTGTATATGTCATACCTTTTTTAAAACTCATGAGATTTTTTTTTTCTAAGGTGTAGGAAATGGCAACTGATTTTTTGTGTCCTGGGTTTTCAGGAAGGGAGGTTGGATTTGAAAGATATGGACAGGGTATTCTGTTGATTTTGTGAAAGGAAATGCCATGGGCTGAAACCATGCTGAGGATGTGACTGACTTCTGTTGACAGACGAATGTAATCTGAGCAAACAATTCTAGCTCAATTAGCTAAGCTTTTAATAACATGCCGCATTGCTGAGAGGGATGGTGATGCGATAAGTTACATATACCTTCCAGTGAAGGTAGGTTGGTTATCTGTTGGATAGTCAGGTGACCAGTGTTGATGAAGGCAGACAACTATCTTTTTCTTTTGAATGGTGAAACAAATGCTTAGGTGTTGGCTGGTGAGATGTGCTAAAAACACTTCCAGTGTATCTCTGATGCATGGCCAAATGGAGAACACACTGTCCATGTACAATACAGCATTTTGTATGTGGACAGTGTGTTTTCACAAATTGCTTATAAAACCCACAATAAAGCTATACTGTATTGTTGGTTTGTGAGAAGCCAAGTGTAGGGTTACAATTTCAAAATATTCCATGAAAAGATTGGTGAGCAAAGAGGAAGAGAGCCCAGAGTTGTACAATGGGGGCTGGAAAGTTTTGGAAAAAAAAAAAAAAAAAAGTACCACTTAATGAAACATGGGATTAAAGAATTTTAAGATATGTTCTTTATTGCAGCTGCATCAGTTGCTTTAATATTTTTGTTATAGGTGTTTATCAGAACTCTCCAGCTGCCCGACTCCCTCGTATGTTCAATCTACATATATGAGAGTGGTCTGAAAAGTTCTCGGCCTCAACCATAGTTGCCAACACTATCGGTATGATTTTTTTTTCTTTCCAAGTAGGTACATCTGTTAAAATCATCCATGTGAAATTGCAAGTCATTCTATGAAGCAGTTTGTTTAATACAGTTGTCTGAAGCAAAAGCGTTGTCTGTATACCTTAAAATGGATAAAATTGAGTATTGTGCGGTTATAAAATTCTTTGTAAAAGAAGGTTTAAAGGCAAATGAAATTCCTTCGAAGTTCATAAAAGTTTATGGGCACTCTTCTTCGTTTTATGCCAACAATGCCAATTTCAACAATTAAGAAATGAGCTGCCGAGTTTAAGCATGGCCGTACCAGCCTCGAAGGTACGACCATGCTTCTGGTGTATAACAACACCAGAAATCACCAATCAAGTGCATGATATGGTATTGGATGACCAGCGAGTCAAAGTGCATGAAATTGCTGAGACTATAGGCATTTCAAAAGAATGTGTAGGACATATTTTGCATGAAGAATTGCAAATGAAAAAGCTTTGCGCAAGATGGGTGCTGCGTTGGCTCACAGAAATTTCAAAAAAGCACTCGCATGAAAATCTCTGAACAGTGCTTGGAGCATTTTAACAAGAATAAAACTGATTTTGTGCATCGATTTATTACTATAGATGAGACTTGGATTCACCATTACACAGCAGAATCCAAATACAGGAGACAGAAGGGTTGTTCAGCACCAAAGAAGACATAGTCAGTTCCATCAGCAGGAAAGGTCATGGCATCGGTGTTTTGGTATGCTAAAGGCATTTTGTTTATTAATTATCTTAAAAAGGGTAAAACAATAACCAGGGAATATTAATTATTATTCCGATCTTTCAACCAGACTAGATGAAAAAATTCGTGAGAAAAGACCCAGTTTGTAGAAGAAAAAAATCATCTTTCATCAGGACAATGCACCTGCCCACAAAGGTGTTTTGGCAAGGGAAAATTAAGGGATCTGCGATATGAATTATTGGAACATCCACCCTATTCCCCAGATTTGGCTCTCTCTGACTTCTATCTCTTCCCAAAACTAAAACTCATCCTCACTGGTCAGTGTTTTTCTTCAAATCAAGAGGTGATTGCAGCTGTAGATGGGGGTATTTTGCAGATCTTACTGCGAACCACTGACTGACAATATTTTCGATGGAATTTTGCCAGGAGGTTCGGAGGAAGGAGATTACCTGATATTAAAAGAAGTCATTGCAGCAGTTAGCTCCTCAAAAATAGGAAAATCACTGGGAATTGATGGTGTTACAATGGAACTGATACGCGAAGGAGGTGACATCATCATAGACACCTTGCTAAATTTGTTCCAGGACGTATGAAACACAGAGACTTTGCCTTCTGTCCTTGTACCTATTCATAAAAAGGGAAATAGCAATAAATGTAGCAACCACAGAACAATAAGCCTTATTAGTCATCCAAGCAAAATCCTGTTAAAAATACTATTGTCAAGAATTGAAAAGAAAATAGAAAGCAGACTATCGGATGAACAAGTGGGTTTCCTGAAGTCCAGAAGTACAATCAACCATATTTTTACAATACACATACTAGGCAAAAAAATACATAGAACATAATAAAATAATCTGTCACAACTTTTTAGACCTTCAAAAAGCTTTTGACCAATATAGCATGAGGCATTATGGAAAATTTTAGAACATTATGGTATTGACTACAAAATCATTAGGATTATTAAATCTCTTTATTCCTCATCTGATATGAGAATTGAAATTAAAAATTACAGCAGTGAACCGTTCCTGGCAGAATGGGGGGTAAGACAGGGATGCATCTTGTCCCCTCTTCTTTTTAATTGTTTTCTGGAATATGTCATAGATGAAGCTCTTCATGAATATGACACTGGAATAGTAGTTGGTGGACTAAGAATAAATAACTTATATTTTGCAGACGATATCGATCTTCTGGCAGAAAGTGAAGAAGAATTACAAGAGATAACCAACTGCATCTTCGGAACATTAAAAAATACGGATTATACATAAACCTACAAAAAACAAAAACAATGATAACCTCAAAATCAGACATTGAATTCTTAAAGATACAAATTATTAGCAATAATAATTTGTATATAATAACAATTTATTATTAGCAATAATAAATTGCATCTTAAAGATACAAATTATATCTCAATAAAAAAAAATTGAGAATGTAAACAAGTTCACTCATCTATAAAGCATGTTGAGTCAAGACGGTCGCTCAAAAACCGACATTAAATACTGAATTGCTAATTGAAATGTCTTAAAACCATTGTGAGGAGATAACAGAATAGCAATCACAACCAGACTAAGACTAATTGACATTGGTGAATTCTATCTTCTTGTATGGTTGCGAGGCCTGGACTTTAATGTAAGTTTTCATATCTTTTGAAATGAAAACTTACAGAAGACTTCTGAGAATTCCCTATACCGCTCACAAAACCAATGAAATGTCCAAAAACTGATTGATTCAATAGACGGGAGAAGAAGGGACAATATTCTGACAGTCATCAGAAGAAAACAAATGAAATGGTCCGGACATGTGGAGAGGGCTAATGGCATTCCAAAGCAAACACTGGAAGGAATCATTCCGGGACCAACCTCAATTAAAACGGACCGATAACATCAAAAAATGGACAAATTCCTCCCTTTCTCAACTGACATCAAGAACAAGAGACCGAGATGATTGGAGGAGGCTAACAAAGAATATCACCTACCAGCCATGAATGACCCGGTCCATTTAGGACTATGGGAAAGAAGAAGACTGAGAACCACTACAGAGACAGGATAATGGCACTGGAATAAATGTATTAGTCTTAAATGAGATTATGTTAAAAAATAAAAATAATTAAATTATAAATTTGTTTTTTCATTGTTAGGCCGAGAACTTTTCAGACCACCCTCGTAGGTTTTCCCTTACCTTTTCTTTAAAGGGTACATTTGTAAATAGAGAGACCCTCAAACCAACCATGATGTCAGTATCTTTAAGGACCAAATCTGACAAGCTAGATTTGAAGTGCTTGGGGCATTTTAACAAGAATAAAACTGATTTTGTGCATCAATTTATTACTATGGATGAGACTTGGATTCACCATTACACACAGGATCCAAACAGCAGTCAAATAGAATTTTTAATATGGGAGGGAGAGTGGTACCTGTCAGGACAGAGAGACTATGGGCTAAGTATTTGACCACTTTTTAAGTAAGTAGAAACCATTATGGGTCTCAAGGGTATGTTCTGTTTGTGTATTTTTGGTAGTTCATAAATCCGAGGAAACTAGGATATAACTTTGTCTAATGATTTTCAGAGTGCTTTTTTTGGTTTTAAGGTTGACATGAATTAAGCAATTAGCCTCAATCAATTTCCAAGTAAGATTGACATTTTTCAAATCATATTCAGAGTAATCAAGTACCACTGTAGCATTACCCTCATCCGCTTTGGTGACAATATTTGGGTTCTGATCATTTTTTTTTTTTTGGAGGAAAGTCCCATATGAGATAGATTCCTTTTCAGAGTTTTTCTTTTAGGCTTACACAGTGATCAGAATACATTTTGCAAAATTATGGAGACAACTACCGTGTTTGAGTAAAGCTTTAGTTTAATATAAACCAAGATTTTGGTTTATATTAAAGTAAAGTTTTTACTCAAACACAGTAGTTGTCTCCATAATTTTCCAAAATGTATTCCTTTTCAGAGGTTTTGCTGTTTTAGAATGTTGGCTATATCTAGATAAAAACTATTGGCAAGATGGGAGGGGAGGCTGTAGATGTCCTGTTCTATTTTTATCATTATCTGGAGACTGGGCACTTGCTTTGCAGCTAAGGAAAAGAAGTTATGGCCAAGGTTTAGGGTGCTAATAGTTTCTTTCTTAAACTGAACTGACAATAGGTTAATTGCAATCTGTTCCGGTGGCAAATGCTGGGTCTGTATTTCTTGGCTAAATTGTTGAATTTTTGTATATGGTGGGCCTTTGCTTTTCTAAATTCTTTTTATATTGAAATGTCTGAAATGTTTGAAAGAAATGTCCAAAGTTCAGCATTCAGAGTGTTTCACAGCTCATCCTGTAGCTCATGAATAGTGCTGTTTGCAGTTGATTTGCATGTTGGCATTGCAAATCAATGCCAACATGGTACATGTGGCATTGATTTGCTCTGATAAAAGAGTGAAGCTCATACAATGGTAGATATGCCGAGCTTTTGGAGACCTGAACTTGGCTTCATTTTAATGCAAGTAGAAAAGTAACACACCCCAACAGCCAACATCTGTAATTCCATTTCACCACTGAAAACGAAAACAACAGTTCTGTCTACAGAAAATCTACCCATACTGGAAGGTACATCACTTGTCATATCACCACCCCTCCCAGAAATATGGTGTGTTATCAAAACCATAGCTAATTGAGCTAGAACCATTTGCTCAGACCCTAGACCATCTATAGAAATCAATCACACTTGTGACACTTTTTTTTTAGCCAATGGCTTTTCCCTTCACAGAATCAATAGAACTCTACCCATTCCCAAAATCCAGAACACACACACAAAAATAAAATAAAATAAAATAATTGGCATCTCTTACAGCCAGGACAGCTCAAAATCTCATGAGTTTTAAGAAGGTATAACACTGCCTTGAAGCTATAACAAAAATTAGCTACCTTACACACTCATGGAAAGATCCTCTCCATCATCTAGACCAGGGGCGGGCAACCTTTTTAAGCATGTTTGCCAAAATTGCCAAATCTTTTAGACAAAAGATTTGGCGATTTTTTTCTCATGTGCCAACCGAAATTTTGCAAAACGTATTATTATTTGGTGCCTTTTAAGTATTGGGAGAATCTTTTCAAATAATCAAAAATCACACTAGAGTGGTAAAATCAAAGAATATTGTAAGAGTGATTATTGTAAGTCATGCAAGATTGGAATGTAAAAAATTACTGATGGAATTCTTACTTAAAAGTCCTTCTACCCTATTGATAGCATGGATTTGTTTTATTTTCCTTTAATTCTAGCTGCTATATACAGCCACACAATTTAAAGACACAATATTTAACATCAGCAAAACAGTAAACAATAATTCTGAAATTTCTGTTCTTGTTTTTTTATAAAGATCAATTAGATGTAAGTTTTTTTCAAGTTTTTCCAATATATTACAGTGCACAATAAAATAAAATAAAATTAAAGATAATCTTTTATTAATTCTTAATCCCTTATGGATTAAGAATAAATAAATACATACATAAATACAAATACATTTTTTTTCATGTAGTACTATCATATCCTGTACACCATTGAGGGTACATGGCAGGAATTTGATGATGATGATGATAAATATATAAAAATTACAGATAAAATAAAATGTTATTTTACCTGCATAATATATTAAACAGAAGTTGATCTTTTCTGCATTTTTTAGCAGAAAACATCAAATCAAAACTAGAGAAAGAAAAATAGTGGACCTTTTATTTATTTAGCATCAATGAGACTTCTGCTGCTGCATCACTGATGACAGATAATTTATATCAGGTTTATATTTTGTAACCTGTAGAGATATGCATGTTGGATAAGAAATTAAGTATGTGCAGTCCCATCCCAGTTAGTGTGAAATTGAACATTTTATATGCTTTGTATAAAAAAAACTTTCATTTTAAAAATTAATTATGTCCACTTTATACTTACTGAAACCGATAAACTAAGGATTGATGCGGGACAGTCTATTGTGTGCACTACATCATATGACTTAACATCATAGATCTTTATATGTCTGAAAAAGTTTTGAACATATAAGTAACAAATAAGCAAGATAACCATTTCCTGAAATAGTAAAAGATGATTCAAGGCATTCCAGTTACAATTAATGCATTAAACAAGTAAGAAAAATTTGTTTTCTAGAAGTCTAGAAAGTGTTTTCTAGACTTCTAGAAATCACTTTCGATTCTGTGGATGAGAGCTCAATATACAAAATTTACTGATTTAGGAGTTCTCACCATGGGAATCTTGGTAGACATATCAATACTCCCATACTTCATAAAGCTGGAAAAACTAGTTTTTGTTTTTCACAAATATTTATTAAATATCAAAAATTTAGAATCAGATGAACTAAAATACAAATGAATGGATCAATGTGATGTTTGCATATATGAACTAGAAATACAAGTGAATTATAGCTTGCAACAAAATAAATATAAATGAACTTATATCACACAAATATCATTAAAAAGCACTTAATGTTGCATAATATAAAGCACAGTACATCTGCACATTTGGGCAACAACCCATGACAATCGAACATGGTAATCAGCAAACTTAACATACAGATTTTCAGTTTTATAAGTTTTATATTTCTATGTTTGTTTATGATTATTAAGTGACACCTCCAGGGAATCCAAGGACTCACTGTGGAAGGGAACACCACTCCATCAACACACAACACCATCTATGCCCATTATGAACCCTTGTACAGCACTACATGAAAATATAGCACTGTCTCAGATAGAAATCATAATGACAATGTTCTTTCAATATTTATGCAGATGTTTAGGGCACTGGTCTTAAATCATTAACCTTATCTTATGTAAACCTTAAGTAACCTTGAATAAAAGAAACACTATTCTAATTTTGTATTATGCATATCACTGCCAACCTAGGATCATCAATTCCAATTCTCATCTTTTTTCATCTTAATTTAAATCCTTTTAGATACTATAGCATTTATAAAGAGGAGCCAGAAAGTTTCCAATTTTTCACAAATAAGAATACCATTTAAAACACTGATTTATGCATTTGTTTTACAATAAATATGTTTCTGAGATTTATATATTGCTTTTATATAATACTTATATATAATTATGTATATAATTTTCAGTTATGTATTTCATGGGCAGGATGACTATTTAATATTGATGATCGGGATGGAAAGTTCTGATAAAAACCAAATCAAAAATTAATTTTATGTCTTCTTATATATCCTAAAAGAAAAAGAACAAATTATTACAAATTGATGAAACATGGGGGTTAGAGAGTTGTAAGATATGTTCTTTCTTGTGGGTATATCAGTTGCTTAATATCATTTATGTTCTAGGTGTTTATCAGAACTTTCCATCCCACTCATAAATATTAAATAGTCATCCTGCTCATGAAATACATAACTGAAAATTATATACATAATTATATATAAGCATTATATAAAAGCAATATATAAATCTCAGAAACATATTTATTGTAAAACAAATGCATAAATCAGTGTTTTAAATGGTATTCTTATTTGTGAAAAATTGGAAACTCGAGCATATTAGGTAAAGCCAAAATAAAATAAAGAAACTATGTTCTGGGACCAAAAAATGTTATGTTCTTCAAAGCTTCTAATAAGCAAGGTCCTAATAATGAATAGGTTATTAAATTTAAAATCTAACTACAGACATAGATGTTTGTAAATGTCTGTAGACGGGGGATGAATATCATCACTAGTTTTAGAAAGGTGCTTAAGGGTCAAAATTATATAACTGGGAGGAGATCTCCGTTATATAATTTTGACATTAGGTCAGAAGCCCCAGTCAGGAGACTGGGGCTTCTGACCTAATGTCCAATCCTCACCTTCTCGTGGTGCACTCTGTTAGGTATCTACAGGGATACTGAACAAACAAGGATTGACTGGCAATTTGGGATTTACCCAACCAAATTGTATTCTTATTAGCTTAAACCACAATGTAAAATGATGATGCATGACAGAATTTCATGTCAGTTTGGGCACTGCCTGGTTAAACAAGGCTCCCCATTGTTTTCATCAGGGAACCAGGGCAAACAGCAAAAAGTCAGCCACTGGAACAAATACCAGAACATGCCCCGACTCAACATTGACAGAGTTCAAGATTGGTACTATCAACACAAAAAGCATCAATGGAAAAGAAATGGAACTAGCAGAAGTATTGGATAAGTACCAGATCGACATAACAAGCATGGCTGAAACAAAGAAGACAAAACCAGGTGAGATCTTCCCATGCAACAAATACAAAATGTTACATTCAGGCAATAACAACCAGGGGAAAAGAGGGGATAAGCATAGTATTCAACACTAACTACAAGGATAATCTTCTTGAATGTCAGGCAACATCAAGTAGAGTAATGTGGGCATATATCAGAATGGGGAACTCGACAATTGTTCCCCACTGGACACTCAAGGAAGAAATGGAGGAATTTTTTGAGGAATTAGAGAAAGCAGCTGGCTCAATGAAAAAGGAAAAGTCGGTCCTCGTTGAAAATCTAAACAGCAGAGTAGGAAATGATTACCAGACATATAGAAATGTTTTAGAAAAATATGGAGAAAAGTGCAAAGCTAGTAATAATGGTAAATGCCTGCTGGATTTCTGTTCAGGACATGGATTAGTTATTAACTAACACATGATTCCGACATAAAAATGTGCACAAATTCACAAGGAGAGAAGATGCAAAAAATAAGAAATGTCTCATTGATTATGTTATAGTTGATAGTGATGTTTTCCCACTGGTTCAAGACAAGAATATATAGAGGATTTGAAATAGGAAGTGATCACTATTTAGTTTTGAGCAGGATAAAATTAAATTTAATACTGAAAAGAAAAGTGTGTAAGAAAGTTTTAAAAATGAATCAAGGTTGAGCATCTTTCAGAGGTGAACTGTAGACTGAAATACACAAACATCACTGAAGAAAAAATGAAAGATTTTAAAAACAAGTACCAAACCTTGGAGATTCAATGGAAAATCCTGAGGAAAACATTGATTGATTAAGCCAGAGAGACATGTGGTGAGGCTATCTGTAAGGATAGAAAAATCAGAACTCCATGATGGTCCAGGAAGTTAAAGAGGAAGTAAAAAAAAAAAAAAAGCCGAAAGCATATGGAAAGTTCCTGGCAACTAAGTCAGCTAGTGCTCTTAGCAAATACAGAGAAAAATGTAATAAAGTGAAGCAATGGGTGAAACTAGCTAAACAAGTGTCATGGGAAAACATTAGTAAAAACATATAAATTAAATATCAGGAAGGTGGTAAAATATTCTGCAGGCTATTAAAAATGCTTAGAAATGGAGGAAAAAGTGCTGTAAAAGAATTAAAAGAGATGGCATGAATGGTATAGTTTGCCCACTGATTTGAGGTCCATCGACACTTCTGCGCATGTCAGAAAAAGGAGAATCCATTCCGATAATAGGGTAATCAGTCTGTCTTCTGGGATGTAATAATAAACAAACTGAGTTTGTTTATTACAGGTCGGAAAATTTAGTTTTTCTTTTACGAACATTGCTGTTTTTAAAGTGTAACTATTTTGCTTGTATAACAGTTGGAAAAAATGCACGTAGTGTTAATACGTGCAAATACTGCGTTCTACATAAAACAGTGTCACTTCGCTCCATGATAAGTTTCCTTTTATTCTGGGACTTTTTAAAAGAAAATCCGATTTCATGAAGTATTTTTCTTAAAGTTTATCTTTTCCCAGGAAAATTAATTTTTTTTTAAGCACAGGAATCAATTTCAGAACAGTTGGCACTCTTTTCTGGACCACGTAAAATTCGTGAATAGCTCTTATAACGTCTACATCAAAATCATTCACAGCTAGGGTTTCGATGATTTTCTTTCTCTGGCGCTTTTTTTTTTTTTTTTTTTTTTTTTGGAGATTTAAATTTTGGCTTACCTTCACCTTTTGATTCCCTACGAATTCTTTTAACAGTCAACCCCGATACGCCCGCAATTGCACTTGCACGTTTTATGACTTGAGAAAGGGGAACAAGAAGACGGCCTTCTGATGATTCTTTTTCGCAGAATGTCAGCACATTATTCAATATTCTTTTGCAAGAGCTACTGAAACGTGTAACAATAGAACTTGTTGACTGTACTGAATCCATCATACAAATTAATAATAAAAAAATAATGCAAAAGAGAACAACAAAAATCAAGCTAGTACTAGTACAGCAACAGACAAGAAAGCACGTGATTTCGCATGTTAGCGACCAATTCGTCCATCCTTAATTTCTTTCTCCCCTTCAGCATGAATCGACTATTCTTGGCACCAAGCCAAGAAGGGATCTAGAAATGGTGGGCGAACTATAGTATCACATTAAAAATGAGGATATTAAGTAAGAACTTGCCATTGTTAGCATTCAGGAATATGTTAGTCGAGCTAATCTCAGGTGATATGGTCGCTTAAATCGAATGGGAGAGGAAAGATTAGCAAAACAAACAAGTGGTTTTTGCCAACAACGGAAAAGATATAGAGGAAGAACCAAGGTGTAGATAGGTTGATACAGTAAAAAGCATCTTAAAAGACAGAAGCATAAGATCTGATAATACTGGAATCTTGACAGATAACAGATTAATTTGGTGGAAAATTGTTGATTGTAGGTTAGTAATGGTGTACATTTTTTCATGTAGTACTATCATAATTATCCTGTATACCCCCATTAGGGTACATATCAGGAATTTGATGATGGTTTTCTTTTACCCAGTTGTCTGTTTTACTTCCGAGTTTCCAGGAAGAAAAATCTTGCCACATCTGTATAAGATTAGCTAATTCCCCTTCACCTGAAAATCCTTAATAAATGTACTTTGCATCCAAGACAAGATTCAAACCTAGGACTCTCCAATTAAAAGTCTTCATTGATATACACTAAACTATGTGCTTCTTAGACAGTAGCATCACTGGAAAACTATGAAACAGTTCGATGTCAATGAATAGTCACGTATATGAAAAAGAGGTAGTGATATTACAAACTCCTGAGAAATATCTGCATTAAGTGAACTCCGAAGAGAAAGAAAATTATCCTTTCTATGCTGAGGACAACTGGTAATCCAATTACAAATGATAGACCATAAATAGCAATCTGCTGAGAAACCCTCTATCAAACCTTTTTTGATAGAGAGCGTTCTTGAGCTGTTATGTTACTCACCATCTTTAGTTAGCTGATAGCTATTGCTTGGCATAAAGTCATCCTCAACCTGCTTACTTATTTAGTCTTAGGTGGTATGAAAAAAAAAAAAAATGTCATGATTAGTCTTTGAGGGAGAGTTTCTGAATTAGCTAATAAAAAAAAAAAAAAAAAATTTAGAAAATTAATTAAGACATTAAAATATGCAGGAGGAATACAGTCATGATACAATTTTAAACCAGAGGTAGAAAATGAAAAAAATATGAAATGTGAATAGAAGCTGAATTAGAAAGCTTTCTACCAGAAATGTGGCCTTAACATCAAGACTCATCAATGCAAAGATGGGTTACAAACATATCAAAACAAGTAAAGAGGAATCTAATATTTTAAGTTGAATGAATAACAATATCGGGGCCATGCAATTTGGCTTCTTAGAAACCTGATTACTGCTTATGATAGGATGATTATCTTATCTGCATTGCCTGCTGTATATTGTGTGTGTGTTCTGGCTGATTTGAAACACCCAATTTTCTGGTAAGGTGAAACCCTGCTACTTCCACTAGAGACTGGCTAAGCCATCTAGACTTGAAAAGCCTCATAGAGGTTCTTTGCATCATCAATACTGCTGATCTGCAGAGGCTCTCATAGTGAAATATGTGACTCAAATTGATGAGTTTCTTTAATAAAAAAACTACCTCTAATTTTGCAAAAAATTAAAGCTGAATACAGCTTTTTAAAGTCATGCAAATGCATATAAGAAATCAAAACCTTCAAACTGCTCAACATTGAATCTGGCAATAAAAATCAGCAACAGTACTACAATAATATGGAAATAACTTGTGATAAATTTTAAAACCCTTTAAAATTGTAAAAATTCTTTGGATCCACCAAATAAAAATGGCTGACATGATTAACGGAGATAGGGAAACACAAGCGCAATTTCTTCCATCTAAAGGATAGGATAATCAAATTAACTCCTTTCATCACAATACAAAATTACATCACTTCATTTTAAATTAAAAAGCAAACTATTTTGGCAATGGAGTAGCCCCATTACCACACAATTCCCCCCCAATACCCAAAGAGATAACTAAATGTGATTTATTTAAGGAAAGATTATTAATTTGGCATATCTGTGTGCAACTTGAAGGTAAAGATGGTATTAAATAATTAATATGTCCACACATGGCATTTATTTGCTAATGAGGCCCTTCTGTCTCTCGTGAGTATGAGTGACACAAAAATTAGGTGCATCGTGAATTCAGATAACTTGACCAAAGATATTAATTGGCTTACCTTTTTGTATATATGTTGACTTCTTTTCAGTTGCAGCATTATTTTTCAGACTAATCTTTGTATGGTTATCAGTTGTTACAGGATGGGAGTGCATAGACATGTTAGCCATGACATGACCCTAGTGCTTGATTATGCATATCAGAAAAGAAATCCACCCCCTCCCCTCCCACTGCTATCCAAAAGCAAGTTAAACTTAGTTGCTCACTGTTTCCACATTTGGAATGGGACATCCAAAAAACCCTGTAAAAATTATTGACTCTACCCAGAGGAGAGAGTAATCCATCCCACTAATTGACCCTTCTTTTAGTGAGATATAATCTTTCTGCCTCTTCTACAGGTATCTGCAGTTAATGCACTGAAATTCACCCACAACACCTCAATTTTTTTTTTTTTTTTAAACAATAAAACTTGAGTAACAGTGAGGCATACATCCATATACAGTCCAACTCCAAATCTGTTTTCTCTTTTCATTTATCCTTTAGAACAGCCTATCTCCTTCACTATTTCCAAAGGAATACAACCTATAGCTATTAAATCATGTCAGTGCTATTTACAGATTGGACCCCCCCCCCCACTACTCTGCACAGCCACTGTGATACTATAGGTTGTGGCTTCTTCTGAATGGAGTTGATATTAAAAAAGAAATATCAGTAATATCAAATCAAAATTGCAGAAACTCTCAGTTTCAATCAAACTTGAACTTGGTCATCATCCAAAATTCATTTAGCAGTTATTTTTACTTCCTGAAAATATATGATATCAAATAAAATTAAATATATAGCCACAAAACACATATTCCAGGAATTAAGGACAGTGAAGAGAACATTCAGAGGGTCCATAGCTCAATCACTTTTGAAAAAACCCTTTGGTTAGAATCCTATCTAGGCAAAGAACTATTACTGTGGCTTTTCAACTGAAGGTGAGTCAAACGATCTTTAAACTTCGCAACAAGCCAGGAGGAGGCACATATTTCCACACAAGACTGACTCTGACCTTATCGTAAAATTATAGTTAAAAAGCCAATCTGGGCTGGTTGTGGGCTTTAAAGGTCTATAAGTAAATACCATGGATTATTATTATTATTTATTTCAAAACTTAAAATAACAAAGCTCATTAAAAAAAAATGCTGAAAGAAAACTAATTTTGTGCATATAAATGAATACGTTACCTATCAAGAGATCCAGACATTAATCTTTGTCCATCACTGGCAAAGTGGAGACATGTAACAGTTTTGTGATGATGGGACATTTGGGACAGGAGACGGCCAGCAACAGTATCCC
This sequence comes from Typopeltis vanoorti, assembly GCF_054136105.1. Taxonomy (NCBI): domain Eukaryota; kingdom Metazoa; phylum Arthropoda; class Arachnida; order Uropygi; family Thelyphonidae; genus Typopeltis; species Typopeltis vanoorti. Next base: position 109,021,711 of record NC_143562.1, on the reverse strand, counting down.
ACACTTTGACATTGGTACCACCTATACAGAAAATATAAAACTTGGCTCTGGATTCAAAAATAACATGGAAACAAGCCCTGTACCAATAAACTTCATACTGTCTTCCTAAATAACCATGTTAAACAATTATAACAGTCATTATTATTTTACAACTAATTAACCCGGCATTAGTAAGGTGGGGTGTCACAGAACCCGAAGATTTTAAATTGACCATAACTTTTTAACGAGTGGCAGTGAGTCATGCCTCAGTATGGCTTCCCCTCCTGTAACCCGCTACTCGATGCCAGGCTGTTGCACGCAAGCAAGTTTAGCATGCAGTGGTATAAAGTGTGCTGAGGTCCACCAGACCCCACCTTACCAAAAGTGTGACTATATTTACTTCTGAAACGTAAGTTGTTTTCATGTATATTTTACTAAAATATTATTGTTACTGCTGTGTCTTCTATATTTTTACATAACAACTATAAGCAAATACGTTTTCGTAAATATTTAGAGGGTATTTTGAGAATAATATCTTTTTTTTTTTACCAGATGAGTTATGAGCAGGAAGAACAGAGGTTATGTTAACTTATAGATGACGCTTTGACAGACGAGAAGCCATTTAGCATAGATGACGATAGTGAAATTGATTTAGAATTAGTCAGTAACCATGAGTTAATTTTGTGGATCTGCGTTTTTATTCTATAAAACTACAGTACACTTAAACAATACGTAATCTAATATTGATTAAAAAGATATGGATTTCTATAATACATTACATTATTTGAGTGGGTCTGTGGGACCCCACCTTACCACTTTTGTTACATTTTCCCACCTCACCAACGACGGGTTAAATAATATTCAAGTGTATCTACTTAGCTATGAACTAATGACAGTTATTTACTTTCTTTTAAGAACTTTCAATATTAAGTTGAAGCCTTTGTAGCTGTTTCTCTTCAACAATCATACTGTTGAATTTATTAATTTATCCTGTCTGTCTGTGTTCACTGGGCATCTACAGATGCCGTATGGTCACTCCGATGCTCGATGATGTTCCACACTAGGCCTCGCCATGTAGTCCTGTTGTTTGCCCTTCTGGCAGCCTCAACTCTCTGAAGATCAGTCACTCCACACACACCATCCATCCATCTCATTGATGGTCTACCCCTGCCTCTTTTTCCAGGAACTTTACCTTCTATTACTGTTCTGAGAAGTCCTCCTTTCATCCTTTCTATGTGTCCAAAATATTTTAATTTTCTTCTGTCAATATCCTTAAGGAGCCTTAAAGTTCTACTAATCTTTTCTAACACCCATTCATTTGTATGCCTTTCAGTGTACGATATCCTCAACAGCTTTCTGTAACACCACATCTCAAAAGCAGATATCCGTTTCTTATCTGACTTCTTTAGGTTCCAAGTTTCGCATCCATAAGTCGCTGTTGGAAAAACAGCTGCATCCAAAATCTTCAACTTTGTTCCCATGGAGATAGATCCATCCTTCCAGATTTTAAACAGATTTTAAATGGCTAAAACTGTTGTTTTAGCCATTCCTAACCTCTTTCTGACATCTTCTGAACAGCAATTCTTCACATTACTAATGGATCCCAGGTACTCAGACTTGCTGACTTCCTCAATTCTTTCTCCATTAAGATACATTTGTTTCTCAAGAGCTTCTCTGTTTGTTTTTCCTTTGAGAACCATGATCTTTGTCTTGCTAGAATTGAGTTGAAGTCCTCTGTTATTACTGATCTTGTTAACTTTGTCAAGAATTAGTCCTAGTTCTTCCATGTCATTACAAAGGATTACTGTATCATCAGCATACCTCAGATTACTGATCAATCTACCTCCTATCGTAATTCCTGTCCTGAGCTCATCCAATGCTTCACGCATGATGTCCTCTGCATATATACTAAACATCCTTGTCTAACTCCTTTTACAACTTGAAGCCAGTCGGTCAATCCAACACCTGTTCTTACTGTGGCTTCTTGCTCCTTATAAAAGTTGGCTATCAACCTGATAGTGTGTTGAGGAAAACCCATTCTTTTCATTACTTCCCACAGTTTCACATGCTAAACACAGTCAAAAGCTTTAGAGTAGTCTAAGAAACACATTACCAGAGGGAGTCTGAATTCTTTATATTTTTCTATGATCTGTCTAAGACAAAGGATCTGATCTCTGGTGCCCCTACCTTTCCTAAAACCTGTTTGTTCCTCGGGCATCTCTGCCTCAACTTTGGCCTCAATCCTATTTAGCATGATCTTTAATAACATTTTGCTTGCATGAGATATCAAACTAATAGTTCTATAATTCTTGCATGCCTCCTGATCACCTTAATTGTGTAGTGGTATGAAAACTGACTTCTTCCAGTCTCTAGGCCATGATCCTGTCTCCCATATCCTTGTAATCAATCTATGAAACACTCTTATTCCTCCATCCCCTGTGGTCTTAATTAACTCTGCTGAGATTTCATCTGCACCTGGGGCCTTATTGCTGTTGAGCTGCTTAACTGCTCTTTTAACTTCATGCCTAAGTGGAGGAGGTTCCAAATCAAAATTTTCTTGGTGGGAGGACTCCACATTTTCTTTATCCACTCTGCTGTACAGTTCCTCACAGTATTCTTTCCATCTGTTTTTGGTTTCCAACTCTTCTGTTAGTAATGATCCATTCCTATCTTTGATGGCATTCAATTTAGGCTTCAACTTGTGCTTTAAGTCACGAACTAAATAAAACATCCTTTTATAATTATGTCTTCTCATCTGGAACTCTATTTCTTCACATTTATTAGTATAGAACTTTTCCTTATCCTGCTTGATGGCTCTTCTGATTTCTCTATGTAATCTCTTGTATTCTTCTGTCCCTGTGTCTCTTTGTTTTTTCAACCACCTTCTTTTGATTAGTTCCCATGTTGAATCTGATATCCATGGATCTCTTGGTTTTCTTATTGGGTCGAGATACGTCTTCACTGTATCCTGTATTATCATCTTGACTCCTTCCTAAAGCATTTCTGGTGAGATTTCCTCATTGGTCTCCAAAAAATCATCCAGCCGAGTTGATGTTTCTTCTGTGAATCCACTAGGAATTACTTTAACATCCAATCTAATGGAATATTCCTGACCTGGAAGTCTTCGGAGTCTTACTTTGCCTCTTACCAGCTGATGGTCTGTACCACAATCTGCTCCAAGACACGTATGCACATCAGAGATGCTTGTCTTCCACCGCTGGAGAGCAAGAATGTAATCAATCTGGTGCCTTGACCTATCAATGTTAGATGTCCAAGTATAGGTCCATCGTGGATGTTTCTGGAAGCAGGTATTGGTAATAACTAATCTGTTAGCACGGGCAAATTCCAACAGTCTTTCACCATGGGTGTTACGTTCACCCAGACCAAACATGCCACACTCCGGCCCGACTCTCATACTCTTTCCCACTTTTGCATTTAAGTCTTCTAAGATGTACAGTATGTCTCTCCTTGGTAGGCAGTTCAAAACAGTTTGCAAGTTTTCATAGAATTCTTCACTCTCTTCTTCAGGCCTATCCATGTGGGGTGCATAAACTACCACAATTGATACATTGGTAGGCTGAGCCTTAAGTCTAATGGAGAGTATCCTATCATTAATGGGGTTATAACCAAGAAGGCTTCTTGCCTGAGTTGTCTTCAGTATCACAGCTACCCCATGATGTTTTGAGTCACCACCTGAGTAAATAACTAGCTTACCATCCTGTCTTTTGAAGTGATCTTCTCCATTCCATCTGGTCTCTGTTAATTAATTAATTTATCCTGTGCAACAAAAATAACTTGCATGAAAGCAGTATCTGGATATCTTGTGTTGCTAAAATGACCAGAGAAGTAAATGAAGATTTTGTTATTTGTGCATTCCCACGTGCAATGCTACTGTAAAAAAGACTAAGTCCATCTTTAAATGTCCCTTCAAAGAACAAAATATTTTTGGACAAAGCATTCTGAGCTGAATGTTCCATCTAAAATTATGAAGACAACATATAAAAATATCAAGTATTTGTCATAATCTACAAGAGATTATGGCCATCCAAGTTTAAATTTAAAGCAATTTAACATAAAACTTCAAAAAATAAAAATCATTATTCTTTCCTGGACTACAATACCAGTACAGCACAGTGAATAATAATATATTTATTCAGTGAATATTTTTTTCACCACATTTTAAGTCGGGGATTTGAAAAAAGCATTTTCAACAACAATAATAACAAAAGTAAATGATTTAAGTTAAGGGATATTATATCCCATATTGTTTCTTAGCCGAATAAGAAACTCAAAGAGTTTCATGCCGAACATAGAAACTATATAAAGTTCAGTGATTCCAAGCATAAGCAAATACCTGGATAGTGCAGCAACTGACCCTTGAAGGTAGCGTAAGCTGAGGCAACTCATGTAAAAGGTGGAGCAAGCTGGAATCACTATTCTTGATATTTACCCATAATGTGAACTTAACTCCAAGGAGCTGTATTATTGTTCAACATTATGAGAAAAGGTCACTACCCAGACCGGTTTCGACCTTTTTTGAGGTCTCATCAGTGAGTAGGTAGACCACGTTAATACCAAGTTTGTAGCGAACAGAACTTACGTCCCTTTAATGAGAATTGCCAAGAGGTGTCCTATTAAAGTATTAATTATAATGAAGAGCCAAAGGCTTCAATTCGGCGACATGAACTTATTTAAGTTAAGGGATATTATATCCCATATTGTTTCTTAGCCGAATAAGAAACTCAAAGAGTTTCATGCCGAATATAGAAACTATATAAAGTTCGGTGATTCCAAGTGTAAGCAAATACCTAGATAGTGCAGCAACTGACCCTTGAAGGTAGTGAAAGCTGAGGCAACTCATGTAAAAGGTGGAGCAAGCTCTGATCACTATTCTTGATATTTACCCATAATGTGAACTTAACTGCTAGGAGCTGTATTATTGTTCAACATTATGAGAGAAGGTCACTACCCAGACCGGTTATATAGTTTCTATATTCGGCACGAAACTCTGAGTTTCTTAATCGGCTAAGAAACAATATGGGATATAATATCCCTTAACTTAAATAAGTTCATGTTGCCGAATTGAAGCCTTTGGCTCTTCATTATAATTAATACTTTAATAGGATACCTCTTAGCAATTCTCATTAAAGGGACGTAAGTTCTGTTCGCCACAAACTTGGTATTAACATGGTCTACCTACTCACTGATGAGACCCCAAATAAGGTCGAAAACGGTCTGGGTAGTGACCTTCTCTCATAATGTTGAACAATAATACAGCTCCTAGGAGTTAAGTTTACATTATGGGTAAATATCAAGAATAGTGATCGGATCTTGCTCCACCTTTTACGAGTTGCCTCAGCTTGCATTACCTTCAGGGGTCAGTTGCTGCACTATCCAGATATTTGCTTACGCTTGGAATCGCCGAACTTTATATAGTTTCTATAATCGGCATGAAACTCTTTGAGTTTCTTATTCGGCTAAGAAACAATATGGGATATAATATCCCTTAACTTAAATAAGTTCATGTCGCCGAATTGAAGCCTTTGGCTCTTCATTATAAATAAAAGTAAGTGAAATTTTAAGTAACCTTAATGTTAATAATGCTACGAATCTATATAGGATATCACCATATATAAGAGAAAGTGCAATGGAAGTTAAAAGTGCCCTTGAACTGGTTATTCAACAAAAGGGACAACAAGAACATTCCCAGAAGAGTGGAAGGAGAGGAAAGTTTCCCATGTGCAGTGCACATAGGATATCCAAATCAGTGATGACTATGAGCCAGTTTCTATATCAGATGTGGTGTTGAGGGTGTTAAAGAAGCTGGTTCCAAATAGAATACAAGCTTGAGAACAGACTTTTCTAGAGGGCAGCATGTTTTTTATTTATTTATTTATTTTTATTTTAAGGAGGAGGTCTTGCATTGATAACCTCGTTACATAATGTACCTGTAATGGCTAGGGAAGATACAGCAATATTTTCTCAATTTTGCAAAGATATTTATAAAATACTACCACATAACAAACTACTGTTGAAATTATGTAGGAAGAAATAGATATTTAAATGATAGCCAGGATAGGGTTCTCTTCTATATAGATTAAACCACTGCTTGTACCTTGGGAAGATGAATGAAGATTTCAGTGTAATATTTATTGCCAAGTGTAAAGTCATGAACTTTGAGCAGAGAAGATGGAACAAAATGCATGGTAATGGAGAAATTTTATTCCAAGAAGTGAATGTCATATGAGAGTCTGTAAGTGTTGATAGACAGGGAGCTGAAGTTTAGGATGTTATATTTTGAAAGAGAGTCTGATTGCTCCAAGTATGATATTCCCCACCTATACATTAAAATCAGTTGTGAAGTAAAATAACAATATATTATATATAATTTTAATTTAGCTGGGTAGAATGCTTCAGATTCGTATCTGTGATGGTACAATGACTTCAAGGATCAACATGTTTATTCTAATGAATGAAGCTGAATTATATAAAAAAATAAAACCAATTACTATAAACCTATAAATATGTACAAACTCTATATTAAATAATTCACTTTATCTCTCTAAAGAAAGGTATATTTATACCGGCTTCATATTTTCTATAGAATTAAAAGTAGTAAATTAATTCCTAGTATTCTAAACATTAACTTTTTAATACATATAAATAATTAAATGGCATTCTAGGAATTACATAAATGAGGTAAGTATAATAAATTTAGTTTAATCCTTTATCCAAGTGTGAGCAAACAAAGTTTGCGCCTGAAAGTATCTTCAGGACTGGGTTAAGGTGGTACACACCAAGGCAACTCGTTGCAAAGGTGGAGCAAGCTACCAACACTCCTATCCTAGTATCTCCTATAATGCAAAACACATCTCCTTGCGGATATGTCTATTGTTATGCATTAAGGGAAGGGCCACTACCCAGACCGGTTTCGACCTTTATTGAGGTCTCTTCAGTGGGAGCTTTGCAACGAGTTGCCTTGGTGTGTACCACCTTAACCCAGTCCTGAAGATACTTTCAGGCGCAAACTTTGTTTGCTCACACTTGGATAAAGGATTAAACTAAATTTATTATACTCTAACCAAGTGGAAAATAAACTTTCAACATCTTTCTCTAAATCCAGAGTAATTTATTAAAAAAGGGTGGCACACCAATTGGCAATTCCTATAGGTGGAGATGACCTGCAAATGCTTCTGCCTGATATCTCGACTTGGGCCTGGCTCCCACTGAAGAGACCTCAATAAAGGTCGAAACCGGTCTGGGTAGTGGCCCTTCCCTTAATGCATAACAATAGACATATCCGCAAGGAGATGTGTTTTGCATTATAGGAGATACTAGGATAGGAGTGTTGGTAGCTTGCTCCACCTTTGCAACGAGTTGCCTTGGTGTGTACCACCTTAACCCAGTCCTGAAGATACTTTCAGGCGCAAACTTTGTTTGCTCACACTTGGATAAAGGATTAAACTAAATTTATTATACTCTAACCAAGTGGAAAATAAACTTTCAAAATGAGGTAAGTATTCTCTCATACTCTGACTCTCACAGTTAAATTTAATACTGAGATATAACATCATATACTTGACAAAACAGACAGAAACACAGCATTCAGCTGAGTTTTGTAGATTCACTTAGTCATATGGAAATTTCCTTTGTAGCATCTATTTTATCTTAAATTCCTTAGACACAATAGCTAAAGATCTCACTTGACCAATATTATTATTTTGATAACCTCCATGGAGTTAACAGACCCATCATGGTAGGCCCACTCAACCAGCAATATGCCCATCATAATGAGCTTTGACGTTATTTACACTACCTGCATTCACAATGCACTCCGGCAATGCATTCCACTCACCAACTCTCCATGCAAAAAATCTACTCCTCGCACCCTTCTTCACCACATCTTTATAGACCTCTCTTGTTCTTCCCATCTTAACATCCACTCTTTTTATACTTCCTTATGTATTAATCTGACAGAATCCATTAACTAACTCTAAAGTCTCTATCATATCTCATATTTTTCCTCCTATCCACCAACCTCTGTAATCCACACTCCCTCAAACGTTTTTCATAACCAACACTCCAAAGTCATAATATCACTTCATTCATTCATTTTTGGACCCGCTATAGTGTTTCCACATCACAATGAAAACCAGGTGACCAAATCTGAGCACAATAGTCCACACGTGGTCTGACCAATGGCTTATATAGAGGCACTAACACCTTCTTATCCCTACATGTTAATGTACTTTTTATCATAGCAGCAATATGATGTGCAGTATTTGCAACACTTGCGATGTGTCCTCGGAACTTCAGTGCACTTTAATCTGTTTGCAGACAAGCAAAAAACAGGTGATATGACAAGTTACCAAAAGGAGCATCTCAGATAAATATAGAGAAAATACTGCAGATTGCAATATTTGTTTTGCAAAGCATGTGGTGAATAAGGAGATATATTACCCAAGTGCATGGTGCCTGCTCCAAATATGAATGTTTATAAGGCGTGGTATGCATATTGTGATCGGGGAAGGCGATGATTCTTCTGACTCTATGGAGGGTTAGAAATCATCATCATCATGCTTATCAAGGATTTCAGCCTAGAGTCACCTGTTCCAGCATTAGAAGTCATTGTTGAATCTCTTAAGAGGACGTCCTGTTTTTCTCTTTCCTAGTGGTTTGCAATTTAAGTGTAATGTTTCTGTTTTCATTCTTACAACATGTTCCATCCATTTATGTTTATATTTTTAAAATTTTTTCTATTACTGATTCCTGGTTTCATCATTATCAAATTCCTGACATGTATCCTCAAGGGGTGTACAGGATATGATAGTACTACCTGAAAAATTTACATCATTACTAACTTCCTATCTACAATTTTCCTGCAAATCTGTCTGTTACTTGTCAAGACTCCAACATTACCAGATCTTATATTTCTATCGTCTAAGGCACTTTGTACTGTATCAATCCACCTATATCTGGGTCTTCCTCTGGGTCGTTTTTTTGCCAACCTGGCAGAGAACACTTGTTTTGCTAATCTTTCCTTGCCCTTTCTGTTTAAGTGACCATACCACCTGAGATTAGCTCTGCTAATGCATTCCTAGATGCTGACAATGTCAAGTTCTTTCCTAATATCCTCATTTTTAATATGATACTGCCATTGATGCCATCTGTTCACACCTCTAATCTTTCTCAGGAATCTCATATCTGCGGTCTCTAGTCTTTGGTCAAGTGTTTTACTTCTGACCCAGATCTCAGATCCATAAGTTAAAACTGGTTTGAACACTGTTTTGTATACAGCTAATTTAGTGTTCCGGCTAATTTCTCTCTTATTCCATACGAATTTATTCAATTGACTTCCTACCATACCAGCTTTGTTGATTCTGTTGTCTATTTCCATACTGAATTTACCATCTTCACTAAAAATTCATGCCTAAGTAGTTGAAAAGTTTTGCTTGTTCCACAGGTTATCCGTTCAAAACACAGTTGACATTTTCAACAACTCTACCTATTTTCATTGTCTTTGTCTTTTTATTGCTGCCCTTCATACCATATCTATTACAACAGTTATTCAATTTAGTCAGGGAATCTTGCAAAATTTGTAGCGGATTTATTTAGAAGTATAACATCGTCTGCATAAAGCAAAGAGCTGACATTAACATCTGCAATTCTGATATCAGGTTTAATAGCACTTTCCTTCATAATGTGATCCATATAGATAACGAATAACAGAGGAGATAATGTACATCCTTGTCTCACACCAGATTTAACATTAAACCATATTTCTGTACTTCCTTCAATTCTAACTGCTGACTTGCAACTCAAATAAAGACTACATATGGCTTGATATAATGCCCCCATTGACACCATATAACTGTAGCATATTGAATAGCTTCTCTCTCGGCACCTTGTCATATGCCTTTTCCAGATCGACAAAACTTAAATACAGATCTTTGTTATATTCCCATGATTTCTCAACTATTTATCGTACAGTGAAGATCTGATCCTGACAGCCTCTATTTGGCTTGAATCAACTTGTTCTTCCACAATTCTTCTCAACCGTTTTTCAAGTATACTGGCATAAATCTTGCCAGGAACACTTAGTTGGGAAATACCTCTATAATTTTCACATTCAGTTTTAATTCCCTTTTTATATATGGGAACTATGAGAGCTCTACTCCAATCATCGGAAATTTGTCCCTCTCTCCAGGCTGTCTGAACTATGCAGTGCAGCCACTGTAAGACTCTTATACCACCATACTTCAGCATTTCTGGTCGAATATCATCTACTCCTGCTGCCTTTCCACATTTCAAGCCTTTGATGGCTTTTTCTACTTCAAGTATGGATATGTATTCCTGACTGCATGCCTGGTCAGTGTTTTTTTACCACTGTGCTATCATCACTGTTTGTTTCATTTAGCAGTTTTTCAAAGTAATTACTCCATACTTCAAGGATATCTTTTTCTCCCATTTTCATGTCACCTTTATCATCTTTAACTCCTTTTACAGCACTCTTTCCTCCATTTCTAAGCTTCTTCAACAACTTCCAGAATATTTTGCCACCTTCCTGATATTTATTTTCTATGTTCTTGCCAAAGTCCTCCCATGACTTTTGTTTAGCTAGTTTTACATAGTGTTTTGCTTTCTTACATTTGTCTCTGTATATTCTCTAAGAGCAAAAACTGACTTATTTGACAGAAACTTTTGATATGCTTTCTTCTTTTCCTTCACTGCCTCTTTAACTTCCTGTGTCCACCAGGGAGTTCTGATTTTTCTATTCTTGCATACAACCTCACCACATGCCTCTCTGGCTGAATCAATCAGGGTTTGGTTCTTGTTCTCACTCTTTTATTTTTTCTTCAATAATCTTTGTGTATTTTAGTCTACAGTTCACATCTGAGAGCTGCTCAACTTTTATTCGCTTTAAAACTTTCTTACATGTCATTCTTTTCAATATGAAATTCAATTTTATCCTGATCAAGACTAAATAGTGATCACTTCCAATTTCAAATCCTCTGTACACTCTGGTGTCCTGCACCAGGGAGAAAACATCACTATCAACAATAACATAGTCAATGAGACGTTTCTTATTCCTTGCCTCTTCCCTCCATGTGAATTTGTGCACATTTTTATGTTGGAACATTGTGTTAGTAATAACCAGTCCATGTCCTGAGCAGAAATCCAACAGATATTTGCCATTATTATTAGCTTTGCTCTTTTCTCTAAATTTTCCCAAAATATTTTTGTATATCTCACAATCATTTCCTACTCTGCTATTTAGATCCCTAACAAGGACCAACTTTTCCTTTTTAATTGTGTCAGTTTCTTTTTCTAAAGCCTCAAAAAATTCTTCCACTTCTACCTTCTGTGGGACCATAGGCACAAATAAGTCTCATTGTCCAGTTCCCCATTCTCATATTTGTCCACATTACTCTACTTGAGACTGCCTGCCATTCAAGAAGATTAGCCTCGTATTTTGTGTTGAATACTATGGCTACTCCTTCTTTTCCTTCATTGTCACTGCCTAAATATAACATTTTGTATTTATTGCGCAGAAAGATCTCACCAGTTTTGGTCTTTTTTGTTTCAGTCACCCCTATTATGTCGATCTGGTACTTATCTAATTTCTCAGCTAGTTCCATTTCTTTGCCATTCAGTCTTCTTATGTTGATAGCACCGATCTTTAACTGTGGTGATGTTGAGTTGGGATGTGTTTTCAGATTTGTTCCAGTAGCTTACTTTTCGCTGTTCGTCCTGGTTCCCTGGCGAAAACAACGGGGGCCTTGTTTAACCGTGCGACGCCCCAGCCAGCATGAAATTTTGTCATGTTGTACCATCATTTTTTATTTTGGTTTAACCAATAAGAATACAATTTGTTCGGCTAAATCCTAAATTGCCAGCCCATCCTCGTTCGTTCAGTACCCAAGTCGATACCCAACAGGGTGCACCACGAGAAGGTGAGGATTGGACATTAGGTCAGAAGCCCTGGTCGGTTCTCCGACCAGGGTTTACCTCCACATAGCCTTCCTTTAAAGGCTATCTGGAGGTCTCCTCTCAGTTATACAGCTTTGACCCTTAAGCACCCCCTATATCAGATATTAGACCTGAAATATGCAAAAGCTGACAAGCTCAAGTATTGCATTAAAATAAGTTCCATTTTTATAAAAGGCAAGTCCATGCATATTTTTATTGTTAGTTTTATGACCCTAATGCTTTTGGTGTTCCCCAAATTTTTCTTATAATCAAAATTGTTCTGTGACTTCAAAAAGGTTAAGAACCATTGGAATAGAGTATATGTTGCAGTTTTTCCTCATAAACTTCATTTCAGCTGTTATTAATCTTTGTTTGTCTAGAAATAACACTATACTAAATACCATGAATAGTATACTATTTATGTCAGATGGGCACTGCAGAGTTTAACATGACTCCAACTTTTTCATCAGGGATCAGGACAGTAAAAAATTAGCAATTAGAACAATTTCGAACTCAACACAACAGAATTTTATTATTATTTTTATAAAGTATCAACAACATCAAAATGGGGATTTGGATAATGAAACTTATTTGTGCCAATGACCCAACAGAAGGTTTTAAGGAAAGTAGAGGAATTTTCTGAGTTACTGACAAAGAAAAGTTGGCCCTAGATTGAGATTACATAGTAAGAAAGGAAATGAATGCCAGACATACAGAAACGTTTTGGAAAAATTTGCGAAAAAGAGCACAGCATTACAATAATAATTATAAGTACCTGCTAAGATTGAGGACATGGACTCATTACTGATATTATTTTCCAACATAACAATATGCAAATATTCACATAGAGAAAAGACACACAAGAAATTAAAAAGTTGAGAAATTGAAAGTCCTGAGGCAGGATACAAGTATACAAGAGATCTGAAATATGGCTGAAATAGGGGTAAGGTGAAATATGAGGAGATCATATTTCACTGTGTGCAGAATGAAACTGAATATCACACACCAAAAAGAAAAGTGATTAACAAATTATCAAAGAAAGAGCCACATGGCTTCATTTCTGCAATATAAATTATATAGAAATAGTGGATATTAAAGATCCAACATTATTTCAAAGCCAAATATATGTAGAAACTTCGAAAGTTTCAAAATTTTGACCAGAGAGCTTATTAGAATACAGTCCTTGGCATCAGAGTTGCCTAAGCTTGCACTACTTAAAAGACACAAGTGCTGCCCAAGCATCTGTATAACGTAATTAAAACTTTAACAAGAATCAGTCACAGAGCTTTCAATGATGAACTGTATACTCAAATATACAAACATTATTCTAGACAAAATGAATAAGTTTAAAGACACCATGGAAGACTCAAAAGAAAATATTGACTGATTCAGCCAGTGGCATGTGGTAAAGTTGTCTGAAAGGATAGAAAAAAAAAAATCAAAAACTATATGTACACTAAGGAAGTTAAAGAGATAGTCCTGGAAGAGAAAACATATCAAAAGTTCCTAGCAAGTGAGCACATGCTCTGAAAGAATACAGAGAAAAATGAAGCAAAGCAATGTGTAAAAGTAGCTAAACAAAATTTATAAAAAAAGTTGATAAAAAAATAGAAGATAAGTCAACCCAGCTTTCTCTTGGTGCAGTCTGATTTTACTAAAGGGGGTCTGATGACAGTGAGTTTTCCTGCTGCAAATGGATGACATTTACTCCTGCTAACAGGAGTAAATGTCAATTAGGCCAAATAACATCATGTTGCTTTTTGGGGATATGAAGTGGCTACCACCATGTCTGGTTCCTAGAAAAAAAGTTCTAGTTTCTGCCGTCCCCCACTTTCAACATGCAGTGTTAATGAATCCATCCATACTGCAGAGATCCAGTAGCTCCCCCCCCATCTTCAAGAGTACAACAGTAGAGTAGTTCCAGAGGCTGACCACTAGTCTATCTATGGTTAAACTAAAAAATAAACCTGCCTCAAAAAACAAATAAATAAACAGAAGGTACAACTGCCATTGGCAGATGTTAAAAGAAAGTACTGCTTTCTTTTAACATTTTGTGTCCACCATGCTGTTCATATTTTTCTATCCTTGCAGACAACTTCACCACATACCTCCCTAGCTGAATCAATCAATGTCTTCTTCAGTTTGCTACTGAGACCTCAAGGTTTGGTTTTCGTTTAGTTTATATAGTTGAGTCTACCTTTTACCTTCACAAGCTGTTCAAGTTTAATTTTTCTAAAACTTTCTTACACACTGTTCCTTTCAATGTGATATCCATTTTTATCCTGCTTGGTACTAAGTAATGGTCATTTCTAATTTCAAATCCTCTGTACACTTTTGTATCTTGAATGAGCGTGATAATATCACTATCGACAATGATGTAGTCAGTGAGGCTTTTCTTATTTCTTGCATCTTCTCACATTTTAATTTGTGCACATCCTTACATTCAAACATGGTGTTAGTAATGACTAGTCCATGTTCCAACATAAAGATGTGCACAAGTTCATGTGGATAGAAGACACGAGAAATAATTAAAACCTCATTGACTAAGTTGTTGTCAGTGAAGCTGAGCAGAAATCCAGCAGATACTTGCCATTTTCTCCAAATTTTGTATATGACAAGTGGGAATTACTTTCCTACTCTTCTGTTTAAATCTCCCACAAAGACTACTTTTTTTTCCATTTTCTCTATGTTGTCAGCTACCTGCTCCAATGGCTAGAAAAATTTCTCCAAATGTTCTTAGGAAATAATTTGGCAGATACACTAAAAGAATACAGAGAAAAATGTAAAACTTGACTTAGCTGTTTAAAAGTAACAAAAGCCACAGGAAGACTTCGACAAGAATATAGAAAATAAATATCAGGAAGATAGTAAAATGTTCTGGAGGCTATTAGATACAAAAAGAATCAAAGATGAAAAAGGTGATGTGAAACTGAAGACAAGGATATCTTGGATGTCTGGAATAATTACTTTGAAAGACTTAAACGAAATAAGCACTGACAGAGGCGTAGAAGTAGCAGATAATTTTCAAGAGAAATGCAAACAGGGCACATATCCATACCCGAGGTGGAAAAAGCCATCAAAAACTTGAAATATGGAAAGGCAGCAGGACTAGATGATATCTGACCAGAAATGCTTAAATATGGAGGTATAAATTTTACAATGGTCACAATGCATAAATTCAGAGGCCCCATCAGAAGGGTAAATTCCAGATCGTTCGGAACTATGAAAGCTCTACTCCATCTATAAGAAAAATGAGAATAAAGCTGAATGTGAGAATTACAGAACAACATTTCTCTACATAGTGAATAAGTTACATTTCAAATTGGAAGAAGATGCAAATATAATACTCTAACTCCCAACAGGTAATATTTATGCAAGCATACTTGAATAAGAACAATCTGGATTCAGACAAAATAGGGGTTGTCAAGATCAGATTTTCACTTGCAACAAATAGTTGAGAAATCATGTGTATATGACAAGGATCTACTTAAGTTTCATAGATCTGAAAAAGGCATATTTAAAGGAAAACAAATTCAACAAACAAAAATAAATAAAAAATTTTTTTTCTTCTTTTTTCTAGAAACCTGTTGTTGTGTCCCAATTTATGATTATTATTCTAACAATTATCCTTACAAGTGAAATTCTGCTTATCTTTATCCAACTTTCATCTATGTACGAGATATTACCCAAAATACAAATATTTAAGCTATTTCTCTCCTTAGTGTCCCTAATATTTATATTATACTGTGCCTTTTAGGACATTTAGTTTGAGATATTAAATATAAAAACAAGCAGCAATTACCAAAATATGTCTGAATGTGAGACAATATTGCAGTCGTGACACTTTATCTCGTAACTCATCTAAATATTTTCCCCTCCGATGTGATTAAGTTTGTACATTTTCAAGTGGTGCATTGGGCAGCAATTTCAGACAACTGTATTATCAATAAAGAAAGGTTTATTAAACTCATTAGCATGGTACAATTCAATTTCTAATATATATAACTCAATTCAATACTAAGAAAACATTTACAAAATAACATTAGCTAATCACAAGTATTTGGCTAAGATCCTATATGGGTATTGCGATCATGCCGCCATAACAAATTCAACAATACAATCATATGTATAATCCCAGATCTAATTAACACGTTAGTTAACCCTATATTAGTCTGAATACGCTGTATGCTGTAGCACATGGACATATGTGATCAACTCACTCTATTTAACTATCTAAAACTATGTAGATTAAACTATCCTTTCACTGTGCTAACACATGACTTTGACATTTAAAACTTTCCTATAAGTTACAATACACATGCATAAATCTCAAGACACTTGAATAGTTATATAATTAATATTAACAAGCATACTCGCATTGCAATCAGTCATGTACTATAGTCCTAGTATAATTTTCCTTAGTCTCTTCAAATTACAATTACCTATGATTTCAATTAACATGAGATTTTTACAGTACTTTTTGACTTGGGTTTTCTATATTGGCCTCTACCGTTTTTCCGATTGTACTATCCTTGGATGAACTCCTCTATAATCTGTCACTCATAAGTTCTTTTGGCATTAAACTGGGCTTTTGCGATCTTAACTTTTCGTACTTGAATTAAGGACACACTTTGAATCATCTATACAATGGCTGTGAAACTCACCACGTGGGCACTGACTTCTATCTCTCGTTGTTGTCACAGAATGATGAAACACATAGACAATACCTTCTTTCCTTTAGCTAAATGGCATTCATCGTTTCTTACCATAAGAATACGGAATTGAAATCCTGCTCACTTTTGTTCCCTTGTTGTGTCGGACGGAGATTAACTCCAACCCCGCCACTCAGGAAAACCACGTGGAAAACCTATACAAAAAAGCTCGTGCAGAAACTATTCGGGAAAAAGCCTCGTGGGGGGGTGTCTAACTCTTTTATACCTTGAGCCCTACCGGCACCTTCTTTAATTTCTTTTCTCCGCCCCTTACTGGATTCGACTTCACTGACCAATTAGGGTGCCGTTTTTCTGCCAAACATCCTGCAGTCGGCGAGCACGCGACTCACACGTGACGACGCCTCAATTCTGCAATTGACCCTGAGCGATAGTCTTTTGCTTTTGCTAGCCTCAAATTAATCCCCCTTCCAAAATTTTCTAATAATTTACTTAATATTTTAATCTCTCATTTCAGGTGTTAAAACTAGCCTCTCACATACAATTTCTTATGACTAATCTTTTTTGTCTTACTTAACTAATTTTTTTCATATCAACTGTAATATATTCCTTCTTTTATTATTATTTTATTCTTTATTATCAACAAACATTTTTTTGTTATATATTTTACTTGGATGCAAGAATAATTTTCTTTCTTTAAATAATTTATGTATTAGCTCTTATACAGGGGTTTTATTTTATTTTCTCTTCATTTTACACCATGATAACTGAAAATTTAACATTCTTAGGTATCAGGGTGTAACACTGTCAAGGTGTCCAGAGAAAAGCTATTCAAAACACTACAATTATATGCAGTAAATGGTACATTACACAGAACAATGCATAGTCTATATTTAATTGTAAGTCAGCAGTTAGAACTGAAGGAGTTTTCACACCTCTATCTGTAAAAATAGTTTAATAATACTCAAATACATTAAAAAAATAATTATACAATATCCTGAACTTTAATCACAGTAACACATCTGAAAATCTAAAACGGTAACTAAATCATCTTATCTGGGCCTTAGCACAAAATTCAGTTTGTGTTAAACAAACAGATTTTCATGATAATAAATTTATTGATCTTGGGGTGGTTAATATTTGGGGCAGCTATTTTCAAGCAAGCTTAGCTAATCTAATAGTTATTCACACATAACATCACTGGATGCTATATGGTCACTCCTGTGCCTCATAGGATTTTGGAAGCCTTATGCTGGAAGAGGCAGGGTTGAAGATGCTCTTTGCACACAGAGTTAGTAGGACAATCCCAAACATCAACAGTCGTAGTGAGATTTGAATATGCAACCTCTTGGCAGGAGAGCAGATATACTAACCACGCAGTCAATCAGGTGGCTAATCTAATACTGATACAGTAAATTGTAACTCTTTATGTTATATGTTATGAATATTTACAATAGCTCAGTTAGTGCATGAATTTTAGAACAAAAGTCATAAAACTGCAACCAGTTTATAAGAACTAAACATAAACATGAATAATAAATGTATATTCATGTAATCATAAACTGTTTGAATGGTTAATTCATTTTCACGTGGATTTTAAAATATCAAAACTCAGCACTTTATTTGGGAAGATTTGGAAAAGAAAAGGTGATAAATTAACAAAGTCAGTTCGAAAAGATCACAGCTAATCAAATTAAAACTGATTAGTTATTTTACTTGAAGATGCTATAGAAACAGAAAAATAAAAAAATAAATAAAATCTACATGCCTGCTGAAAGAAAAATGGTGCCAGATGGGAACATCAATACAGACTCCACAGGATCCCCATGATTAACAGACATCACAGAAGCAGATGTTCGTGCATCATAAAGTTTCACTGTATGGTCATAGGATCCTAAAAATCAGTCAAGTAATTAAGTATATTATTTTTATAACCCCACATAAAATTATAGATTGCCAAATTCAATTTTTATATTATTAAAAAGCTCATGTCTTTTTAATAATATAAAAATTTTATATATATAAAACTAAAGAAGAAAAGTGTGGCAAATTTTCATAATAATTACAGTAATGCATGCACACATATACAGTGCCTATGGTACAGCATGTAACAATCCACAATCCAAATGTTTGGCAAGATCTCATTAGAATCCTGATTCATAATTTGTAAGAGTACTTATAAAGGCTTTTAAAAATGAAGGTAATTGAGCTCATCTAATTCTTTGGTTTGACTATTTTCCATAGAAAACAGGTAACTTAAAAAATATCCTGCTCAAATTGGTTAGGCAAATAAGATACTTGATTTTTTAAGAGGAAAAAGGTACCTGCAGCTCTGGACTAACTTCCATCTGAAAATATCTAATAAAAGTAGGAAGGATGCATAATTCATATATTACTTTCAATCAAAAACATTTACCACCTAATAGAATGACAAACATCTTCATTCAACATCGCTTACTTGGATTTGTTTTCGGTTTATTGGCATAAAATCTAAGGTCATACTACAACAATATAAAGGTTAGAACAGTACACTAGATAACAGGTAAAACAAAAAAAATTAAACAGCACCTTATGTACAGATGTAGAAACAATATATAAAACAGAATGTAAAAATTATTTTAAAGAAAGATATATAAAAACAGAGCATAAAAAAATATATACCAATAATAATATAAAAATAATAATTATTAATCTCAATTTTCATGTTCATTTTTTTCATCATCTGTTGAAAATAGTTCTTCAGATTCATTGTTTAAATGATAGTCAAATAAGATACTTGATTCCGTTGAATTGATTTCGTTTTCATCATCATCAGTGTCCCACAACAGATCATCTTCCGTACCGTCCATAAGATTAGAGATACCACACTTTTTAAATGATTTTATTCCATGCTTTGATCATAAAATTGCACAACATATCAAGTGATGTAGCTCGCATAGATCCACCATTTGTAGATTTTTCACCAGCCAACATCCAATTATTCCACTCTTCTCGCATATGATCTTTAAATGGTTTGTTCAAGCAGGCGTCTAGTGGTTGCAATATAGAAGTTAAACCACCTTGTATAACAGTAATTTTTGTGTTAAAGATACCAAGTAATTTTATAATCTTGGTTTTAATCCTTTTTCCCAAGTAAGCAAACACACAAGTAAGTCAAGTTTGTGCCTGAGTAGGCAGACCCTGAAATGCCAAGGTTTAAGTAATACAGAGCTTATCAATTCTACCTATGCAAGTTGCCACAAGGTGCTTTGGCCTTATTAATTATCTCTGGATGAGAGAAAGATGTGAAAAGTTTTTTACCTTAGGTATAATATATGTTAATATATTATACTACTCACTGATGAGACCTCAATAAAGGTTGAAACCAATCTGGGTAGTGATCCCCACCCATAATGTATAACAGGGGTTCCCAACCTTTTTGTTTCCTAGAGCACATTCTAAAATACCGGTAGGGCGATGGGCACCATCTATTTTTTCAAGCAAATTTTTTGAATTCTTTTGTTAAATGAATACATACTAACATTATAATCAAATGTTTTATTACTTAAAAGTTTACATTATATAAAAATGTAAATATATATATGTAAGTTAGTGTGATCTTTGGCATTGCATTTCATTGGCCAATGCTTCATAATTAGGAGAATATGATGATATTCCAGTTCTTAAAATGGAATGAACAACTTCGAATGCATGTCTACTTTACATTGTATGCGTTTAATACTCGTCATGTGTCATTAACGCATGCGTCTTATAGCATGCCATGAATTGTTGCGTGATTATTTCAAACTATACGGCACACGATTGAACAGTGGCGGGCACACACAAATTGGTCAACGGGCGCCATGGTGCCCGCAGGCATAGGGTTGTGAACCCCTGATGTATAACATCATACATCTCCTAGGAGATGTGTTTTACATTTATGGGAAATACTAAGGAAAGTGATCAGAACTTAATCCATCTTTACCATGAGTTGCCTTGGTGTTGCACCACCACCATAAGTCTTGAATCACGTTCAGGTGCAAACTTGACTTGTCTGTTTGTTTACTTGGGAAAAAGGATTAAAACCAAGGTTATAAAATTACTTGGTATCTTTAACATATATTACACCCAAGGTAAAAAACTTTTCACAACAATTTTTGTGTTATTTTTTCTAGAAGACTTTTAGTATTCTCAGTTCTCAGACTACGAAATATAACCCATACTAATAAACTGCGTTTCTTCATTATACTGCTTGGTCACGTGTTCCACACATTATTTATCCATAATTTCACATTTTCATCCATCCATCCTTTTTCGTGATAATGTACAAAAACACCTGAAGGAATTTTTATCTTTGAAGATGATCATCGGTTTTAACTTGGTTCCATCATCCAAACATGACAACACAACCGTAAACCTTGTTTTTTCATGACCTGTACTTCGAACTAGCACACTCTTACTACCTTTAAACTCCACTGTTTTATTGCTTATCATATCAAAGTTCATAAGAGTTTCATCCATATTTCTAATATTTGACAATAGAAATTTATATTCTTGTCTCAACTGAATAATAAATTTATGGAAACTTTGTGGTCAAGATCTACTCGAAGTTTTTGAGCAATTTTCGTTTTTTGTCTATCCATAAAACGATTACACCATCCTGAAGTAGCTTGAAATTCTATACTTTCATCTGGATTCAATCTTGACCACTTTAGTGCATATATGCTCTAATCATATTTCTTGTAACAAGATAACCATTCTGTCTTGTTCGAATACCCATTCTGGAACATGATTTTCCAGTTGCGGCCATCGGGTGATCTCTATTCTCATCGCCCATTTTTTCTTTGGCAATTTTTTTAAAACATCTTCTTTCTTCCTCCATTCTCTTACCATCATCAGGGTACATCCAACTTTCTTGCAGCAGCACAGTTATTAATTTGTTTTGCCATTTCAATTATCCTTATTTTAAATCAAACATACTTTCTTCATTTTGTTGCTGGTTCCATGATTTTAAATGATAACAATTTTAATAATAATAAAATTTTAAAAAATGCAAAATTAGTAATTAATTAAAACTGGGGCTAATCATTTTTAATTAGGGTAATTCGCATAAATACTAAATCTATGCTACACAAAAAAATAACGGATATGCATAGATATAAAAATAACGGATATAACAACAATACCTAACATTGCATTAATACAAGAAAGAAGAAATTGGGGGGGGGGGGGGTCATCCCATACAACCAACATAAGCTTAAAACCCTAAAAATAGCCTAAAATTTAGGCCTCGTCTTATACGCTGACATATACGGTATATAAAAACAGGATCTATATACAACATATATACAGTCTTGCCATAAATACTGTTACAACTTTTGCACATCCATGCACTGCCCGCAGAATCAGTTGAGAGAGACTTGTCTAGCTGTACAGGTTGGTATGCCGTGAAGAAATTATGAGAACCGTGTAGCTGTAATAGCACTTCACAAGGTTGGAATGCAGCCACCTGTTATTTTCAACATGCTAAAAACACTCAGGATCAGTAGATGCTTGTGAAACTATTAATTGTTACAATGATACAGAAGATGTATATGTGCTGTAAGCTGTAAATGATTTACTGATGGATTAAAGGTTTATGCTCTGTTCAAGTTGTAATGGTATTTATGGCTAGACAGTACACATACTATACATAATTAATACCAAACATGAAGACAAATTTTTTGACTGTAAGACAATTTCAAGTAGTTATGTGGGAAAATTAAACAGAATGCGAGATCAAATGTTAACAAAATAGGTGTTTGATGCCAAGATGGCAGGAAAGACACAGAGGAATACCGAGGTCTAGGTAGATTGATTCAGTCAGAAGTGTTTTAGAAGCATGAAATGTTAGATATGACTATATTGGAGTGCTAACAAGAAACAGGTTAATTTGGATGAAGATTGTTGATAGTAGATTAAAAATAATGTAAACTTAATCACATAGTGCTCTCATAATAGCCTGAACACCCCTTCAGGATATGTATCAGGAAATTTATGGTGATGCTGAACCTTGGATCTATCTCTCTGATGATGTCGATGCTATACCAGATGAAATATATTGAACTTTTTGAATAAATTCTATATAAATTTTGTGTAAGCCATGAAACTTACTTTACATGAAACATGCCTGGTGCATATGTTCCATTAAAGCTATTAACTATTGAAGTAAAAATGAAACAGGTCAAAATCATGAACCAAACCTTGGAATCTCAGTAGTAAACTATGAAGAAAACATTGATTTAGCTAGGGAGGTAAGTGGCAAAGTTGTCTGCAAGGAAACAAGAAATATGATGTACACTAGAAGTTACAGAAGCAGTCCTGGGAAGGAAAGCATACTGGAAGTTCTATCTAGAAAATAAGTCAGCAGATCATTATTACGGAATCATAATTATTCTAGATGTCCAGATCTTCTGGACATCTAGAATATCTTTTATATGTCCAGAGTAATTACTTTAAAAGATTGCTAAATGAATAATCAGTGAGGTTAAAAAAGATAAACGGGCCATCAAAATCCTTAAATGCAGAAAGGCAGCTCAAGTAACAAAGCTCTGTTTTTCTGGATTGGAAACTTGGGAAAAAAATAAGAAGTATTGCCGATGATTCAGAAAAAGCCTCTGCAAGAGTGTTAGCAATTGCCTATTGGGTGAGCAAATGTGCATCCACTGTCAAGAATCAAAAGTGGGTGTGTGTGGTAATCCTTCATTTGCCAGATTTCATCCTCCTCTTGGGTGTTGGTTGATGTGGTTATAGAGGATGTGTGTTGGATACAGGATTCCATTTGGTTCCAGTGTTATAGATATATCTTGGTCAGGCATAAGCACTTTTGAAAGCAATGAGGATTGTTACTGTGGAGTATCTGTGGAAGATATTTCAGACTTTGATCTCAGTTTTCTTAGCTGCTATACAATCAGCGCTGCACAAGGAAAAACAGAAATCAACAAGATGCTTTCGGTATTGCACTTGTGTAATATACTCTCCCATAATTCAATGCATCACTGAATTATGGGAGAGGCAATGAAACTTATCTGCTTTCCGTCATGATATCCATAATGTAGTACATGGTTGCCCATGAAGAAAAGTGGATATCACAGTAAGTAATCATTCCCATATAATATGTCATCAGTTTCTCACATAAACAGTGGGAAACTGATGGGAAACATAAGGAAGAGGAAGGAAAAATAGACATTTAAATCAGTCAATGTTGATTCTATTAATTGCTACAACCCTACTTCTGATGTACACAGGCAGTATCTCAAAAAATGTTCTGTTATCAAGGTTGTGAGATAACTGCATCAGGAGGTAAGCAGAAGCAGCACACTATAACAAGACATCCAAATGTCTTGTTATAGTGTGCTGCTCAGATGGCAACTTCTGTATGGGGACCAGTCTGGTTGGCCGAATGGTTAACATATCCACTCTCCAGCCAAGAGGCATGGATGTTTGTGATCGTCCTACTAATTGTTTACCATATGTATTGTTATAACCTGTGTCCTGGCACAGTATGACCTTTGATGTCCTTGCAGCATAAAAAGCAAATCAAAATCCTGTTTGGGCAGCCCCCCCCCCTCCCCCACACAGAGAATCCATGATGGATATCTAAATAATAATGAATACTAAATAAATAACTTAAGTATTTCTGCAATCGAAGTACAGAAATGTTTTCATTATTTAATGTTTGATGAAGCCATTTCTTCTTCTTTTTATATGGTTTCTCATCCACAAAACCTTTTTTTTTAACCTACAATACATTTGAACAGTAGGCAGACTAAAGTTTGTGGGCAACCAGTGTCCATCTCTTCCTTCCAAGGAAAAAAAAAATTTAAGTGTCACCTGGCCAGAACCAGGTGATTACTCGGCCAACCAGACTGGTACCCACACAGGAGTTGCCATCTGAGCAGCACACTATAACAAGACATTTGGATGTCTTGTTATAGTGTGCTGCTTCTGCTTACCTCCTGATGCAACTATCTCACAGCACAACTGCTTGGTCCTTCAGTTCAGAGTAAATCACCTCACCAGGAGCATCTCTGAGATCCTACCCCAATGAGATCCTACTCCTAGAGAAAATTTCAAAGTTGTGTGTATGTATGGGGGTTAGTGGGGAGAGGAGGGATAACCCGTTCAATATTCCTACCATGAATTCTTTAGACACTCAAACCTTTCTGCATGAAGGGTGATATTTACCCAAGTGAGCATTCGCTGCTGAATGTATAATTAAGAGTGTTCATATATTTGTTGTTGTCTCACATTTTCTGAACTTATGGGAGCTTGTTGAGTCCCAACATACATGAGGATGAAAATTTACTCATTCTAAAAATGACTTTGGTTCAGTACCAGAGCTCTCCTCCTACCATAGAGCCACACACAGACACTCACTCTCCAGAAAGCAATGACTCTACTCAGGAGTGGAACACAAGGACTATCACAGGCCTATCCACAAGACCATGGAGAAGGAAACTTACTGCAATACTGCTGACTCTTGCAGACAGCAGCATTGCAGTTTCTGGATATGATTCACCATTCTATCAACACTCCAGCCTTCAAATATAGGTAAGTATCCATTTTTTTCTTCCTTTCCTTATTTTAACCATTACTGAGCAAATGACAGAACTGAACTGAGAGCATCTGGACTATGAACAGGTGCTCAAGATGCATGAGCAGACTAGGATGGTCCTAGAAAAGAAATGGCTGCACCATTTCCCAAAACCAGTGCCCACTCCATCTCCCAAAATATCCAACATCAGGCCAACAAAAGAACAGGAGCAAGCAATAGAAGAACCTGCAAAGACCAAGACAATTTCCAAGTTAGTTGCAAAAAAATGTGCATGGGAACACCTACTGAAAACACAGAAATGCCCATGGATACAGAGACCAACAAAAAGTAATATTGCCAATCACACTGCAAACACAAGA
Organism: Typopeltis vanoorti; assembly: GCF_054136105.1. NCBI lineage: Eukaryota > Metazoa > Arthropoda > Arachnida > Uropygi > Thelyphonidae > Typopeltis > Typopeltis vanoorti. The sequence goes on along the minus strand of NC_143562.1, from coordinate 108,996,158 downwards.
TTCAATGGACTGCACTAGCCTCAGATATAAAAATTCAAAAAATAGAGTCCAGCAGGACTAAGAACACCGACAAAGCATTCATATTAAACCACAGACAGTTGTCGACTACCACACAATCATCAAAATTAAATCTTAAAAAACTCTGAAGATGGCACTACATGGTATCAGTGACAACTGAAAAAGGGGTGGATTAATCTACAGAATCATAGACTACATTCCATCAAAGTAAGCTGCATGTTGAGAGCAGACAGATGGCCAGTGCCGTTTGTGCTGGTCAAAATCAGTGAGAGATCTTTGCCCTCACAACTGTCTACAACCTAGTCATCAAGCCAGAATCTCTATGCTGAAGGGCATCCAATACTAATCCTGCCAAAAATTTGGCCATGCAAGCAGAGTTTCAATGCATCAAGTGTGGGGAAAATCACACAACATGCAAGAAACCAAGAACAGAATCAGCAAAATGGTTCCAGTGGACTACACCCTGAAAACAACAAAGGGTGCAGAGAATACCTGATCTCCAAGAAACTGGAAAAATCAACCCAGGTGCCCAGCAGCAAGACAAGATAGAGAAAACACCTACTGCATCCAACACTGAAAATTTTGAAGGCACACATACACCAAAACATGAACAGTCACACCTTATATGCAGAAGTGGTGGCATCAAAAAGCAACCCAAGGGTTTTGATAAAACTGCCAAGGTTGCAGCCATTTTGGCAAACATTCATATTGGACATTACAAATCCAAGCAATTCTCACACTAATCAATGATGATTAACGAATGGAGAAGACCTTATTCCATTCAGTTTATTTTCTGGAATGCCAACATCCTAGGAAACAAATGCATGAGTTTAATTCATGTTTTGATCAGATGCCAATCTAATAAACAAAACGCATCTCCACCCAGCTGAAAATCCAAGACTCAGAAACTACATTGTGATGATAGGCCCAACACCAGGAGAGACGGCACAGGTATTTTAATCAAACACAACACCGAACACAGTGAAATTGAAAACTCTTAACCACTAACATCCTGACAGTTAATGCAGGCAGCCTGTAAATCTACTCCATGTACAATTCTACCAGCAACCAGCTACTTGAAACCGACTTAGCAAAGATACTATAAATGAACCGAGCAGTGACAGCAGAGCAGTTGACTTAAACACAAACACGAACTGGAATAGCAAAATCCTCTACAATTTTGGCACCACAAGGAATATCACGGTTGTGTGACCTCTAGAACCTACATGCTATGGACGATAGGATGTCCCAATGTTTTAGACATTGCCATATACCAAAATTTTGCTCAGAAACATAGGCTGAATGTTGTGGACAACCTCAGTTCATTCCGACCACAATCCAGTACTAATTCACTTAAGCTCAGAACAGGAAAATACTCCTGACCATCTATCAGTAATCAACTGGGGGAAAAGCTACCTAACACACACACTGCTTGAGTTCACAGGCCCAATCCCAACTATCAAATGTAAAGTTAGTTGGGACTGGGCCTATGTGACATATTAACACTTCAATAAACAACCTGGAAAAACAGATAACAGCACTCCAAGCTGCCCTCACCAAATACCATGCTCAAACAATAACAGCCTCCCAGAAGCAATCAAGAACTCAGCCATAAGAACAGAGCCAAGCACCAGTATCACATAGGACGCTCCCCTGAAGACCAACAAACCCTCGACAGAACCACTTATTCTGTCCAACAAGTACTAAGAAACCATTGGAACCAACAGAGGGAAATGAAATTGCTGCCCCTAAACACCAAGGATCACTCACTACAAAAGTTGACAAATGCTCTCAGAATGGACCACAAACCTCGTTCCACCAATCCATGTTGAAATAGGTTTCGTTTATCATGACACTGAGAAAGCAGAAACTTTAATTGACAGCTTAGAAAAGCAGTGCAGCCCAAACTATACAGATGAAAACCTAGATTTCTTTAGGAAAGTTTACACTGGTGTACACTACACACTGAAATGTTCAAATATCCCAAATGACACCCAACCAATGTCATCCAATGAAATATAAGAAAGAGTCAAGAAACTAAAGAACAGGAGAGCATCAGGCCCAGAATGGGATTTCCAACAAAGTCATCATACACATACCCCCACAAAGCCATTATGTAGCAATCATCATTCAATGCTAGGATTTCACTACTTTCTGCTACATTGGAAAGAAGTTAACATAATCTTAATCATCCCAAAACCAGGAAAAGCAAAGCAATTCTATCAGATCCTGCTCTTCTGTTTAGGAAAGACTGCTGAATGAGCGATACCAACAAGATTGCAAAAAATCATGATTGGGGGGGGGGGGGGAGACCCAATACCCCATGAGCAGTTAGGCTTCTGCGAGAATCATTCCACTGTAGAACAAATTGTCAGAATTGTAGAACACATCAGTGTGGGATACAATGTAAGGAAGCACGCTGGTGCCATCTTTCTTGACATTGCAAAGATATTCAACAAGGCCTGGCATACAAGGTTACTCTAAAATTGATCAGAATACTGTTTTCAGTCTTGATTTGGCTGAATGCATATCACAAACAATTTTCATAGAAACATTCCATGTCCATTCTGTTTGAAATTCTCATTCCTTCCTTATTTATCTATGTCCTGGTTCTTAAGAAGTATGTGAAGGTGATTCAAGAGAAGGATATCATTATATGTATCACAACGAGACTTTCATTGAATAATTACAAGCAAATTATTGACTTACTGAAAACTGATTTTGTAAGGAACAAAGGCAGGAAACCTGTTCAATCATGTTTTCTAGTCCCTTGTTAACAGTTGGCCATAACTTTTATTCTACTAGGGTTTTATCTATTTGACACTTAATGTCATAATCAAAGAGAAAAAGCACATCTTTTGGCCTGTTATGTTTCCTCAAATTCTTATGATGTACTGATGATCTCAGAAAATATGAAGAGTAGTATGAATGTATTGTATCCTGCTTTTCTTTTGATTTGAGCAGAAAGCATTACACATCACTGAGTGAACAATAGTAGTCTCACGTTCCACCATAGTCAGCAGTGCTGTAATTTGTCACAGGTGCCTATGATCATACCTATCTGAAAATATATACTGAGAGGATACTGGTGATGTGAGCACAGATACACTCTAGGTCAGACCCTTCAAGAGTGGTGAAACTGAGATCAGAGAACTTGAAGCAGCTCACCATCAGTAGTGGTGATGATAGATAAGAATAGCATTGATGCACTGATCAAGGAGGATTGCCATGTCATGAAATGTGGATCACAATGAATATCAGAAAACCAATGGTGATGGCCATCATTATAATGCTGGTTATAAGAAGGCCTGTTTCGCCTTCTTATAACCAGATCTACTTTCATGAGTATTCCTTAAAGAGACCCTCAAATCAAATGTTAACACTTCTCTTAACTCTCTGCCTCTCCACAGCACTAAGGTATTATAGATGGAACAATCTCTTGTGTGGGATTAAAAAAAAAATCTGTAAACTGATCTAATCTAAGATGCATATATAAGAGGTGGTCAACTTAAACTGTAAAGCAAGTGTTTGTTGAGAATATGGCAAGAAAAACATGGGCTGTAGTTATGACTTTTTTGGAAGAAACATTGATTAGAAATTAATCATAAAATTTGAACCATGTTAAACTCTCATAATGTATGGTACATCCCTTGAGGCTATACATGATGACAGTTAATGAAAGATTAAGCAAAGAAAATAGCTAAAAATTTCACGACATCAAATAGTTTTTCCCTTACCTGATAAAAATAAATCGCTGCTTGACTGGCATGTTGATCCGGATCTTACATAATCCTTGGGAGAGGGGGGAAGAGAAAAAAGTAAAATGTTGGTCACCAAAAAAGGAATGATTTTATGCACAACTACTGAACAGCAAAGGAAACTAAAGACACATTAATCATCAAAGTTGGGAGAGAGAAAAAAAACTTACCTAATCTCAAACCTGAATTATTTGCTCTCTGATATACATGGAATACTCAGGAAGTAAGTTCATTCAAAGCAAAGTATAATTTCCATTCCTAAGTATAAAGGATATTCCCACATTGTCACAGTGTTCCATCAATAAGCTAACACTAGCAAAAGAGAATTTTGGACCACTGTCAAACATCCCACTGCACTGCAAAATCTGTTTCAAATCTCCAACCACTAAGGCATTTATTTGTTCATGAAGAATACTAAACAGGTGATAACTACTTGTTACTAAGCATCAGGGAACCCAACTCAAGCCAGAGCTGGAATTGGGGAACATTTCATTAGAATGTCTGCTCCAGAGAACTAAGGCATATGGAACAAATGGAAACAAAGCAGGTTCAATGCACTTATAGCTGGAATGTAAAGACAAGTTACTGGGCAGCTATTATTCGTGTTTTAAGAAGAATGCTGGATGCCAGTCTGGTGAAATAGTGCCCACATAGTACCTATAAAAAACACAGACCATCTGAGAGATAGTGGCTGAAGTGAGTTAGCAACAGAAAGATCATATATCAGCCAAAGTGACTGAGCAGAAATGCTTCTAAAAAGGCCTTTAAATTTTTTGGAGATTGAGGAAGCTACTGATGTGAAAGGGTTATGCCAGAAAAGGCCAGAGACAAATGTTATTCCGAGAGGGGGGGGGGAGAAGTGATCTAGTCTGGCAATTTGTGCATTGCAGAAAGTAAGCTGAGATCTTTTCATGAGAAAGAAAGCAAAACTTTGCATTTTGGTAACACTGAAAGGTGACCTGATAATATGAACTTACAGCAGAATGGTATAGAGATTAGTGTTTAAAGCACTGGTTGTAGATCTTGAAGCTTAAAATGTTTGTGCGCTGCAAAGTTTAATGAATAAATAGGATGAATGGTATGTACCATCATCAAATTGTGGAGAGGATTACCAGTCAATGAGAATAAAACCCTAAGACACTCCTGCATTGGTGAAGGAGCTTCAGAAAAGATATTCATCATGACTAGAGCGAAAGTTAGCTATCCAATATTACAGAAGGTTAAAGGTAAACTAATGGATGATTTACTAAAGCAGGCCTCAATGCCCAAACACAATCAAATGATCTAAATATGCCGAGAGCAATAGCATATTTCTTTAAATCTATCCATACCATGTGTATAGTGATTGGATCTGTAGGATAAGAGATATGCCATAAATCTAGAGTGAGGAGTATCAATAGTGGTGATCACTGTTTAACTGATGGATTGCTAAGTAGAAGAGAAGTTGACTTTTTCTATTATTTTGGAAAGGAATAAGGTGAGAGCAATAAGTTGGTAGCATGACAGCATAATTTTATCTTTTTTTTTTTTTTTTTTTTTTTTGAACACTGTAGATATATTCTAACTTTCATGTATTGGGATAAATGCCAATTGAATATTAAGGGTACAGATGATATCAGACAGTGGTAGTTGTGGAACAACAAGTATAGGTAGCTAGCATTGGCAGTTCAGCAAGAGATCCAAGAATTACTGTTTCCTAAATAAACTGTTCAAAATTTCAAAAATTATTCAAAAATTCAAAAATTGAATTTTTGAATAATTGTAGGACCAACCAGAATATACAACCATTCTTTCCATTTTTGAGTACATCTGGGGAGATACCATTAGAACCAGATGACTTTTTGATAACTAGATTATTTATTTATGATAATTCTGATTTCCCCTCCCCCAAAAGACCAGAGTAGGAATGTGGTGCACTGTTTCTGATATGGCAGTTTTTCCATCTGTGAAGGAGTTAGAAGAGAATGATGCCAGAAAATCAGCTTTATCTTTAGGTATTATAAAGGAAGAAGGGAGTTGGCTTCTAATGCTAGGAAGCAATTGGATGTTGGCACATCCAATTGCTTCCTAGCATTTTCTACTCACTTAATGAATGAAAACAACACAATTAAATAATTAAACACAGGTTTAATATTTCCAACATTTGTTTCTCTAACAGAGAAATCATCAGGAATACAATATAAAAATTGTGATAACACACACACACACACACAAAATAAGTAAAAAATGGTAGACAAGAAATCTGAAGTCCAAAATCTAAAATCTCCTGCTGAACTGCTGCTAACTACCTATACAAGTATAGGTAGTTAGCAGCAGTTCAGCAGGAGATCCAAGAATTACTGTTTCCTAAATATACTGCTTATTCAAAAAATGCAGGACCAACCAGAATATACAAACATTCTTTCCATTCAGCCAACACTCTGGATTTTTTCACCAGATATATTGCTGAGGTGACCCTTCTTCTTGGTAATTCAGATCATAACCTCACAAATTCCATCTCTAGTGGAACACTTCCTCTAAGCCATTCACAGTCCCTTATACTTTTGGCATTATGGCTATCCTTAAAAATATTCTTCCCAAGAATTCACTGATCACTCTTCAATTTTGCCATCCATACCAGTTATTACATCACTTGAAAAGACACCATATACACTATCTGATCAGAAGTATCCAGACACCTACTTGAAACTGTAATCAGATTTTCCCCGTGACACACTTTCCGGTAGTGGACATTAATACAGGGTGGGCCCACCCTTTGCTTCTATGACAGCTCTAACTCTGTGAGGGAAACTTTCTACCAGGTGTCGGAATCTCTGGGGGAATAGCAGTCATTTCTTCCTGAAGAGCTATAACCAGAGCAGTTCATGATGTGGGTCGTTAGGGTCTGGAGCGAAGTCGGCATTCTAATTCATCCCAAAGGTGTCTTATGGGATTCAGGTCAGGTCTCTGGGCCAGCCAGTCCAGAGACCTGACCTGAATGGACTGAACATTAAGTCAGAAGTCCCAGTTGCATCTCTCTGCATTCTTTAAAAGATTATGAGGAGGTTTGTTCCCAGTTAGTTAGCTTTGACCATTAAGTCAGACCTCCAAAACAACGCAAAAGTGTACAAATAATATATATGTATACCAATGGCATCGTGTCATCATTTCGGTTGGGTGTGCTGTCATGTTTTCCAGGCGGGGGGGGGGGGGGGGGGGTCACTGTCTCGCCTTGGAGACAAATAATTACATCAATAAATTTTTATAATCATCATCAAATTCCTGCCATGTACCCTCAAGGGGTGTACAGGATATGATAGTACTACATGAAAAAAAAAAATTACATCATTATTAATTTCCTATCTACAATTTTCCTCCAAATCAGCCTGTTACTTGTCATCACTCCAACATTATCAGATCTTATATTTCTATCGTCTAAGGCACTTTGTACCGTATCAATCCACCTATATCTTGGTCTTCCTCTGGGTCGTTTTGCTGCCAACCTGGCAGAGAACACTTGTTTTGCTAATCTTTCCTCGCCCATTCTGTTTAAGTGACCATACCACCTGAGATTAGCTCTGCTAACGCATTCCTGGATGCTGACAATGCCAAGTTCTTTCCTAATATCCTCGTTTTTAATATGATACTGCCAATGATGCCATCTGTTCACGCCTATAATCTTTCTCAGGACTCTCATATCTGTGGTCTCTAGTCTTTGGTCAAGTATTTTACTTCTGACCCAGCTCTCGGATCCATAAGTTAAAACTGGTTTGAACACTGTCTTGTATACAGCTAATTTAGTGTTCCGACTAATTTAATTATTGATTTAATTAAATAACTACATCAATAAACATCTTTTGGCTTTTTTTTTTTTTATGTAATTATTTGTCGATGTAAACTGTGAATACATTATTTTCATTTTGCATCGATTTTAATGATCTTCAATTCTTGGGGGGGGGGTATTCAGAATTAATAGTTTTTTAGCACAATTTCATATATTAAAAAAATCAAATAATTAATTAATCCTAAATTAAATTATTTCAGTTTAAAAGCAAAAAAAATCATAAAACTAACAAGTAAAATAATATTAAATTACATACACTTACCTTTTAAAAATGTATTTTTTTTTGTTTAAATTTGTTTCACTATAAATTAACAATTCACACTTCACTCTGTAACTTACTAGACAGAGGGCAAACTAACTGGTCACTGTCCACAAATGAAAAAGATGAACCAAAAACAGGAACATATGTTTTATTGCAGTAATAAAACATGGGTTCTATGGCTACCCTGCAACAGGCCAACCCATAATAAAATTTTAAGACAGGCAAAGCGTTCCCAGGGTCGAGGGTGTAAGATTACATGTCTCAATCAATTTTACGGTTATAATTTGTGGAATTTTTTAATCGATCCTTGGGGAAGGGCTCTCCTGCAGATGCCCATGACCGTAGGATTGCATTTTATCGATGTATGAAAGTTTTGAGAGTGCATAGCGCATCAGCACTCATCTTAATTGGTCCAATGCAATTAACTGCATTGGACCAATTAATAACTTTGAATACTTCTACGTAGAGTGGGGGAACAATCTGTTTTATGATTGATTAGAAAACAACAATGAAGGAGAATGCTATATTTGGTTAGTATATCTGAAATACTCAAAGATGAAAATATGTGAACCATCATTTATAAGACGTGAGAATAGGAAGGAATAATTGTGAGTAGAAACACTTTCATTAATGGTAAAGAATAATTAATAATTATCATTGTGATATGTGTGTCCTATAAGTAGCTGGGTAGAGCGAATGGCACGATCCTATAAATTCTAAACATGAATAAGTGAATTCATGATGGCATAATTAAAAAAAAAAAACTTATGAGAGAGAGAGTATTTCAGGAATAAATATGGTTTGATGGAGCAGCAAATCATCTCATAAAATTTGTTGCACATTTTACGTGTATTTCTCTGGTTTGTGTATATTTCGCTCAATTTTCCAAGAATTTTATTTTGTTTTCTGAGACTCAGTATACATAACACCTGATCATTATCGGAATTATCCACACTTTCGGGAATCCTAAATTGATTAGTTTTTTAGTTTTTTTTTTAGTATCAGCATATTTTTGTCGTATATCTTTTAGCTTTTTTTTTATGTAATTATTTGTAATTTAGGAATAGATATTTTTTACCGTCTTTTTGCTTTTTTTTTATGTAATTATTTGTAATTCAGGAATAGATATTTTTTACCGTCTGTTGTTTCCGAAGACTTGAATAAAAATGTCTCCATACCGTTAAAAAGCTTTGCAACCTCAACAGATGCTATTTTGCACAAGCAAAAGAAAAAAAACAATATCCGTTTTTTTCTTATATATTTCTTATATAAAAAAAAACTGATACTGATATTTCTTAGATGAGCACTGCACACCTAGCACACCCCGAATATTCGCCCCTGATGTACAGAAATTAACACAACTGCCCTCTTATTCACACTTGAAAAATAAAGACAAACATACTTAGCCAAAATTCATCATTATCAGATTCCTGACATGTACCCTCGAGGGGTGTACAGGATATGATAGTACTACATGAAAATTCACATTATTACTAACTTCCTATCTACAATTTTCCTCCAAATCAGTCTGTTACTTGTCAAGACTCCAACATTATCAGATCTTATATTTCTATCGAATGATATAATCATGTAATCACACAAGAAAGATATTTATTTAACCAAATATTTCGGTCTGGAAATAGCAGACGTGATATTACAAGAAAACTTAAAAAAATACAAGCTACAATACTAACAATAGCTCTTTAAATTAGAACACGCCACGTGATGTAATATCACTAAGTATGAAACGGAATATTTTGAAGTTGAAACATGACTGAATTTGCTAAAAAAAAAAAAAAAAAAAAAAAAAAAAAAAAAAAAAAAAAAAAAAAAAATTAATTAATGAGTAATCTTGATTAGACTTTCCCAGATTTTTGATATAGATATACAGTCATTACGATTCAGGTTGGGGTGATGTAGCAAGACCTCCACGCTTTCCTTGAACAATCGTTCGAACCTATAACGGGATCTATGTAGGAGGTGAGACCTGGACCAAAGGATGCTGTAGTCAGTTTCAATCCCATGTTGAGCCAATTCCATTTCATACTTAGTGATATAACATCACGTGGCATGTTCTAATTTTAATGATCTATTGTTAGTAATCTAGCTTGTATTTTTTAAACTGTTCTTGTAATACCACTGAAGATGGTCTGCTATTTCCAGACCGAAATATTTGGTTAAATATCTTTCTTGTGATTACGTGATTATATCATTCAGTCTTATGTCGCAAGTATCCTTGAAACAACAAATTATATTTCTATCGTCTAAGGCACTTTGTATCGTATCCATCCACCTAAATCTTGGTCTTCTTCTGGGTCGTTTTACTGCCAACCTGGCAGAGAACACTTCTTTTGCTAATCTTTTCTCAGCCATTCTGTTTAAGTGACCATACCACCTGAGATTAGCTCTGCTAACGCATTCCTGGATGCTTACAATGTCAAGTTCTTTCCTAATATCCTCATTTTTAATATGATATTGCCATTGATGGCATCTGTTCATGCCTCTAATCTTTCTCAGGACTCTTATATCCGCGGTCTCTAGTCTTTGGTCAAGTATTTTACTTCTGACCCAGCTCTCAGATCCATAAGTTAAAACTGGTTTGACCACTGTCTTGTATACAGCTAATTTAGTGTTCCGACTAATTTCTCTCTTATTCCATATGAATTTATTCAATTGACTGCCCACCATACCAGCCTTGTTGATTCTTTTTTCTATTACCATATTTGATTTATCATCTTCAGTAAAAATCATGCCTACGTAGTTGAAAAGTTTTACTTGTTCCACAGGTTCCCCATTCTCAACACAGTTGACATGTTCAACAATTATACCTATTTTCATTGTCTTTGTCTTTTTAATGCTGACCATCATACCATATCTATTACAACAGTTATTCAGTTTAGTTAGGTAATTCTTGTAAACTTGTAGTCGATTTATTTAGAAGTATCACATCGTCCGCATTAAGCAAAGAGCTGACATTAACATCTCCAATTCTGATATCATGTTTAATACCACTTTCCTTCATAATGTGATCCATACAGATAATGAATAACAGAGGGGATAATGTACATACTTGTCTCACACCAGATGTAACATTAAACCATCTTCCTGTACTTCCTTCAATTCTAACTGCTGACTCAAATAAAGACAAAGTATTGCTTGATATAATGCCCTATTGACACCATACTGTAGCATCTTGAATAGCTTTTCTCTGGGCACCTTATCATATGCCTTTTCCAGATTGACAAAACTTAAATACAGATCTTTGTTATATTCCCATGCTTTCTCAACTATTTGTCGTAAAGTGAAGATCTGATCCTGACAGCCTCTATCTGGCCTGAATCCAGCTTATACTTCACCAAGCATTTCTTCCACAATTCTTCTCAACCGTTTCTCAAGTATACTTGCAGAGATCTTGCTAGGAACACTCAGTAGGGAAATACCTCTGTAATTCTCACATTCAGTTTTATTTCCCTTTTTATATATGGGTACTATTAGAGCTCAACTCCAATCACTGGGAATTCGTCCCTCTGTCCAGGCTTTCTGAACTATGCAGTGCTGCCACTCTAAGACTTTTATACCACCATACTTCAGCATTTCTAGTCGAATATCATCTACTCATGCTGCCTTTCCACATTTCAAACCTTTGATGGCTGTTTCTTCTTCAAGTATCGATATGTATTCCTGACTGTATGCCTGGTCAGTGTTTTTTACCACTGTACTATCACTGCTTGTTTCATTTAGCGTTTTCATTTTTCAACGTAATTACTCCATACTTCAAGGATATCTTTTTCTCCTCTTTTCATGTAACCTTTATCATCTCTAACTCCTTTCACAGCACTCTTTCCTCCATTTCTAAGCTTCTTCAACCTCCAGAATATCTTACCACCTTCTTGATATTTATTTTCTATGTTCTTGCTAAAGTCCTCCTATGACTTTTGTTTAGCTAGTTTTACAGTGTTTTGTTTTTTCTTTACATATGTCTCTGTATATTCTCTAAGAGCAAAAACTGACTTATTTGCCAGGAACTTTTGATATGCTTTCTTCTTTTCCTTCGCTGCCTCTTTAACTTCCTGTGTCCACCATGGAGTTCTGATTTTTCTATCCTTGCAGACAACCTCAACACATGCCTCTCTGGTTAAATCAATCAGGGTTCTCTTGAAGGCCTGCCACCGAATCTCCAAGGTTTGGTTCCTGTTCTCAAACTCTTTCATTTTTTCTTCAATAATCTTTGTGTATTTTAGTCTACAGTTCACATGTGAGAGCTGCTCAACTTTTATTCACTTTAAAACTTTCTTACATGTTATTCTTTTCAATATGAAATTCAATTTTATCCTGTTCAAGACTAAATAGTGATCACTTCCAATTTCAAATCCTCTGTACACTCTGGTGTCCTGCACTAGGGAGAAAACATCACTATCAACAATAACATAGTCAACAAGACTTTTTTTATTCCTTGTCTCTTCTCCCCATGTGAATTTGTGCACATTTTTATGTTGGAACATGGTGTTAGTAATAACCAGTTCCATGCCCTGAGCAGAAATCCAACAGATATTTGCCATCATTATTAGCTTTGCTCTTTTTTCCAAATTTTCCCAAAATATTTTTGTATGTCTCACAATCATTTCCTACTCTGCTATTTAGATCTCCAACAAGGACCAACTTTTCCTTTTTCATTGTGTCAGTTGCTTTTTCTAAAGCCTCAAAAAATTCCTCCACTTCTACCTTAGTAGAACCTTCTGTGGGACCATAGGCACAAATAAATCTCATTGTCCAATTCCCCATTCTGATATTTGCCCACATCACTCTACTTGACACTGCCTGCCATTCAAGAAGACTAGCCTTGTATTTTGTGTTGAACACTATGGCTACTCCTTTTCCTTGATTGTCATTTCCTGAATATAACATTTTGTATTTATTGCTCAGAAAGATTTCACCAGTTTTGGTCTTTTTTGTTTCAGTCACCCCTATTATGTCGATCTGGTACTTATCTAATTCTTCAGCTAGCTCCATTTCTTTGCCATTCAGGCTTCTTATGTTGATAGTACCGATCTTTAACTCTGGGGATGTTGAGTTGGGGTGTGTTTTATGATTTGTTCCAGTAGCTGACTTTTCGCGGTTCGCCCTGGTTCCCTGTCGAAAACAACGGGGGCGTTGTTTAACCGGGCAACACCCCAGCCGGCATGAAATTTTGTCATGTTGTACCATCATTTTCTATATTGGTTTAAGCCAATAAGAATACAATTTGGTCGGTTAAATCCCAAATTGCCAGCCCATCCTCGTTCGTTCAGTATCCAGGTAGATACCCAACAGGGTGCACCACGAGAAGGTGAGGATTGGACATTAGGTCAGAAGCCTTGGTCGGTTCTTCGCATTCCTTTATAGGCTATGTGGAGGTCTCCTCTCAGTTATACAGCTTTGACCCTTAAACGCACCCAAGAAAGGGAAAACATACTTAGCCAAAATTTGATGGTCATAATAATCTTTGTGAAATCAACAAATCCAGAATTATTTCAAAGCCGAACATTTGTAAAAACTATGAAAGTTTCATAATTTGACCGGAGAGATTTACAAGAATACAATCCTTGGCATCCCCGAGTTGCCTTATTGTGTACTACTTGAAAGACATGAGTACTGCCCAAGAGTCCAAAGATTCACTTTTTATTAGCACACTTGCCAAGGATCGTATTCTTGTAAGCTCACAGGTCAACTATCGAAACCTTCATAGTTTCTAAATTCAGCTTGGAAATAATGTCGGATCTAGTATCCACTTTGCATTTGTAATTGTACATTACTGAAATGAAGCCTTATGGCTCTTTCTTTAGTAATTACTTTTATGCACTGACAGACAGTTCACTTATGAAAAATACATTTCTCTGACATTTCAATTTCCTTAGTATTGAAAGAGAGTTTTTGCTCTCTTAGAGTTTCTGCATGGTCTCTGAAGAGAACCAACCAGTACAAAACAGCTGTCAGCCCAGTGAAACCTTTATCAAACTTTATCACTTTAATTCATTTTGCTATATTTAATTGATAAAAATTATCTGATTGAAACAAATCTGAACCATGTCCTTTCTTTCATAGTTATATGATCTGCATTCATTATTAAAAAATCATGAAAACAACCACTGTTATGAAAGTCGAAACGTCAGGTAGTTATTTTGATTTATATTAAACAGAAGTTTTACTATAACAGAGTAGTTGTTTCCACAATTTTTTAATAATGAACTATATGGTCATGTTCTAGCATACGTTCATTCCAAATGGTATAGTTTTTAAACATATTATTATGATCATCTGAGGCTTCCAGGAAGTCAAGGACTCATCAAGGAAGACTGTACATCATCCACATTAGCTGTCATACTACCTGTTCTTAAATGCATTCACCACGTTCTATTCACTGCTCAATGAATCTAGCTCTTACCCCTTTCTAATAGCATACAAAGGTAACTTCATGGATGCCCCAACCCCATGTTTTCTCCTCACATTCCATATAATGAAAAATTTCATGAGATGATATCCCATAATATTCATTCAGAAGTTTATAGACCTCTATATCAATTTCTCTTTCTCCTGCTTAAGAGGGTTTGCAGTTGACATACTTCAGTATGTTCACATTCTACATTCCATAATTGCAATATAACATTTCTAACTCTTCTTTGCCCTTTCCACAGCTTCTTGATACCCTCTAAACTCAGGAGACCAAATCAGCACATCGTAGTCCAGGTGCAGTCACATCAATGCCTTGTAAAGGGGCAAACTGACTTTCTTATCTTTACTTGTCAATGCTTGTTTTATCAATTTTATCAATGTTTGTCAATTCTTATCCATCATAACTCCAGGATCCCTAGTCTCATCAGTTTCTTGTAGTATAACCACACCAATATAATATGCCAATGGAAATCTCATCACACCAATGTGCATAACGTGCACTTACTAGCAGTGAACTTACAGCCACTGTCATTTGCACATTTCCAGGCTATTCAATTCTTTCTGTAGTGCTAGATATCAGTAGCATCCCTGATCTTTGCATCATCAGCAATCAAATGAACAACAATAGTCCAAAGACTGATCCCTGGTTTACACCACTGGTCGCCTTAAATCTGGCAGATTCACCCACCATATACCACTTTTTGATACCTGTGCACCAACCATCCACTTATCTAAGTCAAGCATTTATATTCAAATCACACATTCTCCAGTTTATGTAACAGCCTTTCATGTGGTATTCTACCATATGCCTTAGCAAAGTCCAACATTATCACAGTGTATCCACTCCCTTTAACCAACTCAGCTGTAACATTGTTATAAAACATGGACAAATTGTTAAAAAATGACCTCCCTTTAATAAACCCATTTCAGCATGTGAGCACTTACCAACTTCTTTAAAATCTTCATGACCACTCCCAAGATACTGATTGGTAGTTGGATATATCGATTTTTACACTCTTGTGCAATGGAACCTATCATAATCTTTCCTTCCTGTGGTACTTGAGTCAGAACACAAATTATACAAACACATCAAATGCTTCGTGAATTAAGCTCACATTCCATCTGTTCCTACTGCAATAAGCAATACTTCAACCTCAATCTCATGCACTTCTGTCTCTTCATTCAATGTAGTAATGCTGTGCACTATGCTATATGCACCTGCTCGATATATCTTAGCAAACTGAGCACTCATTAGCTAAACAATCTCACCTACATCTGATACAAAGGTAACATCTGCATTCAGTAAAGTTATTCTTCCACAATCCTTTTTTCGACTTGCAGCATAATGATAAAGTTCTTTTAGATGAACTTTATCCTGCATAGCCAATTTCTTTTCATGCTCTAAAGAATAAATTACACGATAACCACAGTGATTAACTTTAATGAAATGAAAGTATGGATATTTCATACTGAAAATAACAGTACATCATCAATGGACAGAAACAAGCAATCAAAGGAATCAGATTACAAAGTACATAGAGCAGTCGGTGGTTTACCAATTAAAAACTGTTGCCGCATGCTAGAAATTAGTATTAATAAATAATATCATTAAAATATTATTTATAATATTTTTTATTTTCAGTAAGAAATATCTGCACTTTCATTTCATTAAAGTTAATAATGAATTACTTGTAATTCATTATTTATAGTCATGCCACTGGTACCTTTAAAGATTTTTCATGCTCTGATTTAGCTTTCTGCACAATATTTTTTCTGGCTGTGTTTTATATATTTCATAACTGCTCTCACTCCTATTCTCATGATATTTTTTTACATCATCTTCTTATAGATCTATTGTTTAATAAGGTTACACATTCATTTCACTCCCACCCAATCAGCTAATATGAATTAACAAATTTTTCTTCAAAGCTTGCATCTATTTATAGCTACCTATAATTTTCAAATTAGTTTGCAGTTATGGATTGTTTAAAAGTATTTTTTAATATTAAAGTATATTTCAGAAGTGAAGACAACATTTTTTTCATTAGTAGTTAGTTTCACTCCAATTGAAAAGTTCCTCTATTTTGAAGGAAAAAAAGCTAAAAACAACAATAAAAGGTTAATAAACACAAAAATAATGCAAAGTATCACTCTAATTTTAATTAAATGACAAAAATAATAATAAATGAAATCCTTTACATTTGTGATGAATTTTAAATTTTGTTTCTAAATTTTATAACCAGGAAGATTATTACCTGATGTTCCTCGAAACTTAAAACTTGAGTTTCTGACGGAATATCCCATATTCGAACAGACTTGTCATCAGAAAAACTTATCACATTAGTAGCATTACTGCTGAATTTGCATCTATGGGTAGGACTAAAAGGGAAAAATTAGTCTTGAGTTATTTTTTATATATTTATGAGAAGAACTAGAAAAGTTGCTTATCTGAATATGAAGTTATGCTATAAAAAAAAGAAAAAGACAGTTAATAACTAACTTGAATCCTGAAGCAAAGCAATAAATAAATAAAGAGGAAGTGAGTATTTATAAATTAAAAAAAAAAAATAAAAGAAAAGCATTTTAATCTGCTAAATGAATCGCAGCCATTTAAAATAGTTTATACAACAAAGGAATTTTTGGAATGAGGCCATTCCATAAAACCAGTTTTGTTACACTTCTAAATATCAACAGAGAAAATTACTGAAAATAATTGACAAAAGTGGACTTCTTGGGAAGTGGAGTTCATATCGGGCAAAGCACAATAAATTGATAAAGTACTCTAACTGAAACTATTTCAGAAAATTGATTGACATTATAGATCAGAGTTTGCTTTTGATGCTTTCTGTTTGTTTTGGCACCTACAACAAGGCTACAAAACATTTACTACCATTACTCTCTAATAAAAATCTCATAAATGAAAGAAAAAATGTATCTCTTGTTACATTAATTTCAAACTATACTTTGTATAACCAAGTATTCTTTAACTTCACTAGCCTGGTTGGCCAAGTGATAAGCATATTTGCTCTCCAACCATCAGGTTTTCTTTTCTTTCTGGACCCATAGGTCCAAAAAAAAGAGAAAACCCAAAGATTGGAAACCTGATATCTTCTTTCGGACATAGTAGAATTCAAACCATGTGGGCATTGATGCCTTTGTCCATTTTTAGGTGAGAGATGAATTTCATTGCCAGGTGTGAGATCACTTCCCAACTTACTGGAGGGAAGTCTGAAGTGGTTTTAAAAAGTTCCACATTTGTGTTCTAGAGCAGGGTTTTCAGATTATGTAAAAATAAAATAAAAACACGATAAATATATAAGATTAATAAAAACACACACACAAAAAAAAAATCCTTAGCTGCACACAATACTAATGTTCTATAGGTTTTGTCACATCTCAATTTTGTCAAACCTTAAATTTCAATATTCTGAAGTACTATTAATGCATCGATTCACCTAACTTGATTTCTGTGGGCCATTTTCCCATCATCTTGATATCTAAGATTTGTTTTGCTAATACTTTTTTCTTCAATTTTTTTTCAGTGATCCTAACGACCATACCGCATTCTCTGCTCACACATTCTTGAATGCTATAGTTATTTTAATATCTTAATATTAAAATTTTATAATTTTAAATATAAACAGTTAATTAATTACAATTTACAGAACACACATGAATGATGAGTACTAGTTAGTATAACTTCCCACAATTGGGTAACTTTAAGGCAATCATTTTTGTTAAAGTTTGGACTTGTACAGTCTTTCCAGAAGAGGCGATGGCCTAGTTGGTTGAGTGGTTAGCATATCCACTGTCCAGTCAAGAGGCTACGGGTTCAAATTCCTCCAGGGACATGGATGTTTGTGATTGTCCTACTAACCCTTTACCATAAGTACTGCTGTAACCTGTGTCTTGGTGCAGTGTGACCTTTGATGTCTTTGCAACACAAAAATAAAAAATAACTAACTTTCCGAAGAAAATAACTTTTATATAACACTGGTTTTGTTTCAATGAATGCTGTTTTGTAGCAAATATATAGTTTGCTAACAGATATGTTGATGTTTTTGCTGTGTGGAATTCTTCCTTGTCTGATCCTCATGAATTTCTTTAAAAATATTCATTCAATAAACTCAAAAATCAAATATGCCCTGAAAGTAGAAGATAACAATTATCCTTTTCTGGATGTTCTCATTCTACATTGACCAACATTCTACATTGACAGCGTATCATTACCGCTGTCAGAAACTGGTGTAGTCAAATCTAGTAGACAGAGCTCATAAAATATGTTCTACAGATTCTCTTCTAAAAAAAGAACTGTCTATTATCAGAGCTACTTTTATCTGTAATGGTTAGAATACAAACAGTATCAATAAAATAATAATTATAGCCTTGTCTTAGCCCACCTCAAGAAGTAGTTACCAGAATGTGTATTTCATATGTTAAAGGACTTCAGAAAAATTAGCAAGACTACTTTGAAGATTGATTTACAAGTCTTGTTCCATCCAGTTTGTCAACTTAATACCTTCCTTATTTCTCCTAAAAACAAATATCCTCCTCTTTCTTATCCTGGAGTTTACAGAATCTCCTGTTCTTGTGACTTATGTTATTATGGGCAGACTGGTCATTCTGCACAAATTTGTCTTGAAGAACATCAAGAATATATTTCATTTAAAGAACCCAATAAATCTAGTTTAAACCATGCATTATCTACAAAACATGGAATTCTGTGGAACAAAACCAAAGTGTTACATAAAACTTATTTTCCTATGGAAAAACTGTACAAAGAAAGCTGTGGATCACACATTCACAATACAAACTTCACAAAAATGGCGGCTTTAAACTCTCTCAATTTTGAGAAGTTATAGTGACTAATACTCACCATTCATGTGTTCTGTAAATCATAATAAATAAACTGTTTATATTTAAAAATATTTTATTAACTAATTTATTTCATTGCAATTATTTTTGGATATCTATTAATACAAATGAAACTATTCTCCTGCAGAGTCAATATAACATCATGTGCTTTCAATTGAATAGATGTTCATTTTTTTTTGTGATTGTTTATCTAAAATTGCATTGAAAATAGTTATGAAACATAGCAGAAAATTCTACAAATAAAAAACTTTAAATTAACATAACTGATCCCATTATTAATTGGTTATAATGAACAACTTAAAATGTGCGTTCCATTTACACCACATCATCATATTCCTGCCATGTACCCTGTATATGATAGTACTACACGAAAAATTTACATCATTACAAATTTCCTATCTACAATTTTCCACCAAATCAGTTTACTTGTCAAGACTCCAACATTATCAGATCTTATATTTCTATCGTTTAGGGCACTTTGTACCATATCAATCCACCTATATCTTCATCTTCCTCTGGGTCATTTTCCTGCCAACCTGGCAGAGAACAGTTGTTTTGCTAATCTTTCCTTGCCCATTCTGTTTAAGTGACCATACCACCTGAGATTAGCTCTGCTAACGCATTCCTGGATGCTGACAATATCAAGTTCTTTCCTAATATCCTCATTTTTAATATGATACTGCCATTGATGCCATCTGTTCGTGCCTCTAATCTTTCTCAGAACTCTCATATCTGCAGTCTCTAGTCTTTGGTCAAGTGTTTTACTTCTGACCCAGCTCTCAGATCCATAAGTTAAAACTGGTTTGAACACTGTCTTGTATACAGCTAATTTAGTGTTCCGACTAATTTCTCTCTTATTCCATATGAATTTATTCAACTGACTTCTACCATACCAGCTCCGTTGATTCTGTTGTCTATTTCCATATTTAATTTACCATCTTCACTAAATATCATGGCAAAGTAGCTGAAATGTTTTACTTGTTCTATAGGTTCTCCATTCACAATGCAGTTGATATTTTCAATGTTTCTGCCTATTTTCACTATCTTTGTCTTTTTAATGCTGACCTTCATACCATATTTATTACAACAGTTATTAACGTTAGTCAGGGAATCTTGCAGACTTGTAGCAGATTTATTTAGAAATATAACATCATCTGCATAAAGCAAAGAGCTGACATTAACATCTCCAATTTTGATATCATGTTTAATACCACTTTCCTTCATAATGTGATCCATATAGATAATGAATAACAGAGGGGATAATGTACATCCTTGTCTCACACCAGATTTAACATTAAACCATCTTCCTGTACTTCCTTCGATTCTAACTGCTGACTTACAACTCAAATAAAGACTAAGTATTGCTTGATATAATGCTCCACTGACACCATATAACTGTAGTATATTGAAGAGCTTCTCTCTTGGCACATTGTCATATGCCTTTTCCAGATCAACAAAACTTAAATACAGATCAAATATATTCCCATGATTTCTCTACTATTTATCGTAAAGTGAAGATCTGATCCTGAAAGTCTCTATTTGGCCTGATTCCAGCTTGTTCCTCACCAAGCTTCTCTTCCACAATCCGTCTCAACTGTTTCTCAAGTATACTGGCATAAATCTTACCAGGAACACTCAGAGAAATACCTCTGTAATTCTCACAATCAGTTTTATTTCCCTTTTTATATATAAGTACTATGAGAGCTCTACTCCAATCATCTGGAATTCGTCCTTCTGTCCAGGCCCTCTGAACTATGCAGTGTAGCCACTGTAAACTTTTATACCTCCATACTTGAGCATTTCTGGTCTAATATCATCTACTCCAGCTGCCTTTCCACATTTCAGACTTTTGATTGCTTTTTCTAGTTCAAGCATGGATATGTATTCGCGATTGCATGCCTGGTGAGTGTTTTTTTTTTTTTTTTTTTTTTTTTTTTTTTTTTAAATCACTGTGCTGTCATCACTGCTAGTTTCATTTAGCAATTTTTCAAAGGAATTACTCCAGACTTCAAGGATATCTTTTTCTCCAGTTTTCATATCACCTTTATCATCTCTAATTCCTTTCACAGCACTCTTTCCTCCATTTCTGAGCTTCTTCAACAACCTCCAGAATATCTTGCCACCTTCTTGATATTTATTTTCTATGTTCTTACCAGTCTTCCCATTACTTATGTTTAGCAATTTTTCACAGTGTTTAGCTTTCTTACATTTGTCTCTGTATTCTCTAAAAGCACAAGCTGACTTATTTGCCAGGAACTTTTGATATTCTTTCTTCTTTTCCTTCATTACCTCTTTAACTTCCTGTGTCCACCATGAAGTTCTGATTTTTCTATCCTTGCAGACAACCTCACCACATGTCTCTCTGGCAAAATCAAACAATATTTTCTTTAGAGCTTGCCACTGAATTTCCAAGGTTTGATTCCTGTTCTCAAACTCTTTCATTTTTCTTGAATAATGTTTGTATATTTTATCATTTATTATTTTAGTCTACAGTTCACATCTGAGAGTTGCTCAAGTTTTATTCGTTTTAAAACATTGTTACATGTTCTTTTCAATATGAAATTTAACTGCTCAATCCTCTATGCACTCTAGTGTCCTGAACCAGAGAGAAAACACCACTATCAATAATAATATAGTCAATGAGACTTTTCTTATTCCTTGCCTATTCTCTCCATGTGAATGTGAGCACATTTTTATGTTGGAACATGGTGTTAGTAATAACCAGTCCATGTCCTGAGCAGAAATCCAACAAGTATTTGCCATTATTATTAGCTTTGCTCTTTTCACCAAATTTTCCCAAAATATTTTTGTATGTCTGACAATCATTTCCTACTCTGCTATTTAGATCCCCAATAAATACCAACTTTTCCTTTTTCATTGTGTCAGTTGCTTTTTATAAAGCCTCAAAAAATTCCTCCACTTCTACCTTAGGAGAACCTTCTGTGGGACCATAGGCACAAATAAGTCTCATTGTCCAGTTCTCCATTCTGATATTTGCCCATATCACTCTACTTGAAATTGCCTGCCATTCAAGAAGATTAGGCTCGTATTTAGTGTTGATTACTATGGCTACTCCTTCTTTTCTTTGCTTGTCATTGCCTGAATATAACATTTTGTATTTTTTGTTCAGAAAGATCTCACCAGTTTTTGTCTTTTTTGTTTCAATCACCCCTATTATGTCGATCTGGTACTTATCTAATTCCTCAGCTAGCTCAATTTCTTTGCCATTCAGGATTCTTATGTTGATAGTACCGATCTTTAACTCTGGTGATATTGAGTTGGGGTGTGCTTTCAGATTTGTTCCAGTAGCTGACTTTTCACTGTTCACCCTGGTTCCCTGGCGAAAATAACGGGGGCCGTGTTTAACCAGGCGGCATGAAATTCTATCATGTTGTAACATCATTTGATATTGTAGTTTAAGCCAATAAGAATACAATTTGGTCAGCTAAATCCCAAATTGCCAGCCCATCCCCATTCGTTCAGTATCCAGGTAATCTAACCTAACAGGGTGCACCATGAGAAGGTGAGGATTGGACATTACGTCAGAAGCCTTGGTCAGTTCTCCACATTCCTTTAAAGTCTATGTAGAGGTCTCCTCTCAGTTATACAGCTTTGATCCTTAAGCACCCCACATAATTACAAAATTCCGAAATGCTTTTCTTTTGGCACCTTATCATATGCTCTTTCCGATGCAACCTTTTTCTTTACTTGTAACTACTTTGACTATCTTAAACTAAAAATATCACTATGATAAACTAATCTGCCAGATCTCAGCTTGTTTTGCTCCAAACTCTGTTGTGTATCCATGCATAAATTTTAATACAATTAGCAGGGCAATTCCTCTATACTTCTCATTCATTCAGTTTCATTTCTTTTTTATACAGATAGTTACAATGAAAGTTATCTTTCATCACTAAAAAACACGCGTACTAACCACAGTAATGACTATTTAATTCATAAATATTTCATCCCAAGTATCTTGGGACATCATCAGTACAGTAGTTCAAACAATACTAGGAATAACATACAGTTAGGGCACATGATTAGAATGGAATCTCAATATGCGTGCAGTACGTGCTATAGAAGTAAATTAAATATAACTGAAAAAGAAAAAAATAATAAAATATATATATATATATATATATTATTTTACACAATTTTGTATGACAATCTCCTATACTTTAGGAATAGTAAGAACATCGTTGCAGTTTAAATTTGGTCTGTGTAGTAGGGCTTCAGCACTTTCTTTATATAAACATTCACATTTATATAAAGATCTGTGTAAAAGTTTCGACTTCTTCCAATGGATCCTATGGTTTGGATTTTTCAACTCCGTGTCAGGAGAGACCACATTTCTGCGGTTTGAAAAGAATAATGTGGTCTTGATGTTCCGAGATGGTTTCTGAACAGACCTACCTGTCTGACCAAAGTAAGACAATTTGCAGGAGCATGGGATCTTATAAACGCCAGGTAACATGTTATAGATTTGGTTGATAGGTTTCTAAGTAGTGGCAAAATTGTATTTCTTCATAATTTTTGAAAGACGTTCGGAGATGCCTGTGACATAAGGTATGGGAATCCTATGGACTTCTTCTTGTCTGGGTTGATGTGTGGGAAGATGACTAATGATTTTTTTGAGTTATTTTAAGATTATATCCATTTAGTATAGCTATATTTTTGATTATTTCTAGTTCTTGGTTTAGAGAATCTTCAGAGGAGCAGAATTCGTGTGCTCCTGAAACTAGCGATTTAATGATGCCAAATTTCTGAGATGGATAATGAGCGGAAGAATTATTAATGTAGCGACCTGAAAATGTAGGCTTGTAATAGACAGACATGGTGATGGAACCGTCTTCGTTTCTTTGAATGTGTAAATCCAGAAACTAGATATCCTGTTTAGATACTTTTTCTAGCGTAAAGTTGATGCGAGGTGAAGGAGGTTATTTAAGAAACAGTTATAATTCCTGTTCAGGATGATCCCAGACTGCAAATATGTCGTTGACATATCGTAACCAAATTTTTGGTTTGAGTTCAAAAGTGAATATTTTTTCTTCAAGGTGTTCTAGAAACAGGTTTGCTAAGTTTGGTGATAAAGGAGATCCCATTGTGTTCCTTCTTCCTGTTTGTAAGTTTAACCTTTCCAGGTGGTAACCAGATATAATAACAAATTTGAATAATTCAACTATATCAGAAGGAAATTTTTGAGTTAATAATTCTACTGTTTCTTTGTGGGGTCACCATATAGATATTTTTTGATGATGTTCGGAGGGTATCCATTTTGTGATAATGTTTTGGCTATTAGTGAGATTTCAGTCTGTGTATCCTCCTCTTCTGATATAAACTTACGTGCTCTATTTTTCAACATATGGATAATGCTTAGTTTGTGTCTCTTGTGATGGTTAGAAGTATAATGAAGGTATATCTTCCAGTGTCTGTCGGCTTTCTGTAAATAGATAAATTGACACTGTTTGATTGTCTTTTTATCAAGATCTCTAGAAAATGCAGATGGTTGTTGTTTTCAACTTCCAGAGTGAATTTTATCTTGTTATGTATGGAGTTGATTTTATTCACAAACGATTTTAGGTTTTCTAAGCTATCTTGCCATATAATGAAAATATCGTCAACATATCTCCACCACATAGATGGTCTAGGAGAGATTGTTGAGAGGATTTCTTTTTCAAGTTTTTCCATGAAAAGGTCTGCACAAGACGGTAATAGTGGACTTCCCATTGCTAGGCCTTCTAATTGTTGGTATATAGTGTTATTAACCTTGAAGAAATTAGACTGAAGGAGCGTTTAAACATCTGTGTGATGTCTAGAGGAAAGAGGTCTTGAATGATGTTTATTACCTCTTCTACTGGTACATTGGTGAAGAGGGACACAATATCCAGACTGGCTAGTATGTCTGTTGGTTCAATCTTAATGGGTTGGAGTTTATTTACAAAATGCTGACTATTCTTGATATAGGATTCTGCTAATCTTATTTTGTTATTTAATAAATTTACAAGATGCTTAGCCAAAAGGAAAGTTGGGGATGATCTCCAATCAACGATTGGATGGAGAGGTATATCCTTTTTTATGTATTTTAGGTGTCCCTCCTTCCAGTTTTTCCAGTTCATGGAAAATCTTCATTCTCTCTCTAAATCCATCTGAACTACAGCTAGCTAGTAATCACATTATGCGTTTACAACAAACACGCATGCGTGATAATGATTAAGAACAATAAGTCCACTCAGTCTCTGTCACGCAAAGGTGCAACCTTAGCTACTAGAGTGTTTACGTTTTTAACGTTCCTTTCAATTTCCATTTACTAGTATTTTTTATACTTTTCCGTCAACACCTTGAAAAAGCTAGACAGTTTGCTAGCAAAACTGGTAGAAAAAGAATGTTAAAATATTTGTATATGGCCAGTATTAAACAGTAAGTTTTTTATGCTTAAAGTTTTATTTAATTATTACTGATGTCTTTTTTTGTTGTTGCCAAAACAGCAACAAGATAAGAATATGCTCATCCATGCAGATATTGAGTGAGAATTTATGGCATACAAGTTCTCACATTATTTATTATCTCACAAAGTGACAACTGAATGATGGATCAAAATCCTTGGTCAGTTCTCCATACTCCTTAAAGTCAATGTCTGTGTCTCCTTCCAGTCATCTAGCTTCAACCCTTAGACAACACGAGGTGAAGATATATTAAAATATATTAGATATAAATTGTTAAAAATAATGAATAATAATCTAGACCATTTCTATTTATTATTAATGATTCTAAAATACAAAGATGAGAGAAAGAAATTCTCTGAGAAAAGATGAGAATGCAATAATTACCATCATCATCAAATTCCTGCCATGTACCCTCAAGGGGTGTACAGGATATGATAGTACTACATGAAAAAAATTACATCATTACTAACTTCCTATCTACAATTTTCCTCCAAATCAGTTTGTTACTTGTCAAGACTCGAACATTATCAGATCTTATATTTCTATCATCTAAGGCACTTTGTACCGTATCAATCCACCTATATCTTGGCATTCCTCTGGGTCGTTTTGCTGCCAACCTGGCAGAGAACACTTGTTTTGCTAATCTTTCCTTGCCCAATCTGCTTAAGTGACCATACCACCTGAGATTAGCTCTGCTAACGCATTCCTGGATGCTGACAATGTCAAGTTCTTTCCTAATATCCTCATTTTTAATATGATATTGCTATTGATGCCATCTGTTCACGCCTCTAATCTTTCTCAGAACTCTCATATCTGCGGTCTCTAGTCTTTGGTCAAGTGTTTTACTTCTGACCCAGCTGTCAGATCCATAAGTTAAAACTGGTTTGAACACTGTCTTGTATACAGCAAATTTAGTATTCCGACTAATTTCTCTCTTATTCCATACAAATTTATTCAATTGACTTCCTACCATACCAGCTTTGCTGATTCGGTTGTCTATTTCTATAATTAATTTACCATCTTCAGTAAACATCGTGCCTAAGTAGCTGAAATGTTTTACTTGTTCCACAGGTTCTCCATTCACAACACAGTTGACATTTTCAATGATTCTGCCTATTTCCACTGTCTTTGTCTTTTAATTGCTGACCTTCATACCATATCTATTGTACTTCCTTCAATTCTAACTGCTGACTTACAACTAAAATAAAGACTAAGTATTGCTTGATATAATGCCCCATTGACACCATATAACAGCAGCATATTGAATAGCTTCTCTCTTGGCACCTTGTCATATGCCTTTTCCAAATCGACAAAACTTAAATACAGATCTTTGTTATATTCCCATGCTTTCTCGACTATTTGTTGTAAAGTGAAGATCTGATCCTGACAGCCTCTATTTGGCCTGAATCCAGCTTGTTCATCACCAAGCTTTTCTTTCACAATTCTTCTCAACCGTTTCTCAAGTATACTTGCATAAATCTTGCTAGGAACACTCAGTAGAGAAATACCTCTGTAATTCTCACATTCAGTTTTATTTCCCTTTTTATATATGTGTACTATAGAGCTCAACTCCAATCATTGGGAATTCATCCCTCTGTCCAGGCTTTCTTAACTATGCAGTGCAGCCACTGTAAGACTCTTATACCACCATACTTCAGCATTTCTGGTTGAATATCATCTACTCCTGCTGCCTTTCCACATTCCAAGCCTTTCGTGGCTTTTTCTACTTCAAGTATGGATGTGTATTCCTGACTGCATGCCTGGTCAGTTTTTTTTACCACTGTGATGTCATCATTGCTTCTTTCATTTAGCAGTTTTTCAAAGTAATTATTCCATACTTCAAGAATATATTTTTCTCCCGTTTTCATGTCACCTTTATCATCTCTAACTCCTTTTACAGCAGTTTATCCTCCATTCCTAAGCTTCTTCAACAACCTCCAGAATATTTTGCCACCTTCTTGATATTAATTTTCTATATTCTTGCCAAAGTCCTCCCATGACTTTTGTTTAGCTAGTTTTACACAGTGTTTAGCATTCTTGCATTTGTCTCTATATTCTCTAAGAGCAAAAGCTGACTTATTTGACAGGAACTTTTGATATGCTTTCTTCTTTTCCTTCACTGCCTCTTTAACTTCCTGTGTCCACCAGGGAGTTCTGATTTTTTTATCCTTGCAGACAACCTCACCACATGCCTCTCTGGCAGAATCAATCAATGTTTTCTTCAGAGTTTGCCAGTGAATCTCCAAGGTTTGATTCCTGTTCGCAAACTCTTTAATTTTTTCTTCAATAATCCTTGTGTATTTTAGTCTACAGTTCACATCTGAGAGCTGCTCAACTTTTATTTGCTTTAAAACTTTCTTACATGTTATTCTGTTCAATATGAAATTCAATTTTAACCTGCTCAAGACTAAACAGTCATCACTTCCAATTTCAAATCCTCTGTACACTCTGGTGTCCTGTACCAGGGAGAAAACATCACTATCAACAATAACATAGTCAATGAGACTTTTCTTATTCCTAGCCTCTTCTCTCCATGTGAATTTGTGCACATTTTTATGTTGGAACATGGTGTTAGTAATAACCAGTCCATGCCCTGAGCAGAAATCCAACAGATATTTGCCATCATTATTAGCTTTGCTCTTTTCTCCAGATTTTGCAAAATATTTTTGTATGTCTCACAATCATTTCCTACTCTGCTATTTAGATCTCCAACAAGGACCAACTTTTCCTTTTTCATTGTGTCAGTTGCTTTTTCTAAAGCCTCAAAAAATTCCTCCACTTCTACCTTAGTAGAACCTTAGGTGGGACCATAGGCACAAATAAGTCTCATTGTCCAGTTCCCCATTCTCATATTTGTCCACATTACTCTACTTGAGACTGACTGCCATTCAAGAAGATTAGCCTCGTATTTTGTGTTGAATACTATGGCTACTCCTTGTTTTCCTTGATTGTCATTTCCTGAATATAAAATTTTGTATTTATTGCTCAGAAAGATTTCACCAGTTTTAGTCTTTTTTGTTTCAATCACCCCTATTATGTCGATCTGGTACTTATCTAATTCTTCAGCTAGCTCCATTTCTTTGCCATTCAGGCTTCTTATGTTGATAGTACTGATCTTTAACTCTGGTGATGTTGCGTTGGGGTTTGTTTTCAGCTTTGTTCCAGTAGCTGACTTTTCGCTGTTCACCCTGGTTCCCTGGCGAAAACAACGGGGGCCTTGTTTAACTGGGCGACGCCCCAGCCGGCATGAAATTTTGTCATGTTATAACATCATTTTGTATATTGGTTTAAGCCAATAAGAATACAATTTGGTCAGCTGAATCCCAAATTGCCAGCCCATCCTTGTTCATTCAGTATCCAAGTAGATACCCAACAGGGTGCACCACGAGAAGGTGAGGATTGGACATTAGGTCAGAAGCCCTGGTCGGTTCTCCACATTCCTTTAAAGGCTATGTGGAGGTCTACTCTCAGTTATACAGCTTTGACCCTTAATTACCCCAAATATGATTACCATATTCCTAAAATATTAACGGGCTTTCAAAATTTTAAAAGATTGAATTTTACATCTCTTAATCTTATGTATCAGTTTCTTTTGGCTTCGGAGACATATTTGAAAAGTGATATGCAGAAAAAAAAATGAATTAGTGTGGAAACACTAAATGCCAGCCTGGCTGGATGAGTGGTTAGTAGCATACTTGTTCTTCAACCAACAGGCTGTGGGTTCAAATCTTGCTGTGGGTGGATGTTTGTGAAAGCCTGCTCTGGATGAGCTTGTATAAGGTATGTCTTTTTAACAAAAAAAAAAAAAAAAAAAAACACTATTTCATTTACAAAATAACACTAACCAAATACTAAATGTAAAATCATTATTATTGTATGGGCATCTCCATGAAGTCTGAAGACTCAATGTGTGTGTGTGTGTGGGGGGGGGGAGACTATCCATACAATCTATCATACCGCTCCTTGATTTTTAAAATACATCTTTAAAAAAGAACAGTTCAAGCTCTTCAAAAATAAAATAAAGTTCTTTATAGAGCTGGGAGAGAAATTACTCTGATTGCTACCCAATTTCTATCTCTCTTAATTTTAGGAAGAAAAAATTACCAGAGACAGTGATTAAACATTAACTTGATTTCAGATAATTCAATAGGATATGTGGATCCTACATATTTATTTGTACAAGAAATGCACATATCAATCAAGGAGGTTAGTGCACAATGACAACAATCATAATTTTAAATGTAACTAATTTACATCATCAAGTTCCTGATATGTATCCAAAAAGGTGTTCAAGTTACTATAACAGTATAGCAGGGATTGAGTTTACATTATTATTAATCTCCTTCCCCAATTTACCTCCGAATTAGTCTATTACTTGTAAGCACTCCAATATTGTCACATCTAACATTTCGTTCTTCTAAGGCAGTTCTGACTGAATCAATCCACCTAGTGCTAGACCTTCACGGTCTCTGGGTCTCTTTCCTACCATCTTGGCATCAAACACTTGTTTTGCTAACCTTTCCTCACCCATTCTATTTAAGTAGCCATACCACATTAGATTAGCTCTGCTAACATATTCTTGAATGCTACCATCAAGTCCCTTTCTAATATCGTAATTTTTTTTTAAAATGTACTCTTCTGATAAGGGTTGGAAATGGTGGTGAAGCGCAATATGCAGCCTCTCCCACTCAAATGCCAACTTCACCTTCTTGTGGTCCATCCTGTTTTAAAAGTACAAACAAAGCACTGGTGACTGAGTATGGGTGGTATAACTCTAACATCCTAACAGAGTAAATGCTGTTAGATCTGCCTGTCCAGAGGCATTCAGTAGCAGCCCTACCACTGGATTTACCCAGAATAGGATTGATTATCAGGGAAAAGGTAAACAAAAGTGGAAAAAGAAACACATAATGAAGATTGCAACATGGAATGCAAAATCGAATGGACAACAGCAGACTACCAAAAATATTATACAGATATAAAATAAGTGGAAAAAGAAGAATCGGAAGACTAAGAAAGATATGGCATAAGACTGGAACAGTCCACCTGGCCTAAAAATCCATGTTAAGAAGAACTATTCTGATAATGTTCTTGTCAGAAGAGTAAATAAAACACTATAGCACAATTGCCTTCTATCTGAAAATTAGCCAAATTTAAGTGTGAAGAAATTAAAGATGCCAAGAAATTACATTCTTGGTTTAATACTATATCAAAATGTAAGCTGCATGTTTGCGTGTGAAGTATCTTCACCAGTAGGATACTATTACTTTGAATTTTATATATACATACATACATAGTTTGATTCTCGTTGTGATTAGAGGAATCTGTATGTGGTTTTTTTTTTTTTGTTCTTGTTGTTGTTTGATATATTACAAAGAATAAATATACCTAATATTTTTACTACATGCAATATTGAATATATATAAAGATAATGAAATAAAAATAAAAATAAATGAAAAGTTGTCTGAAAAACAATCTATAAAACAAGGAATAAGACAGGGATGCCCTCTGTCTCCAAAACTTTTCAATATTTACATTAATTAAGTATGGGTGCTTAAGGGTCAAAGCTGTATAACTTAGAGGAGACCTCCACATAACCTTTAAAGGAGTGCGGACAACCGACCAGGGCTTCTGACCTAATGTCCAATCCTCACCTTCTCGTGGTGCACCCTGTTGGGTATCTACCTGAATACTGAACGAACAAGGATGGGCTGGCAATTTGGGATTTAGCTGACCAAATTGTATTCTTACTAGTTAAACCAATATACAAAATGATGGTACAACATGACAAAATTTCATGCAGGCTGGGGCGTCCCCCGGTTAAACAAGGCCCCCGTAGTTTTCGACAGGGAACCAGAGCGAACAGCGAAAAGTCAGCTACTAGAACAAATCTGAAAACAACCCCAACTCAACATCACAAGAGTTAAAGATCGGTACTATCAACATAAGAAGCCTGAATGGCAAAGAAATGGAGCTAGCTGAGGAATTAGATAAGTACCAGATCGACATAATAGGTGTGACTGAAACAAAAAAGACCAAAACTGGTGAAATCTTTCTGAGCAATAAATACAAAATGTTATATTCAGGCAATGACAATCAAGGAATGAAAGGAGTAGCCATAGTATTCAACACAAAATACGAGGCTAATCTTCTTGAATGGCAGGCAGTCTCATGTAGAGTAATGTCGGCAAATATGAAAATGGGGAACTGGACAATGAGACTTATTTGTGCCTATGGTCCCACAGAAGGTTCTACTAAGGCAGAAGTGGAGGAATTTTTTGATGCTTTAGAAAAAGAAACTGACACAATGAAAAAGGAAAAGTTGGTCCTTGTTGGGGACTAAATAGCAGAGTAGGAAATGATTGTCAGACATACAAAAATATTTTGGGAAAATTTGGAGAAAAGAGCAAAGCTAATAATAACGGCAAATATCTGTTGGATTTCTGCTCAGGACATGGACTGGTTATTACTAACACCATGTTCCAACATAAAAATGTGCACAAATTCACATGGAGAGAAGAGGCAAGGAATAAGAAAAGTCTCATTGACTATGTTATTGTTGATAGTAATGTTTTCTCCCTGGTGAAGAACAGTGTACAGAGGATTTGAAATTGGAAGTGATCAATATTTAGTCTTGAGCAGGATGAAATTGAATTTCATATTGAACAGAATAACATATAAGAAAGTTTTAAAGTGAATACAAGTTGAGCAGCTCTCAGATGTGAACTGTAGACTAACATACACAAAGATTATTGAAGAAAAAATGAGAGTTTGAGAACAGGAACCAAACTTTGGAGATTCAGTGGCAAGCCTTGAAGAAAATCCTGATTGATTCAACCAGAGAGGCATGTGGTGAGTTGTCTGCAAGGATAGAAAAACTAGGACTCCATGGTGGACACAAGAAGTTAAAGAGGCAGTGAAGGAAAAGAAGAAATCATATCAAAAGTTCCTAGCAAATACATCAGCTTTTGCTCTTAGAGAATACAGAGACAAATGTAAGAAACCGAAACACTGTGTAAAACTAGCTAAACAAAAGTCATGGAATTACTTTGGCAAGAACATAGAAAATAAATATCAAGGTGTAAGATATTCTGGAGGTTGTTGAAGAAGCTGAAAAATAGAGGAAAGAGTGCTGTAAAAGAAGTTAGAGATGATAAAGGTTACATGAAAACAGGAGAAAAAGATATCCTTGAAGTATGGAGTAATTACTTCGAAAATTGCTAAATGAAACAAGCAGTGATAGCACAATGGTAAAAAACACTCAACAGGCATACAGTCAGGAATACATATCCATACTTGAAGTAGAAAAAGCCATCAAAGGCTTGAAATGTGGAAATGCAGCAGGAGTAGATGATATTCAACCAGAAATGCTGAAGTATGGTGGTATAAGAGTCTTAGAGTGGCTGCACTTCATAGTTCAGAAGGCCTGGACAGAGGGACAAATTCCCAATGATTGGAGTAGAGCTCTAATAGTGCCCATATATAAAAAGGGAAATAAAACTGAATGTGAGAATTACAGAGGTATTTCCCTACTGAGTGTTCCTGGCAAGATCTATGCAAGTATACTTGAGAAACGGTTGAGAAGGATTGTGGAAGAAAAGCTTGGTGAAGAACAAGCTGGATTCAGGCCAAATAGAGGCTGTCAGGATCAGATCTTCACTTTACGACAAATAGTCGAGAAAGCATGGGAATATAACAAGGATCTGTATTTAAGTTTTGTCGATCTGAAAAGGCATATGACAAAGTGCCAAGAGAGAAGCTATTCAATACGCTGCAGGTGTCAATGGTGTCATTGACACCTGCAGCGTATGGTGTCAATGGGGCATTATATCAAGCATTATATATGGTGTCAATGGGGCATTATATCAAGCAATACTTAGTTTTTATTTGAGTTGTAAGTCAGCAGTTAGAATTGAAGGAAGTACTGGAAGATGGTTTAGTGTTAAATCTTGTGCGAGACAAGGATGTACATTATCCCCTCTGTTATTCATTATCTATATGGATCACATTATGAAGGAAAGTAGTATTAAACATGATATCAGAATTGGAGATGTTAATGTCAGCTCTTTGCTTTATGCAGACGATGTTATACTTCTGAATAAAACCGCTACAAGTTTGCAAGATTCCCTGATTAAATTGAATAACTGTTGTAATAGATATGGTATGAAGGTCAGCATTAAAAAGATAAAGACAATGAAAATAGGTAGAGTTGTTGAAAATGTCAACTGTGTTGTGAATGGAGAACCTGTGGAACAAGTAAAACATTTCAGAAACTTGGGCACGATTTTTACTGAAGATGGTAAATTAAATATGGAAATAGACAACAGAATAAACAAAGCTGGTATGGTAGGAAGTCAATTGAATAAATTCATATGGAATAAGAGAGAAATTAGTCGGAACACTAAATTAGCTGTATACAAGACAGTGTTCAAACCAGTTTTAACTTATGGATCTGAGAGCTGGGTCAGAAGTAAAACATTTGACCAAAGACTAGAGACCGCAGATATGAGAATCCTGAGAAAGATTAGAGGCATGAACAGATGGCATCAATGGCAATATCATATTAAAAACGAGGATATTAGGAAAGAACTTGACATTGTCGGCATCCAGGAATGCGTTAGCAGAGCTAATCTCAGGTGGTATGGTCACTTAAACAGAATGGGCGAGGAACGATTAGCAAAACAAGTGTTCTCTGCCAGGTTGGCAAGAAAACGACCCAGAGGAAGACCAAGATATAGGTGGATTGATACGGTACAAAGCGCTTTGGATGATAGAAATATAAGATCTGATAATGATAATATTGGAGTCTTGACAAGTAATAGACTGATTTGGAGGAAAATTGTAGTTAGGAAGTTAATAATGATGTAAATTTTTTATGTAGTACTATCATATCCTGTACACCCCTTGAGGGTACATGTCAGGAATTTGATGATGATGACGAAATATTAATACAGTAGAACACCTTAAACAATCAAGGTATAGAAAATTCCTGGAATAACAAAATAAATACGATATTATTTGCAGATGATCAGGTAATAACATCAGATAAGGAAGACAATTTACAAAGAGCAATATATAATTTAAACTTATAAACTGTTTTACTATAATTTAAACATTATAGTAGAACAGTTTGGAATGAAAATTTCCATAGATAAAACTAAAACAATGGCATTTTGTGGACAAACTCCAGTTAGAAGCAAAATAGATATTAATAATAAAATAATAGAACAGATAAATACTTTCAGTTATCTTGGATGTGAAATATCATATGAAGGAGAAAAAGACATAAAATTAAAAACTTCAAAATTTTTACAGATGATTGGCCTGATAAATAGAACACTCAATCCAAATATAGTACAAAAAGAAACACGCTTGAAAATATACAATACTTTAGTAATGCGCATTATTATATGGCAGTGAAATTTGGGCAACAAACAAACAAGATAAGCAAAGAATAAAAACAAGTGAAATGAGATTTATGAGAAGAACTGCAAAATACACATTATTAGATCAAAAAAAGGAACGAAGACATTTTAAAAGAACTAAAAACAAAATCAATAGAAGAAAAACTAACAATTATAAACAAAAATGGATTGAACATGTAAACCGAATGGCCGACACCTGATATCCTAAACAAATACTAAAATATAAGCCAAATGGAAAGAGAAGGCAGGGTAGATCTCAAAAAAGAATATTGGATGGATAATGAGATTGGAACAGACCAATATGGTGTATACCCGTAATTAGTGTTATGATGATCATGAGAAACTGTTGCAATTCATCAGAAGAGCCCTTCCAGAGAGCAAAAATATCATCTATATATCTGAACCAATGAGTAGGTCTGGGTGAAATGTTGTCAAAAACACGTTGTTCAAAGTGTTTCATATAGAAGTTGGCAATAGCAAGAGAAATAGGATTGCCCATTGCTGTTCTTTTGATTTGTTGATATAACTTGTTTTTCAGGGAAAATAACCAGAATGCATTACAAAATCGAATATTTTAACAATGTCTGAAGGAAATTCTTGTTGCAGTAATTCAATGGTGTCAGATAAAGGAACATTGGTAAATAATGAAACAACATAATAATAATATTTTATTTTTGAAATCCAATGAATTTTTTATATATGTAGCGGTTCTTCTAGTTGAAGAAGTGAGTATATTTGATAAAAATTTTGAAATTTTATAAGTGGGACAACCTATACAGTCTACCACTGGTCTTAATGGAATGCCTGGTTTATGAACTTTTGGAACATCATACAATCTAGGTAGACAACTGAAAGTGGTTTTAAGTTTTTTCTTTTGATTTTCATCCCATATAGATACAATATCTATAAGAGAATTAAGTCCTTTTAATTGATTAATGGTAGAATCTGATGTGAGGGGCCTGTAAGTTGAATAATCGCAGAACAGTAGAGACATTTTTCTCTCATATTCTCTTCTCTCTTGAATAACTACAGCATTCCCTTGTCAGCTTACGTAATAATTATTATTTTTTTTTTTTCAGTGATTTCAGTGCTTTTAATTCCGAGTAAGAAAGATTAGGACGAGGAGGCTTGGCATTAAAAAGAATTTTTGCACATTCAAAACGTGTCTTGTTAGCTGTTTTTTTGGGATAAGGATAGAATACTTCTGTCTATACTATGGAAAAAATCCATCAGGGTACCTTATTCAGAGCAATGACAAAATTATGTCCTAAATATGAGACATTTTCTTTGGATTTTATTGGACCATGATTCTTTATAAATATATGTATATAGACATATATTTATAAAGAATAATGGTCCAATAAAATCCAAAGAAAATGTCTCATATTTAGTATAAAAAAGGACCAAATATTAACAATCAAAATGAAATTATGTCCTTTTGATAATACATGACGTTCACTGTCTTGTATTATCAAAATTTCTATTTCCATCCTGCTGATGTTATTTTTCCTCAGGGCCACAGTTTCCATAGCATACGTCATAGCTGGCTTCA
Organism: Typopeltis vanoorti; assembly: GCF_054136105.1. NCBI lineage: Eukaryota > Metazoa > Arthropoda > Arachnida > Uropygi > Thelyphonidae > Typopeltis > Typopeltis vanoorti. The sequence continues at coordinate 108,959,570 of NC_143562.1, read as the reverse complement.
CTACTGTCCTTGTCCAACCCATCTTTCCATTGTTGAACCTAAATATCTGAAGTCCCTCACCATCCTGATGACATTTCCTTCCAGCTCCAGATCTGTCTCCTGGCTGCCACCCACCGTGCAACACATATACTCTGTCTTACTTCTGCTCAGTCTCATACCCCTCTCTCTCTCTCTCTCTCTCTTCCAGTACTTTTCTCCATCTTTCCAGTTTAGTTCCCGCTTCTTCTCTTGAATCTGCACACAGCAAGATGTCATCTGCATACAACATTGTCCAAGGCGCATTTTCTCTCACCTCCTCAGTGACCACCTCCATCACATTGTTAAACAGAAAAGGACTTAATGCTGACCCTTGATGCAAGCCAACTGTTACTTGAAAACTTTCTGTCTGTCCCGAATACCAGACAGGTCCGAACACTCGTCTTCACATTTCTGTACATCTCCCGCACCAACCTGACATATTTCTCCGGGACCTTCTCCTTTAGACACCTCCAGACTTCTTGCCTCGGCACTCTATCGTATGCTTTCTCCAGATCAATAAATGCCAGATGTAGCTCCCGTTGTTTCTCTCAAAACTTTTCCATCATCTGCCGTAACCCAAAGACACCATCTGTTGTTGATCTACCAGGCATGAAGCCAAATTGTTCCTTTGCAATCTCCACCTCTTTACTCAATCTTCCATCAAGAACCCTTTCTAGGATTTTCATTGTGTGGGACATCAACTTTATTCCTCTGTAATTTTTACAGTCTTGTGCATCCCCCTTTACTCTTATAGATGGGGACAAGAGTACTCTCCCTCCATTCCTAGAGTATATTTTCCTGTTGGCAAACTTTCATGAACAGGTCCCACAGCAGGTCAATTCCCTCTTCCTCCAGTGCCCTCCATGCCTCCACTGGAATCCTGGCGGAGCCCACCGATTTTCCATTCCTCATACTTTTCATGGCCTCCGTCACTTCCACTCTACTGATGTTCTGCACTATCCCCTCAGAAGGCTGCCCATCTTCTCTGTGAGTCCTTGCATTTTCCTCATTCAAAAGTCCCTCAAAGTATATTCTCCACCTGTTTCTTATGTCCACATCCCTCCATAATACTCTTCCTTCAGAGTCTTTGATCTGCCTCACATGTAAGATGTAGATGTCCTTTGCTACTTTATTTCTACATTTCGCTAGTTGGTAAATTTTTCTCTGTCCTTCCTTTGTTTCTAATTGATCATACATATCTTGATATGCCATGGCCTTCGCCTGTGCCACAACTCTCTTGGCTTCTTGCTTTCTCTCTCTGTACACCTCTCTATCCTCTTCCACTCTTGACTCATCCCACTTCTGCTTTGCCTTCCTCTTAGCTGTCACTGCCACTTGTACATTATTATTCCACCACCAACCCTCCTTCTGCTCTCTAATCTTTCCAGATGTCTCACCAAGCACCTCGATTGCACAGCTCAGGATTACTTTTGAATTATGTTTCCACCAATCTTGTACACTTTCTAGTCCATCCGAAATCCTCTCTAATACCCTCTCCCAAAAACGATCCCTCACACTCTCTTCTTTTAAGCGAAACCACTTAATTGTCTTCATCCCATGGCTTCCAAAGGTTCTTATCTTCGACTTTATTTTTAAGTCTGTGGACAACAGCCGATGTTGTTGTGCCACTTGATCTGTTGGGATTATCTTGCAATTTGTTACTGCCTTAAGATGTTTTCTTCTAGTCAAAATGTAGTCAATCTGTGAAGTGTTGTTGCCACTTCTAAATGTTATCAAATGTTCTTCCCTCTTACAGAAAAAGGAGTTCACAATTGCCAGATCAAATGCTACTGCAAAATCCAAAATCCTATCTCCTTCCTGGTTCATCATTCCCATGGCCACCATGCACCCTTTCACAGTCACTATTCTGTCTCCCTATGTGTCCGCTCAAGTCTCCTCCGACAATCACCATCTCGTTTTCTTCCAGTTTCCTCATTTCTTCATCTAACACATTCCAGAACTCATCTTTCTCCTCTGCTGTACAGCCAACTAGCGGGGCATATACACATAATACGACCACCAGCTCTTCTCCAAGACCCAATTTCATTCACATGATCCTGTTGTTCCTTCTACCCACTTCCAGTACTTCGCCCTTCATTCTGCCACACACCACAATTCCTACACCATTTCTTCCCTCGTTATTCGCTCCAGAGTAGAACAATTTATATCCCTCTCCCAGTTCCTTTGCCTTTCCCCCCCTTCCACCTTGTCTCCTGCACACATAAAATGTCCAACTTCCTCTTCATGTCTGCCAACTCTCTTCCCCTCCCAGTCATGCTTCCAACATCCTCTCCACCTGCTGGGCTCGCTTCATTAACCACACCCGCCCTTGATGCGGTAGCCCTCGTCCACTTCTCACAGCTGTAGGGTGATGTGGCTGTGCATCACTTAAGGGGTACGTCCTAGCCCTTATATCATTTTCTCTTTGACTCATATCATAACTAGAACTGGCAGTGAAGTTTTACGACTGGATGCCCTTCCTGACATCAACCCTCGCCATTTATCCGGAATTGGGACCGGCACCTATTGAGGCTAGCTTGCCTCCTTCGGTGGCTGCATAAGACGAAATGACTTATCAAGATAGGAAAGATTCATCTCTAGCCCTTGAATACTCTAATAGCATCAGGGGGAAGGAGCAAGGAGAGGAGAAAGAAGCAAAGAAAGAAGGGGAGGGACCAGTCTACAGAATAATATAACAGATGTATATTATATGAAGTAAGGCATGGTCCAGCATCTGGTACCTCGGGTTTGCCATGGCCGTACTCACTAAAGTGAGCCCTTGAAGTGCTGAACATAATGCTTCCAGCATTTAAACCAATGTACTTCAACTGGGTCTGCAAGCTACTAAGTCACAAATGTTCTCCAGTCACCTAAAAATAGCAGGTCCTCTAGAAAATTAAACTGCAACCATTACTTACTTAGTGATGTAGTTTTACACATTTCTTTACACACTCGCATTTATATATGTATATTTATTTAATTTTCATACCAGTGATCAGTAAGGTGAACTGTAATGTAGCTACAGTAACGTCGCTTTGTATGTGTATGTACTCTAGATGATCTTAATATGAAGTTTGAAAGGTCAAGTAACAATTTTATTTTAAATTAAAGTGACTACTCCAGAACTGCAGTTGTCCCCCATGTTTTGGCCATAATGAATGTTAATCACCAATGAAGGAAAGGATAATACTGGGAATGGAGGACAGTGATGAGTCTTAAGTAACATGGATAATCCTATTTTATACAGCTTGTGTTAACTATTTCACAACATGCATACTGTGAAGATCTGTATATGGTAATATTAACGGTAAAAATTAAAAGATTTCATAGAGAGAGTTATTCCTCCTCCACAAATCATATGAATAACCAAGTTTACTTATTATATACAGTTTTTATTCAAGCTCCTGCTGAGATCCCTTCATCTTTAATTTCTCACATAATTTGGTGAAAAATTTTGATTTAAACAGTTTTGGTCAGCCAAAATTAATCATAATCAGCACACTACATATCTTGCCAGCCTTGTTGGCTGACTAGATAGCATTTCTACCAATCAACAGACTGTTGGTTCAAATCCCACCATGGGAATGGATGTTTGTGAATGTCTTTAGGTGGTAGATGAATTTTATCATCCAGTATTAGACCTTCACCATGCTTACTGGAGAACTGAAAAGGCATGGGAAAAAAGTTCCCTATTTGGTCTCTAAAGCAGGGTTTTCAGTTATATAATCCTTTAAATCCATAAACAATACTAATGTACCACAGGTTTATAAATTTTCACTAGCATTCACAAAAATTGTACAAAATGTTCTTAATTAAAGCCTGGGTTACTTTCTGTGCTCTCTGAGTAGTGGGAAGAAAACCAGTAAAAGAGGAAGGAAGGATGAGTTATTAATCTGATTTACTGGTTTGCCCTATTGTTAAACAGAGTTAAATTTTAAGGAAGGACACTGTGTTATCTTCCCACATGTGGGAATGAGGTTCCTTAGACAATTGTTCAGGTGACAAATAAACCTAGGGCATAAAGAAAGCTTAGTTTTTTGGAGTATTGATGTGACTATAGTTGTGATATGTTTAGTTACTGTTATTCCAGTAAGATAAAATTAAATTAAATATTAGAATCCAAGTAACAGAGTAAAATTAGATGTAGTTAAAATAGAAATTAGTTTTCTTGGTGCTTCACCCTACAGAACAACAAGTATAGATGGAGTTAGTTTTTGCTTTTAATAAAAGGTACAATAAACAGTATACTAGATATTAAATAACATAAAAAATAAAGAACATGATGAATAAGAAGAAATTGCAAGAATGAGACAAAAATAAAACAAATCATAAAAACAATGACTCAAAAATTAATGAGTTGAGAAATATGGAAGAAGTTTAAGGAATGGTTAATGTTCTTGTGCATTTATGCATTAGAGGGTTCCTCAAATGAGAAAGTATACACTGTATTATTATTAAAAAAAATATCAGGGATTTGTAATCAACAAAAGTAGATCACCAATATAAATTGGGGGGGGGGGGGAAAGGATAACAAAAGGAAAAGAGCCTTGAACTACCCTGGAATAAATGATTAAACTTCAAAAATATTTTACATCATAGGCAACCAGTTGCTTGATGTTCAACCAGGTGTTCTGAGTTTGTTTTAAAGGTCCATCATCAAGCAACTAAACATATTTGGTAATTTTATAAATAATCATTAAGATGATAAGTAAACATAGCCAATACAGCTCTCTCCCCCCCTCATTAGAACTTTGGTCTGAGTTTAATTCTGACTGAAGCAATAAATACAAAATCATTTATTACCTGTTAATTGTGAAAGTACTGCAATCAGTCTGCCTGTTTTACAAGATGAAAAATCTCCATGTGAAACCAGCTAACTTGCCTCCATAAATGTTCCTTGCATCTTAGATAGATTAAAACTTAAATCTGTCTAACTAATGAGTATATATCATATTCACTTCATAAATGCACCATGGAGGTACTGTTTTTAAAGCAAGAGGTTTACAATAGCCATAAATGTCAAGTGAAACCACCCATTAAGACAGCCTGTTCCATCCCTAAGACTTACCGGAACCAGCTAACTCATTTTCATAAATGCTCCTTGCCTCTTAGATGGATTAGAACTTAAAATTTTCTACCTAATGAATAAATGTCATATTCACCTCTTAAATGCACCATGGAGGTGCTGTTTTTAGAGCAACAGGTTTACAACAGCCAACCATAAATGTTAAGTGAAACTACCCACTGAGAGCCTGTTCCATTCCCAAGACCTACTGGAACCACTGGCTTTCACCATGGCAACATCTCTCTCTCTGACATAACTTGTTCAGGACTTGTATTTCCCTTCAACCTTATAGTTGGTGAGGTAGTAACATGCTACTGTACTAGGGAGATTATTATGAAGCAAGGTGGTTTCCCGTTGCCTTCCTTGCTGTACCATAAGTATTTATGACTGTAGCTGTGTGTGTTCACAGGACTGGCTTGCATGATTTGAGGAATGAAAAACCTGAGTTATCGAGAGGAAAAAAAACCTTCACCTCTGTATGAGACCGGCTAACTCACCTTTAGTCGAAAGAGACTAGATATTCTTCACATCATAGATGTGAATTGAACCCAGGTCTTTCTGAACAAAGGGCATCATCTATACCAACTGAGCTACGGAGGCTCTCAAGTCTGATTAAAGGTTAAAAATAAAGGAATCATTTGGTGGTATATGCAGTTTACTATAGGGAATTTTTAAATCTTATCAAAAAGTACTCAGAAAAGAGGTTCAAAATGGTATTATTATTTGGTTTAGGACATTTTCTAAAAATAAGCACAAATACACTAAAACGATCTGTCATCATATTGCAAATTGAGAATATAATAATTTCCAAAATTTTTCTTCATGAAATCATAGGATTGACTCTAACTTACGCTTTATGTCCTTTAAAAATTCTTAGGAGGGTCCTTGTATTAGCATCATAGAGATATATAAACCCATCATCACTTCCAGCAACTAATAACCTTCCATCAGTGCGAAAAGTTCCTCCATATGCTGTTTTTCGGAATCGAGTAAAGCTCCTGATAACTTTATTTGTTACAGGACTGTAAATTTGCACCTAAAAGAAATGCAAGCTTTATCCAATTATTTTAATATCATCTATTACAAAGTAAAATGCATCATTCCTCTAAATAATAAAATGCACTTCCCACAACTAGTTTTTATATTATATAATAACAAATAGTATATATGTATTTAGTTTTCCAAACATCATGTGATAAATGATTAAAATATAGGATTCCTGGTTGGTTAAAGGTCAATGGGCAGGAGTATCATTTCCCATTGCTTCCATTTACACACACAACTTCCTCCATGATGTTCTTCTTCTTTAACAGAGAAATAAATTAACACTTTTTGTTATCGTCTATGCTCTCCACGAGTTTTTCTAATAAAATAAAAGTGGGCTTCCACACATACTGCATAAATTTAAGTTTATACTTTCAGATAAATTTGTGATTATTTTACTAAATTATACTAAATTACTCAAAGGCATGTCGAATGCACTGCAGCAAGTTGACCATTACGTGCATGGGAACAAATCTGACGGTAACACATTAGGAGCCCCAAACAGCCAGCATATAATCCTACTTCCACTTGCCCTGCCAGACTGTGTCCACATCGAATCCAGTTATATGGAAGTATGCAAGGAGTACTATTGAGGTATAGTCAGAAGAAGGTATTCTCAGGGAAGGAGACATGCTATGCTATCAGGAAAAATTTCACATCCACGTTACAACATTCATAGCAAAGAATTTATGGAGACACAACACACATGTTGGAATAATTATAATTACTTTACTTAACATTAAGAAAGTAACACTCAATGCTTCAACCTCTGTATTGAGGTCATCATCAGGAAAATATACATATGTACAGAATTCCATCAATTAAATTTACAGGAAGAAGATGTTTGTAAAAGCAAAAGACTGAAGAGGTTCTCAAAGATGATCACCTAGAAAAGATACTTCAAGCACCATTAGCACCTAGAGAGAAGGTTCCAACAGTCATTTTGTGCGATAACAGCAAATGGAAGTTGGTCATATCAATCTTCAAGAACCAAAATATTGCCTACTCATGGGCAAAAAAATTCAGTCCACTAGAATTGGCAATTACCATCAACAAACTAAATTGATGGATAATCTTACCTTACAATATTATACATTCTCCCTCAGTAGTGAAAGAAACCTGAAGGTTGTACTTACAGGAATCACTAAGGGTATCACCTCAGAAAATATTGCAACAGATCTTATCGGTGATCACAGTTTGCCTCCAATTAAGGTGAGTCAAATGCACTGAGTTGACAAGATTGATGCCACTTGTGTTAGTGGAGATCCACAGCACTCAGAAACAAACACATCAATGAGTTAACTTTGATCTGCAGTCTCAGAATTACCCCAGATCATCAGAACAATGCCATAGATGCCAAAAATTTGGTCATGCCCAGAAGCTATGTAAGGCTAACTACAGCTGTTTGAAATGTGGTGAAAATCACCCAACTAATTCTTGTGCCAAGTGAGAACCATACCTGCCAAATGTGCCAATTGCAATGGCCCTCATCCTGCAAATCACAGAGGATGTAGTTTGTATCCAAAAAACCGAATGACAGTGACAAATACTCAGACTCCCTCCCAACCTTCCATGTAAGTAAAAGAAGCTGAACACCCTCTAACTCAAACTCTAAAAACCAGGAAGGAAAACTACAACTTAAAAAACGTATGCCAATGCAGCACATTCCAAGAAATTGACACGCCACGAACAAATAAATTCCAACCTGATTGTCATAACTGCTTCACTAGCTACCATCCATGCTACGAGACTTTAGTAAATCTGGCCCTTCACTGACCTCTACAAAAAGATTCCTATAAGAGAGACACTCCATTCTAACTGCACTTAGCAATGGCCTCTCCAACAAAATTATTGAACTGCAAGAATTTGCAGTAAGATACAACCCAGATGTAATTCTAATCAGTGAAACCATTTACTGCCAGCAATCAATCTGAAATTAAGAGGATTCTTGATGTACAGAAATGATAAGACTTGATTTCAAAGGTGGTAGCACTACCATTTATATTAAAAACTACCTTAAGCACAATGCCATAACCAACCATAAACTTAGAGATTACAGGCATTGAAGTTTACACCAATAATGCTGGTAAACTTAAAATCTATGCCACCTGCAACTCACATAGCAAAACTCTACTGATGACAGATCTACATACCATTCTAGGCATTAAAGACTCCAGCATCTTTGCCAGGGATTTAAATGCCAACACTCAGCTTGGAACAGGAAAACGACTAATAAAAATGGTCATATACTGAACAATTATATGGGGTCTAACTACATTGCATTGGCCAGTCCCACAGAGCCTACTTCATGGTCCTCTTGCAGTTCAGATGTTTTAGATATTGCTATCCTATGGAACATCAGATACCAATATCAGCTACAAATAATGAATGAGCTGTCTTCAGATCACAACCCTATCTTACTCAAATTAGCCAATCAGGGACAAATCCCCCCCCTCATTCCTTCATAGCTTGGGAAAAATATCCAAAGTAATCTCAGAACACATTAGTCCAGTGCCTACTATACATTGAAGAGATAAACGTTGCAATAGCCAACTACACAAAAATCAAATTAACAAAGCATTAGCAAGGATGAAATTATAAATTTAATTAAAAAAAAGAACAAAGCCAGGAAATGATATCACAACACACGTACTTCACAGGATTGAAATGTTGGGAAAACAATGGGAAAATAAGTTAACATCTCTTAGTCCTGAAGACCATTGAATTTAGAAATTTTTGACTTTCCAAAACAAACATAAATCTCTCCCCGCTTATGCAGTCTGAGCACGGTATAGCATACACAGATGCTGAGAAAGCCGAAGCTATAATTAACATATACTGTCTAGAAAACACTGCAGTCCAACATATGAAAACATAAATATCAACCTAGTTTAAAAACTTCATCAACATGCTAGATACACCTTAAAAACAACTAACAACAAATTAGAACTGATCAACCCTACTCTTTCTGTCAGAAAATATTAACACCGTTTAACATCTCAACAACAAAAAAGCACCAGGTCCAGACAGCATCACAAAAAAACATCAAATTACTTCCACGCGAAGCTATAATGCATCTTGTCAACATCATAAACACAATTCTAAGATTACAGTATTTCCCTCCGACCTGGCAAATTGTGGACATTATACCAATTCACAAGCCTAGTAAAGATCCACAGTTACCCCAAAACTATCAACCCATCAGCCTACTATCCAATCGAGGAAAATTTGCCAAAAAAAAGTCATTCTCTCCAGACTGCAAGAATCAATAAACAAATTATACATTATACCAAACAAACAATTCAGCTTTCATCAAAACCATAGTACCATCCAGCAAATCCATCGACTTGTAGAATATATTATTACAGGATTCAACTGGAAACAACACTGGTGCTGTATTCCTGGACACTGCAAAGGCTTTTGATAAAATCTGGCACTATGGTCTCCTATACAAACTCATTAGAGCAAACATATCAATGAATATGATATGTCTAATCAAATCACACCTTACCGATAGAAAAATGCACGTCAAGATTAGTGGCGCAAACTCTAACCCATGCAAAATTCTAGCTGAAGTTACACAAGGCTCTTTTTATTTTCAGTCTGCATGTCAGATATCCCACAGAATCCTATGGCATCCATGACAACTTTATATGCAGACGATACAGCAGCATTAACAAGATCTCTCAGTCCTTACCTTGTAAACAAGAAACTTCAAGACGGTATCTCTATAGTAGTAAAATGGTTCTAAGATTGGAAACTCCAAGTAAACCATCAAAAAAAGCACAGCTCTTCATTAGAAGGCCAGCTTCTCACAAAGAGGATATTCAACTATTTAATGCTAAAATCCCATGGCAAGCAGAAACTAAATATCTCAAGATACAAGTAGATAAAGGACTGCGATTCAATAGTCACACCAGGATCAACATCAAAAATGTTTGATCAGTTGATTTGGATGTGTGGCCTCATTTCAAAAGAACTGCTCAAAAGTATCCAAAGCTATCACTCACCTTTATCCCATGATTAATTGATGCAGCAAATTAAATACAAAAAACAAACTATTACTTTACCAGATGGTGATTTGACCCATAATTATCTATGGCTCGCCAGCTTAAAGCCATACTTTCAAATCCAACAAACTAAGATTACAGTGAGTGCAAAACAACATCATAAACTTTACTGCTAGAGAAAACTGTTGAGCAGTTCTTTTGAAATGAGGCCACACATCCAAATCAACTGATCAAACAAGCCACAGATTACAATGAATATGACCACCAAGCATAAAAGACCTAAAGCCATTTTACTATTAAATGACTGTACTTAATCCCACAGGGCGAGCTTAATGCTCAAACTATCCTTAACAATGCATTTCTCTCTCTCCCTTTCTCTCTCTAATCAGACAGCAGTAATATAAAAAGTGGTTAGCTTCACCCTTTATAACAGTACTGGTGAACATAATATCACGGAGATCTGATCTGTGCTGAGATCTAGAGGTGACTTATTCAGATCTTTCTTTCCTATCTAGTGATTTTGGGTTTGAGGTTTCTTCGGAGGTAAGCACCAGCTAGTTACTAGATTTATTCTATTTCTCTCTTCTTTTCTCTTTTTTCTATATCATCTTTTAACTTAGAATTTAGGATTGCTCTACAAACTTTAAATGGGTGATCCCCAGTGGGAAAGCCTAGAGTTTGAGCAGGCATTTGCACAATTCAGTAGTTTTGTGACTTCTTGCAAACAAAATGGTCCAATCAACTCCAGGTTGAGCTTGAGAAGCTAACAACCACTCTGATCATCAACTGACCAGAGTCCTAGACTCTGTATTCACAATCTGGCTTATATTTATTGCAATAGGAAAAACTGAATCACAATGCCAAACTGAATGCAGCAAACCTACAGTTATAGCAAACTACTCTGAGCAAAATGTTAATCGAGTTTAACAAAGCAAATGCCCTTAAAAAAAACAGAAACCCCCTAAAAATCACGCAAACTCTGACCAACTTCTAGATGAGATTAAAAACCTGATCTGTAAAAAGAACAGAGTCAGGCAACAATACCACAGAACACTGGCCACACAACTCTAACAAGTGCTCAATAGGGCTACAAAGGAAGTCCAATATGCACTTAAAAACTATCGAAATCAATAGTGGGAGACAAAACTGTAGTCCTTAAACACAGAGGACCAGCTCTATGCATGGACCGTAAATCTTTCCTACCAATCCAATGCATACCTGTTCTGGTTTACCATGATGTACACAAATCTGAAGCCTTTGCCGAAAGCACAGAGAAGCAGTGTAGTCCAAATGGATCTAGGCTTCATCAGTAAAGTATACAACTGGGTATGCTATATGCTAAAACACAGAGTACATAAACTCCATCCAACTCACATCACCTACTGAGATATGTGAAATCACCAAACTTCAGAATAGGAAAGCAGCACCAGGCCCAGATGAGATTTCTAACAAATCATCAAATGCCTGTGACATAAAGTCATAATGCACATTGTTGCTATCATAAATGCGGTATTAAGATATCGCTACTTTCCTGCACAATGGAAAGTAGCAGATGTAATTTTAACCTCCCTACCGGCAATGTGGATGAAATAGAGAGCCCAAATTACACTTCTTATCCATGTTATTCAATAGGTGTTACAGAATCATATCCAGATTTAGCTGGACATCTATAGACATCATGGCTGGTTGGAGTGTTAATCCCAACACCAAGAAAAGTAGTACACCATCCCCAAAAGTACTGCCCAATTAGCCTACTTTCCTCCCTAGGAAAAATAGAGGTAACACTAATCAGACTTCAGAAAGTCACTAAAGAATTAAATCTCATCCCTGTGAGCAATTTGGATTCTGAGAGACCCGCTCCACAGAACAGCAAGTTCTCAGAGTCATGGAAAACATCGACCTAGGGTTCAACTGGAAGCAGCACACAGGAACAATCCCATCTGGACATTGCCAAAGCATTCGACAAAATTTGGTACAATGGGCTTATTTTCAAAGTCTAGCAGGCCAAGTTTCCACTGAGACTGGTCAAACTTACTAAATCATACTTTGGCAATTGCAAAATCCAAGTGAAGCTGCAGGAAATTAAATCATCTGAATGCAACATCATTGAAGGCATTCCCCAGGGCTCTCTGTTATCACCTCTGCTCTTTGCTATCTATGTGAATGACATCCCACTCCCTGTTGCCACTACAATAGCCCTATACACAGACGATACTGCAGTAATGGTCCACTCCTTGCAAACTAGACTGGCAACCAACCAACAAACTGCAAAACATACTCTCAGTATGTTCAAAAATGGTTCAAAAATTGATGAATTTATGTTAATTCAGACAAGAGCACTGCAGTACTATTCACATGAAAATGATTTTATCATTTTCATTAGGCGAATTTTATCATTACGCGAACATAGGCAATCGCCTAGGGGCGTTACGTTAGCTTTGGGACAAGATTTCGCCACATAGTTCGGGGAAAAAATATATAGAGACAGTGTACAGGCATGCCTAAATTTTCTTTGCCTAGGGGCATCACATACTCTCGGACTGGCCCTGACAGAGGGTGGAATTGTCATGCTTGGCATCCCCATTCCATGGCAACCAGTAGCCAAATACTTAAGGATGGAACTAAATAAAGGGCTTCGCTTTACAACAACGCTTATTGATCACGTCTGCTCAAAAGCAAATAGGGCTGCTATACTCGTTACTGAATCATTGCAGCAGGCTAAGCACAAAACTCACGCTGCTGCTACACAAGATGATCAAGGCAGTCATGATGTACGGCTCCCCCACTTGGAGTCACACAACAGAATCAAATGTTAGCAAACTACAGACAAGCTAAAACAAATGCTTACGAATAGCATTTAATGCACCACTATGGTTCATGGTTCTGAACCATGTACCACTATGGTTCATGGTTCAGAAGAAGGGGTGCTTAAGGGTCAAAGCTGTATAACTGAGAGGAGACCTCCACATAGCCTTTAAAGGAATGCGGAGAACCAACCAGGGATTCTGACCTAATGTCCAATCCTTACCTTCTTGTGGTGCACCTTTCCTATCTACCTGGATACTGAACGAACAAGGATGGGCTGGCAATTTGGGATTCAGCTGACCAAACTGTATTCTTATTGACTTAAACCAATATACAAAATGATGGTACAACATGACAAAATTTCATGCCGGCTGGGGCGTCAGCTGGTTAAACAAGGACCCCCATTGTTTTCGTCAGGAAACCAGGGCGAACAGCGAAAAGTCAGCTACTGGAACAAAGCTTAAAGCGCACCCCCAACTCAACATCACGAGAGTTAAAGATCAGTACTATCAACATAAGAAGCCTGAATGGCAAAGAATTGGAACTAGCTGAGGAATTAGATAAGTACCAGATCGACATAATAGGGGTGACTGAAACAAAACAGACAAAAACTGGAGAGATCTTTCTGAGCAATAAATACAAAATGTTATATTCAGGCAATGACAATCAAGGAAAAGAAGGGGTAGCCATAGTATTCAACACTAAATACGAGGCTAATCTTCTTGAATGGCAGGCAGTCTCAAGTAGAGTGATGTGGGCAATTATCAGAATGGGGAACTGGACAATGAGACTTATTTGTGCCTATGGTCCCACAGAAGGCTCTACTAAGGTAGAAATGTTTTGAGGCTCTAGAGCACATATGGGCAACCCCCGGCCTGGATTCGGCCCTAATCTATTTCAGCGAAGTTTGTCTGATTCATGAGGGGAGAAAACATGGTGGGTTCTACTAACTCACATTAAACTGACGTCATATGACTTGCACAAAACACACTATGTTTTCTCCAACCAAGGTCTCTTTCTCACTTTGACTAGCAGCATGTGTAAAGGTGTTACGTGTCAGTTCGGTACTTGCATTGGTGTTGTGCTTTGTTCGGTGACTGCATTGATGTTGTGTTCTGTTCAGTGCCTGCGTTGATGTTGTGTTCTGTTCAGTGCCTGCAGTGTAGAAGACAGTTTTGTTCGACAGTTCTGAATATCGCTTATAAATTTGGGACAATGTCAGGAGTTATTGCAAAAAAAAAAAAGAAAAGTAGATGCAGAGAATCGTCAATTTCAAGACAACTGGATGGAGGATTATTATTTTATTCTGAATAAAGGTTTGCCTGTATGTTTGCTGTGCAATGAACCTGTATCCGTCAACAAAGAATACAACTTGAAGAGACACTTTACTTCTAGACATGCAGATCACCCAAAAATTGATGGACAGCTATGAAAAGATGAAATACAGAAGTTGAAAAAGAACTTAGATACCCAGCAGCAAGTGTTCAACAAGCAAAGAACGCAGCACCACAGCATTGCCAAAGCCAGCTTTGTGGTAAGCGAAAAAAATCGCTAAGCTTTCTAAGTCATTTGGTGAAGGAGAATTTATCAAAGAATGTCTGCTGGATGTTGCAAATATAACATGTCCTGAAAAGAAAAAAGACTTCAAGAATATTCGTTTGTCGAGATGTACTATTGTCCGACGGATAGAAATTACAGCTGATGATATCAAAAAAAGTTTAAAAGAGAAGATTGCTAGACTGGAAGCATTTTCAATTGCTTTGGATGGCAGCACCGATGCCTCCAATACAGAACAACTAGCAATATTTATTCGAGGAGTTGATGGGGATTTTAACATCACAGAAGAATTATTGGCACTTCGGCCATTAAAAGGAACAACTACCAGTGAAGATATATTTGAACCAGTCAACACGGTCTTTGAGAGATTTGGGCTTAAATAGAGTTCACTATCTGGCATATGCACTGATGGAGCTCCTGCAATGCTTGGTGCACAGAAGGGATTTATTGGAATAGTTCATGAAAGAGCAATAGAATTACAGATCCATCCGGAAAATTTAACAAATTTTCACTGCATTATCCACCAACAAAATATGTGTACAAAATCGATTAAATTCACAAGTGTTATGGAAGTTGTAGTAGCCAATATTAACTTTATTAAGTCATGTGCACTTAATCACCGCCAATTTAAGGAGTATTTGGCAGACCTATTTTCGAATTATGAAGATGTGTCTTATTATTGTGAAGTGAGGTGGTTCAGTAAAGGTAAAATGTTAAAACGATTTTATGATCTGAGACAAGACGTTGCAGATTTTATGGACATAAAAGGAAACACAATTAACCAAGTAAAAGATGATGAGTGGGTGTGTGATTTTGCATTCCTTGTAGACATCACCGGATACCTAAACGAACTGAATCTTAAATTGCAAAAACAAGGACAATTGGTTCATGAACTGCATGGACATGTCAAAGCTTTTTGTAATAAACTAAGATTGTTGGAAAGTCAGATAAGAGCTAAAAATTGTTATAATTTTCCTACTCTAGCAACTCATAAAAATATCCCTTATAATTATTATAGAGATGAACTGAAGGCACTAATAGAGCAATTTGATATTAGGTTTGCCGACTTCAAAAACAAAGACTCCACATTCACTATATTTGCTTGTCCGATGAATGCTGATGTAAATAATGTGTCAGAAAACTTACAGATGGAACTTATTGAGCTTCAGGTGGATTTAGTGCTAAAATCACAATTTAATAACATTGCTTTAACAGATTTTTATAAATTTTATTTGGTAGAAGAAAAATATACAAATTTACTCACCTTTTCAAGAAAAATCAATTGTCTTTTAGGCAGCACGTATATGTCTGAACAGTTTTTTCGAGGATGAAATACAATAAATCAAAAATTCGGACAACAATAACAGACAAAAACCTCGAAAATTCTATGCGATTATCCTTAAGTAATATTAACGTCAATATTGATAGTCTCGTAGTTGAAGTACAAGGCCAATCTTCACAATAAATTGCTATGTCATTCATTACATTATAAAATTTATGTAGAGCTTTATACCAAAGCATTATATTATAAATAAATGAAATATGAAGTAGCAACTTGTTTTAGTTCATTTAATATTAATTTATTTTATTTAATAATTGGGTCCGGCCTTTGACTCGGAGACAGAATGATAATTTGGTCCCCGAACTAGGTAAGGTTGCCCATGCCTGCTCTAGAGAAAACTACTGACACAATGAAAAAGGAAAAGTTGGTCCTTGTTGGGGATCTAAATAGCAGAGTAGGAAGTGATTGTCAGACATACAAAAATGTTTTGGGAAAATTTGGAGAAAAGAGCAAAGCTAATAATAATGGCAAATACCTGTTGCATTTCTGCTCAGGACATGGACCGGTTATTAATAACACCATGTTCCAAAATAAAAATTTGCTCAAATTCACATGGAGAGAAGAGGCATGGAATAAGAAAAGTCTCATTGACTATGTTATTGTTGATAGTGATGTTTTCTCTCTAGTG
The DNA here is from genome assembly GCF_054136105.1 of Typopeltis vanoorti. Classification (NCBI taxonomy): domain Eukaryota; kingdom Metazoa; phylum Arthropoda; class Arachnida; order Uropygi; family Thelyphonidae; genus Typopeltis; species Typopeltis vanoorti. The sequence continues at coordinate 108,943,101 of NC_143562.1, read as the reverse complement.
CAGAACACCAGAGTGTACAGAGGATTTGAAACTGGAAGTGATCACTATTTAGTCTTGAGCAGGATAAAATTGAATTTCATATTGAAAAGAATGAAATGTAAGAAAGTTTTAAAGTGAATAAAATTTGAGCAGCTCTCAGATGTGAACTGTTTATTAAAATACACAAAGATTATTGAAAAAAAAAATAAAAGAGTGAGAACAAGAACCAAACCCTGATTGATTCAGCCAGAGAGGCATGTGGTGAGGTCGTATGCAAGAATAGAAAAATCGGAACTCCACGGTGGACACAGGAAGTTAAAGAGGCAGTGAAGGAAAAGAAGAAAAAAATATCAAAAGTTTCTGACAAATAAGTCAGTTTGTGCTCTTAGAGAATACAGAGACAAATGTAAGAAAGTTAAACACTGTGTAAAACTAGCTAAACAAAAGTCATGGGAGGAATTTGGCAAGAACATAGAAAATAGATATCAAGAAGGTGGTAAGATATTCTGGAGGTTGTTGAAGAAGAGAAATGGAGGAAAGACTGCTGTAGGAGTTAGAGATGATAAAGGTGACAGTGGTAAAAAACATTCAACAGGCATACAGTCAGGAATACATATCCATACTTGAAGTAGAAAAAGCCATGAAAGGCTTGAAATGTGGAAAGGCAGCAGGAGTAGATGACATTCAATCAGAAATGCTAAAGTATGGTGATATAAAAGTCTTACAGTGGCTGCACTGCATAGTTCAGAAAGCCTAGATAGAGGGACGAATTTCTGATGATTCTAGTAGAGCTCTAATGGTACTCATATATCAAAAGGGAAATAAAACTGAATGTGAGAATTAAAGAGATATTTGCCAACTGAGTGTTCCGGGCAAGATTTATGCCAGTATAATTGAGAAACAGTTGAGAAGAATTGTGGAAGAAACGTTTGGTGAAGAACAAGCTGGATTCAGGCCAAATAGGGTCTTTCAGGTTCAGATCTTCACTTTACGATAATTAGTTGAGAAAGCATGGGAATATAACAAAGAGCTATGTTTAAGTTTTGTCGATCTGGAAAAGGTATATGACAAGGTGCGAAGAGAGAAACTATTTAATACTCTACAGTTATATGGTGTCAATGGGGCATAATATCAAGCAATACTTAGTCTTTATTTGAGTTGCAAGTCAGCAGTTAGAATTGAAGGAAATAGAGGAAGTTGGTTTAATGTTAAATCTGGTGTTAGACAAGGATGTACATTATCCCCTCTGTTATTATGTATATGGATCACATTATGAAGGAAAGTGGTATTAAACATGATATCAGAATTGGAGATGTTAATGTCAGCTCTTTGCTTTATGCGGACGATGTTATACTTCTAAATAAATCCGCTACAAATTTGCAAGATTCCCTGGCTAAATTGAATAACTGTTGTAACAGATATGGTATGAAGGTCAGCAATAAAAAGACAAAGACAATGAAAATAGGTATAATCGTTGAAAATGTCAAACTGTGTTTTGAATGAGGAACCTGTGGAACAAGTAAAACATTTCAGCTACTTAGGCACGATTTTTACTGAAGATGGTAAATTAAATATGGAAATAGACAACAGAATCAACAAACCTGGTATGGTAGGAAGTCAGTTAAATAAATTCATATGGAATAAGAGAGAAATTAGTCTGAACACTAAGTTAGCTGTATACAAGACAGTGTTCAAACCAGTTTTAACTTATGGATCTGAGAGCTGGGTCAGAAGTAAAACACTTGACCAAAGACTAGAGACCACAGATATGAGAGCCCTGAGAAAGATTAGAGGCATGAACAGATGGCAATATCATACTAAAAACTAAAAACGTTCTTTCCTAAATGATATTAGGAAAGAACGTGATATTGTCAGCATCCAGGAATGTGTTAGCAGAGCTTATCTCAGGTGGTATGGTCACTTGAACAGAATAGGCAAGGAAAGATTAGTAAAACAAGTGTTCTCTACAAGGTTGGCAGGAATAAGACCCAAAGGAAGACCAAGATATAGGTGGACTGATACTATACAAAGTGCTTTAGACGATAGAAATATAAGATCTGATAATATTACAGTTCTTGACAAGTAACAGACTGATTTGGAGGAAAATTGTAGACAGGAAGTTAGTAATGATGTAAATTTTGCATATAGTACTATCATATCCTGTACACCCCTTGAGGATACATGTCAGGAATTTGATGATGATGATGGCTCATAAGAAACATACAGCTTCACCGAGAAGCCGACATCCCTGAGATCAAAACTTTCTAACACAAAAAGGGCTGCAAAATTCTTTGCAAATGCTGCTATCTACCTACCCTAACCCACTAATCTTCCGAGCAGCAGACTACAGTTAACATAATGCTGCAAAACACAAACATCTCAAAACTATACTGAACAGTTAAGTTTTTTAAAACCTGCTGCTAGAAGTCCAAAATGTGCAAGATAAAGGCTCAATAATGTTCCTAGCCCATTGCAGTCTATCACCTAGTGGTACACTAAAACAAATATCTCAGGACTAACATCCAAAAAAACCATACCAAACAAGTAGGTTTGTTTATTTATTAATTTTTTTTTTAGAAAGAGGAAAGGGGAAAAAAAAAACTCAATGGTAGTCAATAGTCAACAATGGGTGAGTCAAGTGACAATAATATTAATCTCTAACACAAAAATTTAGTTGCAAATTCAAATTCAGTCAATTAAGACCACTTCAGTAGAAACCACTGTTTAAATAAAGGGTCATCCTAAAAAACTAGACAATCCTTCAGATCACTCTAACATTGATGTGGAGCATGAAGGATCTTATAACTCATTACACTACATTAAACTCGGCACTGGTTCCACCAGATGAAACCTGCAGAGGCCTCTGTTCAACCCACCACCAAGTCAAGCATCAACCTCTATAAGCCACTAGCAAGAACTGAACAGGGTGCCACATGATAAGCTGATATTTAAGTTGCAGCACATGGGTTTGGATGTCAGGTTGGTCAACTGGATTCAGGATTGGCTGTCCAATACATATCAGAGAGTTGTGTATGGTAGGGCAGTTTCGAGGAGGCAGAAAGTTATAGGTGGGGTCCCACAGGACTCAGTACTGGGACCTATGTTGTTTAACCTTTATATCAATGACATTGGCAGCGGATTGCAGGAGGAAATTCAGTTGTTTGCAGATGTGAAGCTGGGAACTGTTATTAGTAATAGTGCAGATGCGATAGCCCTGCAAGAGGATTTGAATAAACTAGACAGATGGGCAAATGAATGCGGAGTGTCAGTTTAATGCAGCAAAATACAAGGTCTTGAGGTCTTGGACACATCGATGAGACACTTTATACTCTATTGGAGGAGTTGTACTGGAGGAAGTAGGGGAGACAAGAGATCTGGGGTTGATGATTGATAGAAACCTGAAATTCAGGGAACATATTGCAAAGGTGGTGAAGGTAACACAGAGGATCCTGACCTACAGAGATGAAAGAGTTATCATTCCGTTGTATAAGACCCTGATCAGACCACACTTAGACTATTGTTCTGAGATTTGGTCCCAGAATTTGAACGGGGATAAATTAACTGTGGAAAGGGTACAGAGGCAGATAACAAAGATGGTTTCAGGACTGTACAATGTTAGTTATGAGGATCAGCTGAAGGAATGTGGACTGCAGAGTTTGGTAGATAGAAGGAGAGGTGATATGACTGAGACTTAAGTTGAGAGGCTACTGTTGAGAGGTGATTACAGAGCTGACACTGGGGAGTTCTTTTGCTTGGTTGAACAGCAGGGAGGAGTGATGACAAGGGGCCATCCTTGGAAGTTACGAAAGGAAGCTGTGAGCCAGAGGGTGAGGAGTGGTTTCTTTGCATGGAGGGTGGTTGAACCGTGGAATGCATTGCCTGATAGAGTGGTGAGAGCGAGAATGGTCAATGAATTCAAGTAAGGGTATGACAGACTTTGTGTTTCCTAGGAGGGACCTCCAGAGATGAGTCTTGATAAACTTTGTGTTTCCTAGGAAGGACCATGAGTCTTCTGACTCCATGGAGGCCTGAATAATAATAATAATATGTAAACATAGAAAAATATTTTTACTTACTCGAGATGAACATGTGACTGCAAACTGATAAGGGTCCTGTTTGACGAAATCAATATAATCTATAGGACCATAATCTTTCACAGCAACAGGAAACTAAAATAAATATAAATAAATAAAAATTAGAAAAGGATTAACAAAATAAGATGCTACAGTTCATTTATTAACAATAAGTAAAATTGTTATTTTTTATTTTTTCATTTTGCTTTATAACCTGTTAAACTAAATTCGTTTAATATATGCAACAATACTGGCAGGAGTGACCAAGTGATTAAAGTACCCATTCTCCAACCAACATTTGAATCTCATCATGGGCACGGACTTTTGTAATTAAGGTGGGAGATGAATTTCATCACCTTGAGTGAAACAACAGCCATGCTTACTGGACCTGAACTGACTTGAAAAATGCCACGTCTAGTTCTAGTCTCAAGAGTAGTGTAAACTGTGTCGCTATTACTTTTATTTTATATGGCCACCATTATTATTATTTTTATATATATTCCTTTCTTAATTCTCACTATTTCTTCTTACTACTGCATAATTAGTTTATCTACCTTTTGCACTATGAGTTTGATGCCTATGGATACTAGAAAATTTGTTTGATAAGACTGTGCCACAAGTATCTTTTAATTGGAATAAAACTCAGTAATATGGCCGGTTGACTTCTCTCTCTCTCTCTTTCTCTAACACAAATTCCTTCAGTAAAACTTTACACAAACAGTCGTGGTCTATTTGAACTTAACTATCTTACTTGGTTTCCCACTCTTAAGTTCGCATTATTTAGGAACAGTGCATTCTAAAATAAAAAATCAGGCGGCACTCTATTGACATATAATTAAAACACTTTTATTATTATAATTACAGCTATTTTGCTTGCTTCAGTTTAGGAGTACCCGTTTAAATGTCATTGGCTATTTACTCATGGATTCTTAGGGCATTATGAGTGTAGATGTAATAAAAAGTATATGTAGCCTAAGGAATAGAAAATTGCACATACCTTTTTCTGGGTGTTGTGGCTTTTCCTCAGTCTGCGATGTCAAAAACTGGTGGCGGGGGGGGGGGGGGGGGTAGGCAGTTTGGTAGAATAAGTTAGAAAAACCCGGGTTTTTTCGTAATATATAGAAACATACTTTTATATAGGGTGGGGAAAAAGTGAAAGGGTTAATTTTTTTAAAATAGGGAGGGGGAAGGGGAAAGGTGGTTGACGGGGTGTGGACCATTTCGACTATTCGTGGTCGTCATCTGAACACATTGGGAAAGTGGAAGCTATGTCAGGTCGGGTGAGTGCTTCTGCTTTAGAGGTGTTTGTGTTGTCTCCTATTGGTCAGGGTTGTGACCTCAATATTATGTTGTGAAGCTTCCAAACCTCGGAGATTATGTAGGGCCTGTGTACGTTGATGGAGTTCGCGTCACACTTTATAGCTATTGTTTCCGATATTCTGAGCATTGTTTCATTGTCTTGTCTGTCTATTATGATGGCCTCGTCTATCTGCGGGGTGTGTTTTTGTTCAAGGGCGTGAATAGCTATTTCCGTTTTTCCTGTGTTTTGTATACGATTTTTCTTTTTGATGTTGCATTTTTTAGTGTTTAAATGTTCTGGAATAGGGATGTTACAGTCACGGAAGTGTTCTTGTAGTCTTGCCCATAAAGACCTGATGGTGGAACCTGTGTAGGTGATGTCACAGTCTTTTTGGCAGGGAAATTTATAGACTACATTATGCTGTTCAAATATTTCTTTTTGTGTGTGAGGTTTGGTGGATTTTAAGAGGTTTGCTAGTTTTTGGCTTGTGGTGAATACCAGTTTGTAGTCAGTATGTTTGAAGATGTATTTATAGGCTTTGTATGTGTTTTGGGTGTATGGTAGTTTGATAATTTTTTGTGTAGGGAAGTTCGTTTTGGTACTTGGGTTGTTTTGGCGGTTTTTTGCCGTCTTATTTGCATAGTTAATCAGTTGTGTAGGATTAACTACGCAAACAAGACAGCAAAAAACCGCCAAAACAACCCAAGTACCAAAACGAACTTCCCTACACAAAAAATTATCAAACTACCATACACCCAAAACACATACAAAGCCTATAAATACATCTTCAAACATACTGACTACAAACTGGTATTCACCACTGACTACAAACTGGTATTCACCACAAGCCAAAAACTAGCAAACCTCTAAAATCCACCAAACCTCACACACAAAAAGAAATATTTGAACAGCACAATGTAGTCTATAAATTTCCCTGCCAAAAAGACTGTGACATCACCTACACAGGTTCCACCATCAGGTCTTTATGGGCAAGACTACAAGAACACTTCCGTGACTGTAACATCCCTATTCCAGAACATTTAAACACTAAAAAACGCAACATCAAAAAGAAAAATCGTATACAAAACACAGGAAAAACGGAAATAGCTATTCACGCCCTTGAACAAAAACACACCCCGCAGATAGACGAGGCCATCATAATAGACAGACAAGACAATGAAACAATGCTCAGAATATCGGAAACAATAGCTATAAAGTGTGACGCGAACTCCATCAACGTACACAGGCCCTACATAATCTCCGAGGTTTGGAAGCTTCACAACATAATATTGAGGTCACAACCCCGACCAATAGGAGACAACACAAACACCTCTAAAGCAGAAGCACTCACCCGACCTGACATAGCTTCCACTTTCCCAATGTGTTCAGATGACGACCACGAATAGTCGAAACGGTCCACACCCCATCAACCATCTTTCCCCTTCCCCCTCCCTATTTTAAAAAAATTAACCCTTTCACTTTTTCCCCACCCTATATAAAAGTATATGTTTCTATATATTACGAAAAAATCCAGGTTTTTCTAACTTATTCTACCAAACTGCCTACCCCCCCCCCCGCCCCGCCACACACACTCTGCAGTTTTCGACATTGCAGACTGAGGAAAAGCCACAACACCCAGAAAAAGGTATGTGCAATTTTCTATTCCTTAGGCTACATATACTTTTTATTACATCTACACTCATAATGCCCTAAGAATCCATGAGTAAATAGCCAATGACATTTAAACAGGGGTACTCCTAAACTGAAGCAAGCAAAATAGCTGTAATTATAATAGTTTATAAAGAGGAGTAACATGGGAGTTTTCCCAGAAATAATATACATAATTAAAACACATTTATTTACATAAAAAAACAAAATACATTAAATAAGCGATAGGGAGGTTACTCTCTCTCTTTCTACCTATCCTTATACTTTTGGTATAAAGAAACAAACTTTCCGTTTTCAATATTAAATGACTATACAATATAATTACTCTGTTACTTCTCTGCTTAAAAAAATCAAATTGCCGAGACTACTCATAAAGAGATTAGCTAGCTATGGCAAGTTATCTTACAATTTATATTCCAGTTAACAACAAATCAGAGGATTCTCTTATAGACATTTCTTATTACTATTTCTCATCAGTCCATCTATGACATATCTCTTAAATTATAAAAAGAATGTACATTAAAGGATGTAATCCTTTAACGTAAAAGGCTCTTTGTCACGACACTTTCAAAAGGTCCTGCATCAAAATCTCTATGGTTTTGCTTTCATCTCAGGCCTTAGGTTGCTTCAGGGGGCGTTTCGTCAGAATATCAGCAGGTTTTGGACTGCAATCTTCCCGGTAATCAAAAGCTCAGGCAAGAAGTTTCAGCATACAGGCTTGAAGATCACTCTGCAGCTTTTGGCTTTGGTAGAGTTCCTGCTGCACTAGGACATCCGACCAGCACTTGGCATCGGCTGTTCTCCCAATGTCGGCTGTTCGCTGTTACCGAAGAGGGCCGACTGCCTCTGGCCCTCTTTGGTAACTGGACCTCGCCTCTGCTCTCTTGGCAACTGGACCTGGACTCCCCCACACGATGTTCAGCTCAGTCCCCTTTTATTTTCACCTTCTCGGGACCTTGCACCAAGGGTTGTAAATCCCGAAGAAATTGGCAGTTCTCCTTGATCTTTTTGTTAAGGCCGACCCATTCTTTTATCTCCTCCGTGCACTCTTTTTCCCTTGTCTTGTCAGGCAGTGGAAACTTCTCTGAAATCAGCAGATCTCTTTGATACTAACGTTGAAGATGTTCATGCGCAGCTCGCAAACAACTTTCTTACACACTTAATCGTAAACAACTTTCTTGTGCTCTTATACATAGCTATTATACAAAGCTTCCGATGGCAAAGCATTGCCTTTGTTTTTGACATTCTAGAAACTTTAGTTAAAACAGTAAATACAACCAATTCCCATAGAGTTATTTACAAAAATCTTTAACATAAAATACATAGATAGACAACAAGGTTAGTTTTGTAACAGTTCTGATGAGACTTGACCTCTGTAAAAATCGATGTAAAGCACTTTGGTATTTTTAAGCTACATCGAGTTTTACAGTAGAATTTCTGGACTATGTAAAAATGAAATCAACAAACCAAACAAACAAAATATATATATATATGTATATAATGATTAAAAAAAATTATTTTGCCCATTCATACTAATGTAATATAGGTTTATGACATATCATGTGTGGGGGAAGCCATCTTCATGGCTTCCCCCACACATGATATGTCATAAACATATCATGTGTGGGGGAATATACAGGAGATTAAAAAAATAATAAATATTAATGTGTGTTTATTCACAATATAAAAGCGGCAATTAAGCTGAAATAAAAAGAGAAATACCATATTATGAGATTGATGAAATTAAGAATGCTTTAGACCAGGGGTGGGGAACCTTTTTTCTGCCAAGGGCCATTTGGATATTTCATTCATGGGCATAACATCATTCGTGGGCCATGCAAAATTATCAAATTAAAAATTAGCCTGCTATATTTGGTCAAACAGTTAATTAACTCACCTCTAACGTGATGGCTGGAACTGCTTCTCTTCGGTGAGGCATGTGATGTTAGCTGGCATTGATGATGTTGCTACTCGCAACTGCTTTTCCAGGTTTGCATCAGTCAGCCTAGAGCGCAGCCGACTCTTTGCGATGGTAAGTTTTGAAAAGAAATGCTCGCAGCAGTAAGTTGTTCCATTCACAGATGGATATTTCAATGCATGTCTCCTCAAAGTGGGAAATTCATCACTGCTTATGTAATGTTAATAGAACTGAAGCAGTGGGAGGTTGTTGTACCTAGCTTTCAGCTCATCATCGCTTTGCAGCTAATGATTTCGTGTTGTAGGTTATCAGGCACATCAGTTGGTTCCACATTGAACAGTGTAGCAAAGATGCTCAATTCCATTTGTTTACTTTTCACGTTCTTGAATTTTTCATTAAATGCCTCAATTAGTTTCGCACATTCACCAGCATATTCAAGTGTCATAGAAGGCTTTTGTCCTTCCAGAGTGGGGAAATGCACCATGTTATATCTTTCGAGTTACACTTTCCAAGGCCTTCATTTAGCTTCAAATGATTTCATGTTTGAAAGCAGGGAGCTGAGAAACTGGTTGGGGCCCTGCAGCTTGATAATCAGCTCTGAGAGGTACTTGGTAATGTCTACCATGAATGCGAGATCACACAGCCACTTGCTATCATTGAGTTCCCTGACAGGTTTTCCCTTCATTTCCATGAACTGCTTGACTTCATCCCGCAGTTCGTAAAACCTCATGAGCATGTTCCCGCGACTCAGTCACCACAATTCACAGTGATAAACAAGATCACCGTACTCAGACTCAAGATCATTCAGTAACTCCATAAACTGGCAGCTGTTAAACCCTCTGCTTTTGACAAAATTTATGCATCACACTACTGTTGACATCGCATTATTGAGTCGCAACAACTGTGCACAGAGACTTTCTTGGTGTATGATGCAGTGGCATATAATTAAATCACTTGGATCAAGACTGAGACGATTCAGTTCTTTTTTGACAAATGCAATTAACCATTTTTGCAAGCCGACCATGGCTGGAGTTCCATCTGTAGTAAGGCCACTTAACTTTTCAAATGTTAGCTAAAGTTTTTTCATTGATAAAACAAGTCTCTCAAACAAGTCCTCAGTCAGAGAGAAAAACTGGAAATCTCCTGCAGAATCTTTCAACGTTTTTTCAATATCTTGTGCTAAGTCAGTAATCCGATCTGAGATGGTTCTCCGAGACAAACTAATACTCTGAAACAATTTTACTTTGTCTGGTGCTAACAACTCCGCAGCAGCCACCATGCAATCGTTCACAAACTCTCCCTCTACACAAGGCCTCAGCTTCTTTGCGATTAACTCACTCACTACATAACTCATCTGAATAATGTTGTCTCTGTCACAATGAAGCCTAGTGAAAGCAGCATGTTGTGATTCCAAACTCTGCAGAAGAGCATTAATTTTATCCAGATGCATTTGGCCTCCCAATTGAGTTTAGCATGTTTTGAGCTGTAATGACATTCCAGATTGGCTTTTTTTTTCATTACTGCTAATGCATCGCCACAAACTAAGCACACAAATTTGACTTCAACAAAAAAATAATCATTTGTCCATTTCTCTTGGTAAGATCGACACTCTGCATCAACTTTTCTTTGTAGTCACCATTTGTAGGATGTCACCCCACTTAGGTTTTAATAACTATCCAGTGTGTGTGTGTGTGTCGCCAGTGATGCGATTATTTTGCTTTGATTGCTGTTCTAATCTTGCATCTTGGATTTGGAACATACTCAACATTCGTACCATCGACTCTCGAGGTCTTTGAGCCGTAATGACGCTCCAGATTGGCTTTTTTCATTACTGCTAATGCATCGGCACAAACTAGGCACACAGGTTTGCCTTTAACTTCAACAAAAAAATCATCATTTGTCCATTTCTCTTGGTAAGATTGACACTCTGCAACTTTTCTTTTCTTTGTAGTAGCCATTTGTAGGATGTCACCCCACTTAGGTTTTAATAACTATCCAGTGTGTGTGTGTGTGTGTGTGTGTGTGTGTCGCCAGTGATGCGATTATTTTGCTTTGATTGCTGTTCTAATCTTGCATCTTGGATTTGGAACATATTCAACATTCGTACCATCGACTCTCGAGGTCTTTGAGCCATAATGACGCTCCAGATTGGCTTTTTTCATTACTGCTAATGCATCGGCACAAACTAGGCACACAGGTTTGCCTTTGACTTCAACAAAAAAATCATCATTTGTCCATTTCTCTTGGTAAGATTGACACTCTGCAACTTTTCTTTTCTTTGTAGTAGCCATTTGTAGGATGTCACACCAGCGATGAGATTATTTTGCTTTGATCGCTGTTCTAATCCTGCATCTTGGATTTGGAACATATCCAAAGTTCATACCATCGACTCTCAAGGTCTTTGAGCTGTAATGACGCTCGTACCAGCGATTCTCGAGGTCTTCTCGTCAGCTGCCATGGCAGCCAACAAGAAGTATACTTGAAAATAAGGGGATAAACATCCTTTGTTGTTTTATGGCCAGTAAGCGAAACTAAAGATCGATAACTACGATCTATAAGTTTCATGCCGAAAAACTATCGGCGAAGGCAATTCGAAGTAAAGGTGGAGCAAGCTCCCTCACTGTTCTTGATATTTTCTCATAATGTAAAACACAGCTCCTAGGAGATGTAATACTGTCATTACATTATGAGGAAAGGTCACTACCCAGACCGGTTTCAACCTTTTTTGAGGTCTCATCAGTGAGTAAGTACACCTGGAAGATATCAAAGCTTAGTGAAAAGAACTTACATACCTTTACTATACAAATGCCATAAAGGTGTAATTATATTTTAGTTAAGATAAAAAGCCAAATGGCTAGTTTTCTGGCACCTTAATATAGAAAATAAGGGGATAAACATCCTTTGTTGTTTTATAGCCAGTAAGCGAAACTAAAGATCGATAACTACGATCCATAAGTTTCATGCCGAAAAACTATTGGCGAAGGCAATTCTAAGTAAAGGTGGATCAAGCTCCCTCACTATTCTTGATATCTTCCAGGTCTACCTACTCACTGATGAGACCTCAAAAAAAGGTTGAAACCTGTCTGGGTAGTGACCTCTCCTCATAATGTAATGACAGTATTACATCTCCTAGGAGCTGTGTTTTACATTATGAGAAAATATCAAGAATAGTGAGGGAGCTTGCTCCACCTTTACTTTGAATTGCCGTCGCCAATAGTTTTTCGGCATGAAACTTATAGATCGTAGTTGTCGATCTTTAGCTTCGCTTACTGGCTATAAAACAACAAAGGATGTTTATCCCCTTATTTTCTATATTAAGGTGCCAGAAAACTAGCCATTTGGCTTTTTATCTCAACTAAGAAGTATACTTATCTGTCCCATCATGTACTAGTATGTGTCCTGTCTATCCTGTAATGGATGTTCCTTGCTTGTCCCTCAAAATTTACGTCATTATTATGATTCACTTAATATAAATTTATGTATTTATGTTGCTATGAAAAAAGCTCCTAGATTTATTGATTTTGAGTTCCCGCCTGCAGTTGCCTTGGCAGGGCCAGACCAAATGATTTTGCGAGTCTTATACGGCCTGCGGACCAGACGTTCCCCCACCCCTGCTTTAGACAATCAGGTTGTAAGTATTTTTGAAACCTGACATAAGACTAATTCAGAAAAAAAAAAAAAAAAATCCCTGACAGGAAACTAGTAATTTATTATGTTAAACTGCCAACAATATCTGGTATGCTCCTTATAGTGTATACCAAAAAAATGGCGATAAAACTTTAGTAACCCTTTCATAAGACAAAAGCTTACTTCCTGAGCACACACTCTCTCTCTCTTCAAATTACTAAACTCCTCAAACAAGATGTTACCATGTTTTCCATTCCATCTGAATAATGTCATGCATTACTTGATAGCATATGAGTTGTAATATTAAAATCGTATTCAGCTTTTGTCATTTTTTGATATCTCAATGAAGTACATCAGATCTAATACTGTAAATGAAAACAAAACAACTATTTTACACACAGCAACTATATTTGTATTCTTGAAAATTTTTGGCGATATGGCTAAATAATAATAACTGAATTGTTATTATTTTTCAGCGATATCTTTATTGTTAATATTATTATAGGGGCACCTCCATGGGGTCCAAAGACTCATTGCGGGAGACTCAATCTCTCATACCTCTCCTTGAACCCATTAACAGAAACAGTATTCACAACTGACTGTGGCAACCCATTCCACTCATTCACCACTCTCTGAGTAAGAATGTATGGTAACATCATTAGAAACTAGTCTATTTGCAGAGCTGAACCAGTGAGTGTAAGCAAAAGTAAGGCAATAATTTATATATATATATATATATATATATATATATATATATATATGCAATGCAAACACAAAAGGCTACAAGACCTATAGCACATTAGTGCCATATATGGGCAAGAGGAAGAAGAAAGAAGGAAACTGTTCACACTTGAACAGCTGAAGGCTGCAATCTCTGGAGACGGCAGTGGGATAGACTGCTCCAAAGAACAGAAGTAGATGGAATGAAAAAGGAGGAAGTGAAGTTGGTTTGATGAGTTTCAAGATGGACTATAAAAGGGTGTTGTTCAGCAGTGGCTCTTGTTTTAATAATTTTGAAGGAGAGTGGAGGAATAATAGTGGCTATTCAGCAGAGCACTGTCCATGAAACTATCTATAGATGAGGCACAAGGTAGAAACTGAATGTCTGTGAGGGAGGGATTGAAGTGGGTGTGTGTGAGAGAGAGAGAGAGAGAGAGAGAGAGAGATCATTATTTAGCCAGACTGTCCTCTTCTGGATAGAATAAAGCAAACATAGAGAGAATTTTGGTGCTCTACCTCAAACATGGAAGCAATATTCTAGGGATGGGTGGATTTGGGCTGTGTGTAGAGTTAGCAGATATGAAGTATTGTCTTGTGTGAAAAAGTACACCAAGTTTTTTGGCGGCTGCAGAAGATATAGTTGAAATGTGGTTGTGCCAGGAAAGATTGGAAGTACAGGTCATTCTGAATAGAGAAATCTGATCATGTTTGGATATCACAATATTACTGAAGGTAAAGGGGTGGGTTGTGAGTTCTTTCTTGCACGAGATCAGACAGGTCTGAGTTTTTTGTGGCATTGAAGTTTACAAGATTGTCCTTGCCCCACTGGGATATAGCAAGATCTGAGATCAGGTCACTGGTCATGGTAAATCTTGAGGTTTCTAGTACTTGAGCACTACAAGGTTGGTCGAATGAAAAGGAGGAATGGAGTGTACTGTCATCGGCAAAGCTATGGATAGGATTGGAAGTCTGAGAAAGCATGTCATTTATATACATGAGAAAGAGAGTGGGTGAAAGAACAGAACCCTGGGGTACTCTTGCATTGGTGGAGAAATCTGAAGAGAGCAAACTATCCACCATGACAGGTAAGTGAGCAACCAGTTAGAAAGTTGGCTCCTATGCCAAATCCAATCAAATGCCTTTGGAATGTTGAGGGCAACCATGGGAGTTTTTCCAAATTTGAGGTGGGTGGTGAAAACCAAATCAGCTGTAGATCGCAAGTGGCAGAATCCATACTGCAGGTCACTGATTAGTTGATATAACTAGGTGGTTCAAGAGTTGGTTGTTGATGACTTTCTCCCTAATTTTAGAGAGAACAGAAGTGAGAGCAATTGGATAGTAATTCATTGGTTGCCTTTTATTACCTTTCTTTGGGATGGGCTGGATGTGGATCTGCTTTCATGTTGTAGGGTAGATGCCAGTTGAACAGGACAGATTGAAGAGGTGATATAGGACAGGAGTTAGTTCTGGGACACAATTTTTTAACACAAAAGATGGGATACCATGAGGACCAGATGCCTGGTGTTCAGGTTATAGAGGATTCTTTGGTTTTCTTTTTGTAAGATGACTATGGGCAACATGAGGGGACAACATGTTAATGTAGAGGGAACTTTGCCCAGATCATCAATGCAAGAATTTGAAGAGAAGAGTGATGCCAGTAAGTTGGTCTTATCTTTGGGCAAAGTAGCTACAATACCATCAAGATGTGAGAGTGGTGGAAACCTCGGTGGGCAGAAGTTGAGCCCAATGACATTGCCAAGGAATCAGAAGGAGCAACTGCCAGTTGGGCAGGAGGCAAGTTTGCAGCATTTGGCCCTTTCAAAGTCTGACTTGAACTGGTCAGCAGTGATCTCCAGTGTAGGCAGCTGCAAGTTTGGTCTTTACCCATTTGTGGTAAGCAGAAGTGTTTTTTTTCTTTTGCAGCACTGGGACAGCTTTTTTTTGAAAATCGAGGATTGGATGGTGGGTAAGAATTAGTAGTGGAATGAGGAACGAAAGCTTTCATTCCTGTGAGGATGATTTCTGTTGTTCGATCTGAGCAGGTGTTCAGATCAAAAATGAAGCAGTAGTCAGACCATGGGAAGAAGGAATAGAAGTCGCAAAGGTCCTCCCAGTTGACACCCTTGTAGTGCCAAAGACACAAGACTGAACTGGTGGGTGAAGGTTGTTCTGTGGCAAAAGACTTGTATGAGGTTCTGTTCCTAGTTGCCAAGAGAAAAAGAACATAATCAATAAGATTACTACTCTGAAGTAAGCTGACAGGGACAGTACCATGTTTTTCATATTTCCCCGACTATCCCATTGTTTTAATAAAAATGTCAATTTTGTCCCATTTTTAATAAAAACTATAAATATACTTTAATATTGGTCAATCAAATTATTATTCATAACCTATAATCTTATATCAATATCATGAATACCAGTAATTTGTATAATTGCATTGTTCAATACTAAATATCAATATCTGCAGTGATTTATTCAGAGAAAATAAAAAATCCATGTTGGCAACACTTGCGCTTTTTGTTTTGCCTGTATGCTAACCCGGGACTTTGTTATTCAATGCTGGTGGTTTAAATTCATATTTTTAAAAATTTTAAGTATTATTTTTTAAAGCTTTAAGTCTATCCTTGCAATGTCAAAGAGGCCAAACTGCAGTTTTAATGATGATCTCCAGAAAGAATTCAAATTTATTGAACTGAACAAGCTGTGTAATGATGGAACAAAAGTGGTATGCCAATTTTGTAACGTCCATTTCTCCGTTGCTCATGGAGGCAGAAGCGACATCATCATCTACGTAGCCAGAAACATAAGAATTCTGAAAAGACTCAAGTTTGTTAAAAACATCAGCTCGTTTAAGGTGAGACATGGTGGTAGTGAAAGCGATAAAATTGCAAGTGAAGCTCTTGTTGCTTATTATACTGTGCATCACAGACAAAGTTTTTGTGCAAATGACTTCTTGTCGACATTTATAAATAAAATTTAAAACCAAAATTTTCTTCAACTTTACCAAATCAGAAGCAGGAACTACCAATGTTTTATCAAATACACATATTGGATGAGGTAATAGAGAATTTGAATAAAAAATAAATAATAAATAAATAAAAAAGCATTATAGTGAAGTTTAGATGCATCGAACTTTCCAATCACTGTGCAGTACATTTGTACCAAATTGTGATGTTCAAGACAAAATTATAGACTTTATTTCCTTACCTGGTGAAATATCCGACATACAGTGTGTTAAGTTGAAGAAAGGAAGTGACAAATTTGCCTTACAAAACAAAACTGTTGCTTTGTGTGCAAATAACACGAACACCAATTTTGGTGGTTGCAAAAGACTTGGACTTACAAAAGACTTGGTGGTTGCAAAAAAAAATACAGAAGTTGAAGAAAGGAAGTGACAAATTTGCCTTACAAAACAAAACTGTTGCTTTGTGTGCAAATAACACGAACACTGATTTTGGTGGTTGCAAAAGACTTGGCAAAAATAATGTGTTTATGTAATAAAACCTTTTTTTATTGTCTTACTTTTTCATGAATACAGAATATTACATAACCGCCGTCCTGTTTCTGTCTCAAGGAAATATGGTCAGCCTACTCTGAAGTCACTAATCTTAAAATGAAGTTGCAACAAGTTTAATAAATAAATGGTGTTTCGTGAGCTGTGATCAAATAGTTAATTACCAGTACTTGTTTAGCTGGAAATAAGTTAAATATGCTGACATACTTGAAATGCATAGCAACTTTCTCAAGAAAGAAAAATATCAAGGAATAAGCCAATATCCAAATTTAAATACTAAGATATATCTCACTATAATTCATTCTAATACTACACTATCCATCATAAGAGCTCTACAAAATCAATACATAAATCACAAACAATCAATCACCAATACAACAAGCATTAGTGAAATTAGCATACCATCACTTCTGACTTAAAGGTGGTATACAAGCTGTACTGTACTATACCTCTACTTTGCAAAAAAAACATAATATCCCATGTAAACATTATATCCAATAACAAAACATAAACCAGTCCTTGAACATATACTAATATAACCAAAATAAACAAGACAGAGATATGCCACCATAGATTTACACAAAATACCCCCTCTCTCTCTCTCTTTTTGTTAAACAATAGGTTTACAACAGGCTGTAAACCTATTGTATATTAGTATCGTAAGTGACTTAAGGATTACATACTCTAGAAAGCTTGTTCTGAAGTCTTACAGAACTTTTCAAGCAATATTTCTACCCACCCCTAATAAGCAGAGCGATGGACTAACACCATGCAATGAAATTCATCTCAGCCTAACATTCACAAACATTCACACCCAAAGTGGGATAATCTCTGTGATTAAACCATATTTACTTTCCACAGAACCACAAAACAATCAGTAACAGGAATCGCATGAGCATCTTTACATGGTTTTGTTCATAATGGCATTATCAAAGACACAGCTACTCTCTACTAATACAACATTGTTATAATAACAACATCTTGGAATCATTAATATAGTTTTGTTCCTATCCTAAAGAGTACTAATTTTTATATTTTCAAGAGTGTAGAAAATTTTAGGCATGCTAGTCTACAGTTACTACATTAAATGGGAATGGGCTAACACTAAAATTATCAATTGTTTGGAGCATACAAGACACTGATTATAGACTGTCAGTGCTGTAATAGCAAGTTTTTGCCTCTCTGTAATAAATTTCCACAAAGCTTCTTGAAAGATTTTGAGTAGGCATTTGACTTCTTTTTTTTTTTTTTTTTTTGTATAATTAACTTTCAGCATCATGTGGTCTACTTTTCCATTCCTGCACTGTGAGACTTCATGGTATGGTACTACAATGAAGTCCACTGTGGGAATGCAAACAAATTTTGATTGGAACTGCTAATATGCAGAAAAATAACACAATTTGCAAGCATTTTTATTGTAAACAGAAAAATTCATCATCAAATTCCTGCCATGTACCCTCAAGGGGTGTACAGGATATGACAGTACTACATGAAAAAATTACATCATTACTAACTTCCTATCTACAATTTTCCTCCAAATCAGTCTGTTACTTGTCAAGACTCCAACATTATCAGATCTTATATTTCTATCGTCTAAGGCACTTTGTACCGTATCAATCCACCTATATCTTGGTCTTCCTCTGGGTTGTTTTCCTGCCAACCTGGCAGAGAACACTTGTTTTGCTAATCTTTCCTCTCCCATTCTATTTAAGTGACCATACCACCTGAGATTAGCTCTGCTAACACATTCCTGGATGCTGACAATGTCAAGTTCTTTCCTAATATGATATTGCCATTGATGCCATCTGTTCACACCTCTAATCTTTCTCAGGACTCTCATATCTGCGGTCTCTAGTCTTTGATCAAGTGTTTTACTTCTGACCCAGCTCTCAGATCCATAAGTTAAAATTGGTTTGAACACAGTCTTGTATACAGCTAATTTAGTGTTCCGACTAATTTCTTTCTTATTCCATATGAATTTATTCAGAAAGATTATAACAGAAAAATTTTCTCACTTTAATACATGTGAGAAAAATCTACAATTGATTGCAATTATAAAAAGTAATTTTTAAGCTACTCAATGCACAGCAAATTTTCTGCAAGGCATTACACATATCATGGAAAGCATTCTAAGCTTGATAGGATAAGAATTTGCTGCATTCAGTGACAGTGTTTCTCTCTCTAAAGCTAGGCACTCAGGTTACATTTACTATTCCATATGGTACCAAATGTGCTATAAATTTCCAAACTTTCATGGGCATATACAACTACATATACATTCATAAAAGTTAACTATTGCCAAATTGTAGACCAGAAGTGCAAAGTCTTTACATGGCAAATACTTCCACCAATTTTTCTAGTCATTGCAGTCTAGTATATTTTTATTTTTGCACAAACTCTTCCACGTGAAAAGTACCAAGACCTATAGCACACTAAAGACATTTAGTTAAACACAAAACGAACTTGATTTCTATTACTGATTGTGTGAGAGAAGGCATATGGTAATGACAACAAAGCAAGAAAAATATTTAAGCAAACTAAAGAAACTGCTGCTGATAAATTGCAAGTGATCTTTAATGTACTAGAAACAAAAAGCTGCCCAGACAATAAAAACAAGATTATAACCATGATTCCAAAGAAAGGTCTCACCCATTGCCAAAATTGGAGGGGAAAAGTCTACTGACTTATCTGCAAAAAGTAAAACAGAAAGATACCAAGACATGAGTTTGAGAGCAGGTGAAAGTATCGTAAATCACATTTTTTATTTTCAGGAATGTCACTGAACAAAACACAGACCTTATGTCTATATTTTTTATAGATTTTGCTAAAGTTTTTGACAGTAATGATAGACAGATTATGGTTAATTATCAGAGGCTATGAATTCTTGACAAATGTGAGAGTAACAAAGGAGTTGCAAAAAGAAAGTTAAAGATGTATTACTGAACAGCAAATATCTCAAACCATTCTGACACTTTTTAATGTAGTCACTAAGTAGATTATTAAAAAAAAGAGGTTACAGGTGTAAAGAGAACATTGCAATTGTAAATCAAAGATGGAAGATTCAAATTACACAGACAGCAAAACACACTGACATACAAGCAAAATCAGAGGCATTATATAAAACAGCTGAAAAAGTTGGACTTTAAATACGAGGGTGACTGAAAAGTTCTTGGCCTAACAATGAAAAAACAAATTTATAAATTAAAAATTATTTTTATTTTTCAACATAATTTCCCTTAAGACTAATACATTTATTCCAGCAATGCTCCAGCACCATTATCCCGTCCCTGCAGTCGTTCTCAGTAAGATCTGCAAAACACTCCTCTACAACTGCAATCACCTGAAGAAAAACTTCAGGTGATCTTCACCTGAAGTTTTGAATCAAAAGATCTTGATCTGAAGAAAAACTTCAGATCACTTGATCTGAAGAAAAACGCTGACTGACCAGCAAGGAAGTGTTTTAGTTTTGGGAAGAGATAGAAGTCAGAGGGAGCCCAACCTGGGGAAAAAGGTGGATGTTCCAACAATTCATAGTACAGATCCCCTAATTTTCCCATTGCCAAAACACCTTTGTGGGCAGGTGCACTGTCCTGATAAAAGATGATTTTTTTCTTCTGCAAACAGGTTTTTTCTCACGAATTTTTCGACAAGTCTGGTTAAAAGATCTGAATAATATTCCCCAGTTATTGTCCTTTTCAAGATAACTAAACAAAATGCCTTTAGCATCTCAAAACACCGATGCCATGACCTCACCTGCTGATAGAACAGACTTTGTTTTCTTTGGTGCTGAACAACTAGCTTCTGTTGTTCAGCTCCAAACAGCAGTCAAAACATACTGTTTTGACTGGTGTTTGGATTCTGATGTGTAATGGTGAATCCAAGTCTCATCCATAGTAATAAATCGATGCACAAAATCAGTTTTATTCTTGTTAAAATGCTCTAAACACTGTTTAGAGATTTTCATGTGAGTGCATTTTTGATCTGCTGGCACCCATCTTGCGCAAAGCTTTTTCATTTGCAATTCTTCATGCAAAATATATCCTACACGTTCTTTTGAAACGCTTAGTCTCAGCAATTTCATGCACTTTGACTCACCAGTCATCCAATACCATATTGTGCACTTCATCAATGATTTCTGGTGTTGTTACACTTTTTGGATGTTCTTCATGTGGATCATTTTCAAGGCTGGTATGGTCACGTTTAAACTCGGCAGCCCATTTCTTAATTGTCAAAAATGAAGGAGAAGAGGGTCCATAAACTTTTATGAACTTCTTTTGGCATTAAACCTTCTTTTACAAAGAATTTTATAACCACACGATACTCAATATTATCCATTTCAAGGGATACGGACAATACTTTTGCTTCAGACAGCTGTATAAAACAAACTACTTGATAGAATGACTTGCAATTTCACATGGATGCATATCAACTTAAAAAATTTTTAAAAAAACCATGCCGATAGTGTTGCCATCTATGGTCGAAAACTTTTCAGACCACTCTCGGATATATATATATATATATATATATATATATATATATATATATATGAATAAAATAAAAGTTCTTAAACTGAACACCAGAAAGACAACAAAATTGACTAACATGCAGTAGAAGCTGAGAATTTTAACTAATGTTGATATTGAAAGTAGAATATAACACAAAAAAACTAGCAAAAATAAATGCTGCTTCAAGAAAATGAAATAATATATGGAAATCATTCAAATATTATTATAAACCAAAACCATGATTTTAATAATAATGCCAAGGTCATTATAGAGATTAGAGACCTGGAAACTAGCAACAAAATCAAAAAGCTAAATTATCCAGTTTTCAAATTTACATAAAACAATAATTATTTGCCCAACATATACCAAATAATATATTATTTAAAAAGTGGGGAAAAAATTACCATAATTTAAATAAAACGATAGACAGAGGTGAGAAGGGCGGCTTCGACACGGTTCCAAGATGAAAAAATTTAAAGCCTAAATAAACTAACGTGGCAGATGATGGAGGCAGTGTGTGTGTGGGGGGGGGGGGACTGGTTGGGTGATATAGAGTCACAGCATTATTTGCAAAGGACAGGCAGGTTAACTGCTGGAGAAGAACGATCTCATCCTTATGTGCCACAGGCACAAAGAGATTAAGTAGTGCGTACTCCAAGTGTTCCAAGGAGATGCATTTTAGGCAGTTTCATATGCTATGGTGGCAGAAATAAGATACAAATGCCGAATGAGGTGCCCGTCCTCTTGAACACTTTACCCTAACCTTTATTCTAAATGCCAAATCTACTTAATCTACATTTAACAAATACTCTAAAAATGTCTATAGTTAAAGGGGGAAAAGCATTTAAATTTTTGGCATTTGATTTTTTTTTTTTTTTTTTTTTTTTTTTTTAATGATTAGAATTAAATGTATTTAGTTGATGCGAAGAAGTTATCTCACCCCGTAACTTTTCCAATAAATCGAATCAGAAGTAACTCTGGAATCACCACGTGGTACCGAATACACTTCAGTCCGCTTGAAGTCCGTCATCTTTCAAATAATAAATATTTTTAGAATGATGCAGTAGCTATCTTTCAACCTTTATAGATATCTGAAATGTTGATATCAAAATATAATCTAAAACTTAAAAAAACAACACACTTATTACAGCACGTAAATAAACATATTAATCGGTACCTTCTGACCATGAGCGTCCCCAAACGACGAACATTACACTTTTAGCCTCATTATTATTATAATTAATAAATGAAAATAAAATAAAAAAAATCAGCTAACGCCTTTTTATTCCCCGTATACGGGGAAAATAATAATATTGGTTTATTATCTCATTTATTATCTTGCAGTTTATTTTACAAACATATATAAAATCGGATGTAATTAGAATGTAAGTGGATTAACAATTAGTAGGTTAATTTCTACACTAGCATCTGTGTTGGCTGCCCATATTTCCTTGAGACAAAAACGGGACATTGGAATGGCAAAAAACGAGACGGGGTTTATGTAATATTCTGTATATTCATGAAAAAGTAAGATGATAAAAAAAAGTGTTATTGCATAAAATATTGAGCTTACCATTATTCCTCATTGACAGAACCCATACAAAAATTTATGGAGAATGAGAGGGCAACTACATTTCACCACAATTGTACCACGAATATTTCTCCTATGAAGTGATCTTACGCAGCAAATTTCGGTCTTTCAAAACCTTATCATAAAATTTATGATATCACACTCAATGACATAATTTTGTCTTACAATTAACATACCTCTCATTGTCTCAATACTTATTCGAGATTTCTCCTTTGACAAAGGAGAAATCTCGAATAAGTATTGAATGACAAAGAATAAACTCTACAATCTTACAAAAGTCTTGAAAGTCTAGGCATTTTTCATTCATTTCAGAAAAAAACCTGTACCCATTTATCAGATACAGAAATGTTTTCTTTATTCAATGTATCCAAATGCCTCACAATTATAGATTTTATGAGGGTCCACTGATCGAATTCACGAGTTTCTTCTGTTTCTGTGCATGTGATGAGTTCCCCGTTAAGGCTGTCCTGTATTTCTTTCCATTCAACTGTCTTCCTTAGTAGCACCCAGTTGAACTTCTCAGTGTTTCCTAAACTGCACTTCCACTTGTTGATATATTCTAAGATGGTTTCATAGAAATTCTCAACTATCTCAGAAAACTTAGCCTCATTAATATCTCCTGAATCTACTAACATTCTCAGTTGTGTTTTTGACATCAGCAGTGACAAACCCTTCACTTTATCTGGACTCTAAATTGTTTAGAAGAATTTCAATGTTCATGGCTACTTCTGTAGCTGAAATATTATCTTTTTCAATTTTTCAATTTTTCAAACAATTTTCGCAACATAACAGGGCATATTCCTTTAAAAAGAAAATAAGAACGAAACCCATCAAAAATGCTTAAAATCTATCAATTGATGGCCCCACGGACAACAATCTTGTATTTCCATGATCTAACAATTTAGTGTAATTGATTCCTGCAAAGACACAAAAGTTTTTCAGTTCTTCAACTCTGACTGTGTATATATTGAAGTATTTGTATAATTTCAGTGCAGAACATTCAATGGAAAACGGTCGACAGCAAACTGGAGACAATTGTTTATAATGTGATCCCTACAACCAATACCGATAATATTCCTCATCAGTTCAGTTTCAAGTTTTTGTCACATATTATTTTTGTCAAGTCTTTTGCAACCACCAAAATTGATGTTCATGTTATATGCACACAAAGCAACAATTTTGTTTTGTATGCAAATTTGTCACTTACTTCCTTCAAAATAGCACGCTATTGGTCGGATGTTTCACCAGGTAAGGAAATAATGTCTATAATTTTGTCTTGAACATCACAATTTGACAAAATTGTGATGTTCCATTTTGGAAAACTTGATTGGAAAAGTTTGATGTCTTTTTTGTTTGATGCATCTAAACTGACTGTAATCCTTTTTGTTTTATTCAAATCCTCAATTACTTCGCCCAAAATGTGTGGTGATAAAACGTTGGTAATTATTGCTTCTGATTTGGTACGATGAAGAAAATTTTGGTTCATAAATTTTATTTATCAATGTCGACAAGCATTCATTTGCGAGAAAACTTTGGCCATTACGCACAGTATGATAAGCAACAAGGGTTTCATTTGCTCCAATTTTATCGCTTTCACTATCACCATGTCTCACCATAAACGAGCTGATGTTTTTAACAAACTTGAGTCTTTTCAGAATTCTTATGTTTCTGGCTACATAGATGATGATGTCGCTTCTGCCTCCATGAGCAACGGAGAAATGGAAATTACAAAATTGGCATACCGCTTTTGTTCCATCATTACACAGCTTGTCCAGTTTAATAAATTTGAATTTTTTCTAGAGATCGTCATTAAAATTGCAGTTAAGTCTCTTTGACACAGCAAGGAGTTTGGTTCATAAATTTTATTTATCAATGTCGACAAGCATTCATTTGCGCGAATTAAAGCTTAAAAGCTTTAAAAAATATGTAAACCACGGCATTGAATAACAAAACCACCGGTTAGCATACAGGCAAAACAAAAAACTGACGCTACAGCAGAGCAGACCCCCGTGTCTGAGATGCGCAAGTGTTGCCAACATGTATGTTTTATTTTCTCTGAAGAAATCACTGTGGATATCGATATTTAGTATCGAACAACGCGACTTCATGGTTACACAAATTATTGGTATCCATGATATTGATATACGATTATAGTTTATGAATAATAATTTATGATTTTCCAATATTAAAGTACATTATATTTATAGTTTTTATTAAAACGGTACAAATCTGATATTTTTATTAAAACGACGGGATGGCCAGGAAATATGACAAAAAAAAAGGGTACGTATGGTCAGACTACATTTGTGATAATATGCAATACAGAATGCATGATTTGCTGAATAAATAAATAAAAAATTAAATAAAAATTAAGAAATATTGTTTTTTTAATTATAATCTGAATAATAATAAAGCTATCACTATAGTATGTCAACTTAATACCGATCACATAAAGATTGACAGAGATCGTGTCGAGGAATTGGTGTTCAATTCTCAGTGCCAAATTGTCCAAAGAAAGCAAAACTAGAGAAATTTTTTCTAAGCCTCTTTCGAGTTATTCCCGAGTTAGTCGAACTCTAGCACGGGGAAGCGGATTTTTTCACCTGGAAACTCTGGTTTTTCATCCCTTAAACTCACAAAAATCGACCATATAACTCATATCATTTCAGACATTAAACATAATGTGTTCGAGTTAGGCACAAAGAGATGGCGGCACTTGTTAGCAGTCTCTTCACTGTGTGCTACTTAAATTAGCGATATTTAAGGCCAGCTATTTCTAATTGGGTGCCAGTGGAGATTGGACTGCCCACTCATTTTCCAAACGTTAGGGCTGAAATATCCTAGCCTATTC
Organism: Typopeltis vanoorti; assembly: GCF_054136105.1. NCBI lineage: Eukaryota > Metazoa > Arthropoda > Arachnida > Uropygi > Thelyphonidae > Typopeltis > Typopeltis vanoorti. The sequence continues at coordinate 108,917,352 of NC_143562.1, read as the reverse complement.
ACTGGAAGGAAATAAAAGGCGTGAGCTGATTTTTTTTATTTATTAATCATTGACTTAAATGAAGACTAAAGAGGGAGATTATATTACATGATCATAAATGATAATAATTCCAGGTTTGCAGTATTTACAAGCCCATAAGATAGTTAGTCAAAGCATATTGTGGTTCAGTGCCATGGCATGTACAACTGCAAGGACTAGAAGTTGATAGTGCATGGGAGGTAGTTAAGAAGTGCTTGCATGAAGCAATGGCTGACTGTATACCTAAAGTCCGAATAATAAATCAAGTAGGGGTTAAATGGATGAATAACACCATTAAGCTTGAGTTGCAAAAAAAGAAACAACTATGGAGGGAATTTAAGGATAAGGGTGACCGGCAGGCACATGAACGGTATAAACCGCAGGCCAAAAGGGTGACGAGTGTGGTAAGAAAAGCAAAAAAGGATTACGAAAGAACATTGGCCATGCAGGCTAAAGAGAATCCTAAACAGTTTTTTAGATATGTAGCAAGTAAAAGGAAAAATGTACATGGCAGATTGATTTTAAAGAATGCCGATGGTAGGGAGGTAACTGAATCAGTTGAGATAGTTGAGTTACTGAGTGAGCACTTTGCAAAAGTATATTATCAAGGTGGTGACATTGCAGAAACGAATAAACCAGTAGATTATACGGGAATTGTGGTTAATGAAGTGGAGGTGAGTAGTCTATTGCATAACCTGAATGTCAATACATCTGTGGGATTGGATGGTATACCAGCTCGTGTTGTACGAGAAGCAGCTAAAGAATTGTCAGTACCCTTGACCATTTTGTTTAATTTGAGTCTCGGGTCTGGGTTAGTCCCGAGCGGGTGGAAAGAGGGGAAAATAGTTCCACTGCATAAAGGTGGTTCCAAGACTGCTGTTGTAAATTACCGACCGATTAGCATATCAGGAATCATTGTAAAGGTCTTAGAGAAAATAGTCAAAAGGAAAATACAAGATTGGATTGAAGAAAATGGGATACTGTATCGGGGACAGCATGGTTTTGTGAAGGGTAGGTCATGCCTCAGTAACTTGCTCACTTATTATAACACAGTGACGGCTGAACTGGACAAGGGTAATGGGTTTACGGTGATTCTACTGGACCTTGAGAAGGCCTTTGACAGGATTCCACATGGAATTCTAATCAGTAAATTGCAGCATATGGGAATGGACATAGGGTTGGTGAGATGGATAGGAGGGTGGTTGACGGAAAGATATCAGAGAGTGGTTTACTCGGGAGTAGAGTCCACAAGACGGCCTGTGACTAGTGGTGTGCCACAAGGATCTGTTCTTGGACCAATGCTGTTTAATTTGTTCATAAATGATATAGGAAATGATCTGAGAGGAACAGTTCATTTGTTTGCGGATGATGCGAAGTTGGGTAGGGCAATAGTGAATGCAGATGACGTCAAAATTTTGCAGGATGATTTGGATAGATTGGAGGTCTGGGCTAAGGAGAATGGATGTCAGTTTAATGTGGCAAAATGTAAGGTTATGCATTTTGGGGTGAAAAGATTGGAGGCAGTTTACTGCATTGGTGGAACCCTGCTCCAGGAAATTGATGAGGCACGAGATTTAGGAGTGTTGGTGGATAGGGAATTGAAATTTAGGGGACACATTGCAAAAGTGACCAAAACAGCTCATCAAATCACTTGGTTGCTGAAGAATACGTTGACAAGCAGAGACAAGCAGGTTATTGTTTCTCTCTATCGAGCCTTGATAAGACCCCATCTAGACTACTGTGCTCAGATTTGGTCACCTAGGTTTCTTCTTGATGGGGAGGATGTGGAGAGGATCCAGAGGCGAGTGACCAAGATGATAGCAGGTCTGTGGAATGAACCGTATGAGAACAGGCTGAGGATTTGTGGGTTGCAAAAATTGGTTGATAGGCGGAGGAGGGGAGATATGATTGAGACATTCAAATTACTGAAGGGTTTCTATAAAATTAATTCAGAAGATATTTTTGAGAACAGGGCTGGTTGTGGGAGGACTAGGGGACATCCATGGAAACTGGGCAAAAGTGTGGTTAGTAAAGGTGTTAGAGCTGGGTTCTTTACTTTTAGAGTAGTGAATGAGTGGAATGCGCTCCCTGAGTCTGTAGTGGATGCTGTGACAGTGAATGAGTTTAAGGCGAGGTATGATAGATACTGTATGAATGTCAGATAGTTGTGATGAATATGATTTGGGGCCTCCCTCGATGAGTCTAATGACTCCCTGGAGTTGCCCGTAATAATAGTAATAATAATAGTAATATTTTTGACTGACTGTTGTGCCTCGTTGCGGAGTGAAAAACCAGTTTACAGAACTATAGACCTTGTACACCGCTATATGAGACTGACTAATGGCAATTGCTCTGAAAAGCTCTGCAATTGAAGTGCTCCCAAGTAACCCTACTTATCACGCCGAAGACAGTGATTTAAAATTCAACGAGATCGGATAAGAAGAAACCAAATTTTGAAGTGTTGAAAAGGGAACAGAAAGGACCGTGGTCAACAACCAGCGTAGAACAAAGGACGTCGCCATCTTTATAATCACGCCTCACTGCCTAAGGGAAGAAAGGTGAGTCATGAAGTGTATCAAATGCCTGGAGGAGTTATCGTCCAACGGAAATAATATAACTTGTACGAAATGCAGTAGGATTCTACACTTAAAATGTGCCGGCTTTTCAGAAACAACCGGGCAACATAAATATGAACCCGATGTAGCACGTGAGGAATGGAAATGTGTAATCTGCATGAGAAACAATGAAACGCACGTAAGACAACCACCTACGATGCAGCCGATTATACCTTAGGCAAAATCAGATGACGAACTGAACAGACAAAAAAACGCAGGTGAGTCCTATAATTTAAACTCTTTAAGTATACTAATAGAAAACGGTCTAGTGACTATAAAAGCCAGCTTAGTAGATCTTGTGCAAGAACTCTTTAAGAAACAGAACGAACAACTAACAAAAAAACTAGCGAATATGAAGATTTGGTAAAACATAATAATTTAGCAGTTATAGAAGTGTTGCGAACGGTAAAAGACATTAAAATGAGCATTAACGCACTAAAAGACAGGCAACACAATTTGATGAAAGAGACATCCGAACTCCGTCAAGAACTTCATTCTCTAAAACTACACTACGAACGTTTAAATCAGCAACAACATAAAAAAGATCTTGTCTAAGTGGTCTTCCTGAAACTGCACCTACAGAAAACCTCAGAGACGTGGTTTTAAAATTAGGCCATGTAATTGATATCCCCCTACAGCTTAACGACATTCAGACCGAAAATCGGATTCCTAGGAAGAGCAAAAACCAAGGCTTCCCACGACCTGCATCAGTCATAATTCGTCTTAAGAGCAAGTCCACAAGAGACAATCTCATAAAAGCTAGCAGGCAGAAAAAACCAGTTGCCAAGGACCTGAACGCACAGCAAGACAATACACCAATCTTCCTATCCGAATATTTAACACCATTCAACCAGAATCTGTTGTACCAAAGCAAAAATGGAAACAAATTACCAATTTTTGTGGACCAGAGATGCCAAGATATTCATAAGGAAGTCACAAACTTCAAAGTCGATACAAATTAAAAGCACAGAAGACATAGAAAGACTGCCACTGTGAAGAAAAAAGCCTCCTAAATAGTTCACAAAGAAGCCCACAATAAAAAAAGAATGTGAACCATCAAGACAGATGCAATAACACAGGATATATCGGCAATTTCACTTTGATCAAACCTTTCAGATCATTCATTTGACCTCCCAAAGATCTGCCTACTTCCAACACAACAACCAAATCAATAACAAATATATGTATATATAATCGGTATCACCCTCAGATAAGCTAATTACAAAGCTTCGAGGGTGCAGTTGAGTTACATCCCAGTAGTAGTATTTATCTAACATTATTCACTTAACATTCTGTAATGAATTCTAATAGTAAACAGAAAATGTGATAGTAATACTTCAGTTATATATTTAAGTTTAAAATTATATATTTAATTTACAATTTAAATTTAAATAAATTATTATTATGTAAACTGCAACATAAGTAATATTGTTTAACTTGTGAGTCATTAATAATAAACACGATTACCATGATTATTATTAATGGTAATAATACACAAAAAAAATTATTATATTTATTATTATTTCGGGCTACTCCATGGAGTCCTTAGACTCATCGAGGGAGGCCCTAAACATCATGTCCACACAACTATTCGACATTCTCACAGTATCTATCATACCTTGCCTTGAACTCACTCACTGTCATAGCACCCACAACAGACTCTGGCAGCTTATTCCACTCATTTACCGCTCTAAAAGTAAAGAACCCAGCTCTAACACCCCTGCTCACCACACTCTTGCCCAGCTTCCATAGGTGTCCCCTAGTTCTCCCACCACCAGTCCTGATCTCAAAAATATCCTCTGAATTAATCCTATAGAATCCTTTTAGCAATTTGAATGTCTCAATCATACTCCCCTTTCCCGCCTATCAACTAGTTTCTGCAACACACAAATCTTCAACCTGTTCTCATATGGTTCATTCCATAGACCTGTTATCATCTTAGTCACTCGCCTCTGGATCCTCTCCACCTCCTCCCCATCAAGAAGGAACCGAGGTGACCAAATCTGGGCACAGTAGTCGAGATGAGGTCTTATCAAGGCTCGGTACAGAGGTACAATAACTTGCTTGTCTCTGCTCGTCAAGGTATTTTTCAACAACCAAGTGAGTTGATGAGCTGAATTAGCTACTTTTGCAATGTGCCCCTAAACTTCATCTCCCTATCCACCAACACTCCCAAGTCCCTAGCCTCATCAATCTCTTGGATTACAGTTCCACCAATGTGGTATAATGCTGCCAATCTTTTCACCCCAAAATGCATAACCTTACATTTTATTACATTAAATTGACATCTATTCTCCTTAGTCCAGAATCCAATATATCTAAGTCATCCTGCAAGATTTTGACATCTTCTGCATTCACTATCGCCCTACCCAACTTTGCATCATCAGCGAACAAATGAACTGTTCCACTTAGATCTTTCCCTATATCGTTAATGAACAGATTAAACAGCAGTGCTCCAAGAACAGAACCCTGCAGCACACCACTAGTCACAGGCCGTCTTTTGGACTCTACTCCTGAATAAACTACTCTTTGCTATCTCTCCATCAACCACCCACCTATCCATCTCACCAACCCTATATCCATTCCCATATGTTGTAGTTTACGGATTAGAATTCCATGTGGTATCCTGTCAAACGCTTTTGCCAGCTCCAGCAGTATCACTGTAAACCCATTTTCCTTATCCAGTTCTGCCGTCACCTTGTTATAAAACTTGAGCAAGTTACTGAGGCATGGTCTACCCTTCACAAAGCCATGCTGTCCCCTGTACAGTATCTCATTTTCATCAATCCATTCCTGTATTTTTCCCTTGACTACTTTCTCCAAGTAAGAAAAGAAAAGTGGTAAGAAAAGCTTTTGCTTTTCTTACCACACTCGTTACCTTTCTGGCCTGCGCTTTATACCGTTCGTGTGCCTACAGGTCACCTCTTTCTTTAAATTACCTCCACAGTTGTTTCTTTTTTTGCAGCTCAAGCTTAATGGTGTTATTCATCCATTTAACCCCTACTTGTTTTACTATTCGGACTCTAGGTATACAATCAGCCATTACTTCCTGTAAATGCTCCTTGACCACTTCCCATGCTCTCCAGAAAACTGCATCTCCCATTCTACAACAATATCATTCGATTCCTTGGTTTTGAATAAAGCTTGATTTTGACTCATTTGCTAAGCAAATATTTCATTATTTTATTTCATGTTTCTTATTACTCTTTCACTGTGAATTCTGTTTATTGAATATAATATATATTATTATTTATTTATTTTTTATTTATTTATTTATTTATTTTGGCATTAACAATTAAAATATTATTAATACATTTTCTGTTCGCTACGAATATTCAGTAGAGAATGTTACCTATATAATGTTATATAAAGTTTCATAAATTATAATGGTCTGTTTTACCTTTTTTCACATGCATATTTACAATAATTCAGTTAATATGCTAAAAGAGATCGTTTTAATTTTAAGGATATCAGTTATGGAATAATTTTATAGAAATATTTTTTTTTCCCTTCTGCATTCTATCATTTATATTTATATTTCAATTTAATGTTCATTTTATTTCACAATTTATATTTGCAGTTTATTTTATGTTAACAGCAGTGTGAGCTAAATTTCCCTTTTTCACAGTGCTGTTTCTTAAATATATAATTATGCATAAATTATTCATTTTAAATAAGATTTATAAATGACTAAGAACTTTATTTGAGTAATCAAGCATATTTGGCTATATGTATTGCATGCATAGGATAACGTAAAATAATGGAAATGATTATGTTTATGAAAATGAGTTGAGTGCTAATATTTAGTAACATCATCCCTTTTCAGCTAATAGCAGCAATATTATGACACGCATCACAGTAATTTTTAGTAAAGAATATCCTCTTGGCTCTGATCTGAGACGAATTAAACTTTTAACTTTGAAAGAATAACTCCATGGTCAGAGTAAATTGATGTGTATGTTTACTAAAGAGGCCGATGTTACTACCGAGGCTGGTTTATTTTAGAGTTTAATACTGCACAGGCAGAACGTCCGTACATGGTACGAGAATTTGTCAAGAAGAATATTACACAAATAATTTCATTTTTAGTCCCGGATAATAAAAAGCTATTCAAACTGATTGAACAGATGCCAGTCTCCAGGCATACAATTAAACGAGAATTTCCGTTATCAGAGCAGACATTGTAAATAGCGCCTCCATAGCGCAATTGGAAGAACGACGGTACATTGCACCCTTCGATTGGAATAGTCCTAAGTTCGATTCTAGTCGTGACGGGAGGAATTTCTTTATGTGGAATCTTTATGTGGACTTTTTCAATCGAAGGTGAGTTAGCCGATCTCATACGGAGGATAGCAGGGTTTTTCTCCCGGAAACTCGGGTTTTTCCTCCCGCATACAGACAAATCGGCCGTTCAGAACACACGCAATTTACAGACAAAAAATACTAGTTGTGGTGGGCGGTAGATGGCGTTGATGGAGATTGGTAGTAGAGGTGTAGTGGTGGAGACAGGTGTATAGTGGGTGTCCTCCTGCGATGAGTCTTCGGACTCCTTGGAAGTGTCACGAATAATAATAATAATAATAATAATAATAATAACTTACACTATAACTTGAAAAACTGTACTGCATTTAGTCTGGCTTTGGATTAATCTACAGATATTCAGGACGAACCACAACTAACCATATTTGTCTGCTTTGTATCTCACGATCTGGACGTTAAGGAAGAGCTATTGGAACTTCATAGCATTGAAAGATACAACATGTGGCTCTAACATCAAAGAAGCTCTCGATGTTACACTTACAAAAGCTTCGGTATCGAGAGAAAAAACGCCAGCATTGCAACCGAGCGATGAAGGGTAAAACTAGAGGGCTAATGGAGCTCCTTGAGAGTGTGGAATCATATCCTGCTTTCCTACCTGTACATTGCATTATTCACAGGGAACATCTAGTTGCCAAGTTTTAAATTTTGACATGTATTGGAAGTAGTTCTAAGAATTGTCAATTTTAATTGTTAAGTTCTAAAACACACCGGCAATTTAAAAGCTTTCTCGATGAGTTGAATTGTGATGAGATTTTTAATGGCATATTATGGTTTTGCTTAGTAAGGTGGCTGTCAGCTAGCAATGTATTAAAAAATTTGTTTGTTGTTGTTGTTGTTGTTGTTAAACCCAATCAAACAGCTTCTCAGAGAGAAGGAGAAAATTTTCCCTCATCTCGAAGTCACTCATTGGTTGCTAGACATGGCAATTTTCAGCAATGTTTTCCAGCATCTACAGATATTAAACATTTTAGTTCAAGGGAAAGAAAAACTAATAACCGATCTCGGACAATCGTGCTAAGCTTCCAAAGCAAACTACAACCTTTCCAGAGGACTTGGAAAATGAAATTTGTCTGAAGAAAGTACCGAAAAATTCGACAGGAATGGAATTAGAAAGAGGATCTTATGCTACAAATTAAATGATCAGGCTGAAGAACTCAACACTCGATTTTGCGACCTACGAGAACTTGAGCCAACTTTCGCTTTTTGAAAATCTTTTCCTCACGAACGCGCTTGAGCGTGGTTGTCCTATTTCAAAACCAATTGTGATGGATGTTGCATCCGCAGAACTGGAGCTGAAGCTATTGAAGCAAAGTGGATGTTCCGAAATTGATTTTTGGAAGCAAGTTCCTGCGGATCCAACATTTAAGCAAGTAGTCAGAAAACAGATTTCCATTTTTGGGACCATGTACTCCTGTGACGCGGTATATTCGATTCTTGAATTTATTAAATGTAAATATAGATCTGTTTTAAACAGGGGCGAATTCTCCATTGCGCAAGCTCATTCATTGAGAAAGAAGTTGTAGAAAGAAGAGTGTGCGGCAATAATTGAGCTTTGTGTTGTGTATCGAAAGTTGATGCTTGCTCATCTAGTCAAAACTACCTTGGTTTGCTCGGTTGTAGGAGCTTCCAGGTCCTTGCTGCAGCACTGTGGTTTCATGCTCGTATAGCCATTTCCGTCGACTTCATATCGTCATAAACAAGGCCATATGCAGTAAAAGTAGCTCTAGTCAGTGAGCTTCAGCCAGCCTTTACAAGTGTACGTGTTGCTTGTGAAAATTAAGTTACAACCAACATTTTAACAACGTTATTGACCAGTTCATAAAGAATAACCGTAGGGTAGAATTTGTATTCAACTAGATTCAACTAAATTCAAAAAGATAGAATGTCATTTGTAATAATAAATGTTGTATTTGTATGATTAAATGTACATAAATTTCTAAATACTGTATGTACTTTTAAATGGTCAGTAATTCATTATTCAGCTAATCAGACTTCAATCACACCTTTCACTCCCTAACAAGAGCAAGCGTGAATTTCAAGACCAGCATTCGCTTCTGGTTTTAAATGATGAAGAGTTGAACGAGCTTGTAAGAATGCTTGGACCAATTACACCCTTAATTTTAAGGAGCTTATAATAAAATGGATACAAGGAAGGCTTCTACTCGTAAATAACTGAAATTATTGTGTTTCGACTTTAAAATTATTCTAATTTTTCAACGTTAACTTCATTTAATGTATTTTGAATTAAACTTTTTTATTGTCGTAATTTTTATTAACCCTGTTTTTCTCTCCCCTTTACCTCTTTTAATTTTAATTTTGTTCCTCTTTTTTGTTGCCTCCTCTTCACTTTTTATTTATTTTTTCCTGGTAGAGCTTAAACGTGATGCATGATGCTTTACGCCAGCCGCATGCAGCTTATAAGTCAAGTTGTGGTCACCCCTCTTATATAGCAAGCTGTTGAGCTGTGTGGGTATAAGATGTTCCCTCACAGTCACTCCATACAAATTATTGCAGCGCCTACTTGTGTATAGGATTGTGTTTGGTCTTGTTTTACAATACGTTTCTCTGTTATTATGGTAAGTGCTATTGAAATAGGGTCTTGATAATAGTACATATAGTGTCTGAGATTATTTAATCGGAGAATTATTTGTTTGCCATTAAGGGTTCGGTTATTGTCTGGTATGTATTGGGTATCAAAAGTACCATACCAACGATTCTTTGGTGGAGTTTTTCTAAATTTGATAAGTGACTGTTTGCTGTGTTTGTAGGTAGCAATAGCATAGCTTAGCATGGCTTCATAAATTTCAGAATATATGATCTATACGAATTGATCGTATTAGAGAGTACAGATCTCAATCCTCCTTTTGTATTCCATCAATTTCTAATTATTTTTTCCGTTCTTTCTGCACGATCTTTTCCATATGCGATTTTAGGGTTTTTCACTTCTTTTCTTACTTCGTTCTCAAGATTAAGAGTTTGCTGCACTTCGATTAATGTTAATAGATTAGATTTTATAGTGCACACAGTTCCAAGCGATTTTTCTACTTTTTCATTGTTGTACTGTATGCAGTGTTCTTACTCCTAATTTGATTTACTCCATGTGGGTATTAATTATTTCTTTCAACATGTGTTTAAAGGAATCTTAATTATCAATAATAATGAGATTCGGAAGGGACTTACCTTTTTGCATTGTCTAGCAATTGCTTTTTTGCAAATCACTTTTTCTTGGCATTGTGGACAGCGCTATTCTGTAATTTTAGTTAATCCTTTTGAATTCATGAGCTTACCCCGATTCGAGAACACTGGTAGTATTATCCCCTTCTCAAAAATCCTGTTCATTATTGCCTCCCCTACTTTTCACCACGGCTCCTATTTCTTATTACAGAACATGGTCAAGAATTTGATTGCCAATGAGGATTACCTTGACTGTCTTTATGATCTTTGTGTTAGACGTCTGTGGAGTGGTCAGGTGGGAGTTCATGTTGTCGTTTACACAGCGATATCGATGGGGAATGATGACAGTTACTTTGCCAGCCTGCCCATGTGATATGAGATAAAGAATCAGTTATTTCTCTTAATGAGATATACTAATCAACTCAGATATATTGCTAATGAGAAATATTGGCGCTTACTGATCTCAACGGTTATGGTTGTTATACATTAGATAGCAGACTACATTAAAGTAACTTGATTTACTGATGAGCACAACATATGCCGACTTACTGTTAGACTGACTACAGCGCCCTCGACATTGCCCAATGCTTCAGTACATCCCACAAATGTCTAATAGGGTCAGATCAGGGCCCCATGGAGTCCTGTCATGTGAGATGATATTCATATCCATAAACCACACATTAACAGCAACTGCCTTATGATGTGATCAGTTCCATAGAAACACCACAAAGTAGGAAACATGGCATTGTCCAGAATGTTCAGATGCCTCTCGGAGTACAATATTCGTAGCAACACATAAATGGGCCAAAGAGCCCAAGCAAAAAAACAGGACCACACCATCACACCACCACCTCTGAATTCCATACTTGGGGTTATGAACTCTGGGAACAGATATTTAACGCCCCCCCCCCCTGCCCACACCCACACCATCCATCTGCTTGGTAGAGAGTGTAGCTTGATTTATCGCACTAAACAGCTTTCCACATTATGAAAACGATGCTACATGTTGGTTCGGGTAATGTAAGGCTTGCATAATGCGGCCCTACCATAGAAACCAATTTTTGTGAGCTTCGGTTTTGAAGGTTTTTGCGCAGATCTCAGTCGACTGCCCATTCCCTACCTTGCACCACGGCTCCTACTTCTTGTTACAGGGCATAGTATGCGATTCATATCCCAGTCGATTGCCGTCCCTTACTTTGCACCACGGCTCCTATAAGGGGGACCGGAAAGTAATCAATTATTTTTAATAGGTCCGATTGTTTTTCTTAAATAACACATAAATTATTAAATTTAATTTTTATTTAAATGTTAGCATTACTTTTCTATTTAAAAAATCATTTTTTTTTAAATTTATATTATTTTTTTTAATATCGCAGACTTTAAAGTTGAAGAGCACCATTTACGTCATTGTATGCTGTTTTTGTTTCACCAAGGAAAGAATGCTACCGAGGCTACCAAAATCATTTGCTCAACTTATGGAGATGTATTGAAGGTTAGCAAATGTCAGCGATGGTTTAGGAGATTTGCAGAAAAAAATATTGATCTCTCTGATCGTCCTCGATCTGGAAGACCTCTTACTCTAGATGACGATGCTCTTAACACTCGTCGAATCAGATCCAAAACAAACATACAATAATTACCAGAGAAACTTAAATCATCATGATCAACTGTCCAAGAGCACTCACATGAGAGTGGCAAGGTTCTTAAACATACATGGGCCAAAGGGTATATAGGTACCGAATGAACTGTCAGAAAACAATAAAGCACAGAGACGGGCGATTTGCAATTCATTGTTGACCAGACAACAAAATGATCCCTTTTTGGAACGAGTCGTAACTGGTGACGAAAAATGGGTGCTGTATAAGAATAATGAACGCAAAAAACAGTGGCTTTCTCCAAATCAAACTCCAATTCCAACATCTAAAAATGGACTTCATCCACAAAAGGTTCTGTTGTGCATTCGGTGGGATATTCATGGAATTATTCATTACGAACTCATGAAACAAGGTAAGACTATCACAGCAGCCATCTACCGTGAACAATTAGAGCGACTACATCAAGCATTGTTAATCAAACGTCCTGCGCTTGTCAATCGAAAAGGCGTAATTTTGCAGCAAGACAATGCAAAACCACATTATGCAAGAATGTCTCACGAAAAAATTAGGCAGTTAGGATGGCAACTTCTACCATATCCTCCATATTCGCCGGATATTACCCTTAGAACACAGCATAAGAAATAAAACCTTCCGTTCTCAAGATGATCTGAAAAGGAGTTTGATATCATTTTTTGCCTTCAAAGAAAAAACTTTTTTTCAAAAAAGCAATTCTAAAGTTAGTAGATCGTTGGAAGAATAAGGTTATAATTAACGATGGCTATTATAGAATTGAATAATGTTAATTTGTTCTTTAATAAAATTTATATTAAAAATGTAGTTAAAAAAATTGATTACTTTCCAGTCCCCCTTATATTTCTGCTTGAACTGTCGATCGATGATTCGTGGTTTTTTCATATTATCGTTGGTAGCGTCCTACGGTAATGTTTGATGAGTATGGCGGGTCGCCCACTGCAGATAGAACTTGCAGTTGATTCTTTGCGCTTCTATTCCAGTATGGAATGAGTGATTGTAGATCTGGAATGGCCCAATTTGTCAACAATTTGCTGAATAGATAGGCCTGTAAAATGTTATCTTATCACAACACCTCTTTCAAACTCTGCCAGTTCCCTTTTTGCAACCAATTCACTCGGATGCAGTTTGACTGACTTGGGAGCATCATATTGCTTCAATTTCTATAGGATACAAGCACGAGACTCATTCCAGGGTAAGATACACCTTGCCCATGTATCCGTTGACTTCTTTCCAAGCAGTGTATTTGAGTAACATAAAAATTCCATGGGGCTATCCCATAATGATTGAATGTATATGTAATATTGCTAATTGTGTAGGGTCTTGCCCTCAAATGTCCTTCCAGGTACTTATAGCTACATAATATTTTTTTCAGTGGTGGTGGTCGGCGGTAGATGGCATTGGTGTAGATGATGAAGGTAGTTGCAGTTGGAGAGTGATGGAGATGTAGAGTAGATGCCCTTCCTCGATGAGTCTTTGGACTCCCTGGAGGTGTTATGTAATAATAATAGTAATAATAATGATAATAATATCACAAATTATTATTATACAGATTATTCGCATATACACAATATAAATATTATTACATTTTAAGCATTATAAAAATATTAGAATACAAATTATTAAGTACATTCATTATTGGTAAATAATGTGTATACACACCCACACACATTGACTATTTGAGTATTGAATATGTCCACTCGGAATGGATATGAAGCTCTCACAATGTCGTACCATGATTATCACTAAATGATCGAGGAGTTCCTGAAGCAAACTGGCCTACTTCCCCCTTAAGAGCAGGGTTAAGGCTTTGTTTGTTTTCTGGAGGGCACCTCAATTAACTATTTTCTCAAACTTGTTCTATAGGGCTGAGTTCTTGGAGAGCGCGCTAGCCACTCGATTCTATTAATATCTTTGGTCACCATAAGTATATCCATTGCTCGTGTACGATGTGATGTCACATTCACATCTATAAAAATTAATTCTTCAAATTAAGGGGATATTAAATCCCACATTGTTTTAAAACCGAATAAGAAACTCAAAGATTGGAATCAGAGAGTTCCATGCCGAATATAGTAAACTCTAAAGTATCGGCGAATTATTAGCGTGAGTTAATGCAAGTAGTCCTAGTACGTAGTACATTCTCGAGCAACTCGTTGCAAAGGTGGGGGAATAATCCTCAAGGCCTGAGGACTATTCCCAGTTTATCCTGGGATTTCATGAAAAATCCCAGGATAAACTGGGAAAAAAACCAACTGTCCACGCCCGTCAAACTTGGCTATGGCTGAGGAAGATTCTTCAGCTCCTCACGTTTCCGACGGGAATCGAACCTAGGACACTCCTTCCCAAGGCATATGGTCGCGAAGCGCACAGCCACTAGGCTAATCCCGCGGACCTGTATCAAATAAATAATATAATATAATTGTTACTAACTTTTAAAGAGATGGTTAAGCTTCTCGGCCCTTGCAGAGTTGCTGGATATCTGGCTCAATATTGGTCAACTTCAGTCAAAGATGGGCACACACACACACTAAGACGATTTCTGTATTTTGTTTTTATTTGAAGGAGCGATGAAAATCCTTTTTCACAAAGATAGGTTGTGGAAAACTCCATGACAATTTTCGATGCTTTTTCAGATAATTCTGGAAATTCACTTCTCACTGAAGGCGAGATCCAAAATCGAGCCAAACCAAGATCACAGAATTGCATTTTAAGTCCACTGTCACTTAAAAGCTCAATTAACTGTTCTTTTTTCGATAACGAAAGGTCGTTCTCGTGACTGCAAGCCTGAAGTGGATCGCGAACCCACAGAAATTTCTTATAAAAGTTATTCGGAAAATATATTTCAAAATTCCGTTTCAGATTTTTAAGGTGGTCACTGAGTTTCTGGAAAGGTGGTCCTTTCCACAAACTCAGAATCAACAAAATTATCATTTTCCACTAAAAAGAATTCCAATGTTGGAAAAGGTGCAAATTTCCTGTCTTTTACATAATTAATCCATAAAACCCGTTTTTTTTCCCTCAAATGCCTTTATTTTGTCGTAGGCATCAAGAACAGTTAAAGAATTTCCCAAAGAAAGAGATTTTGTTCATTTAATTTCGAAAAAAATGTCTGAAAGATAGGATAGTGTTGATAACCATGCCTGGTCAACAAGAAGCAGAATTACATTCATTTTTACAAACAATAAAATTTCGTGCCTTAATTGAAATTGCCTTGTTAGTACTTCGCCCCTGGAAAGCCAGCGAATTTCAGAATGAAGCAAAAGTTGTATATATTCACTGCCCATTTCATCACAGAGTACTGAAAATAACCTGTTATTTAACGGTCGAGCTTTAATAAAATTAACTAGCTTTACAGCGTTGTATAGCACAGTTCTGGTGACATTCCTTTGGAGGCTAATGCTTCCCTATGTATGGTACCCAATTCATATCCGGACCATAGAAACAACCCCAGAACAGAAGTCTATACATTTTTCCCACTGGATCCCTTTGTGTATTATGTAATTATTGAGAGTGTGAAACATCTCTTCTCCAGTTGTTCGGGATGGCAAAGTTCTACAAAACAGAATATCATCACGAATGTTGTTATCATGCGCATATCTTATGTAGCATATTAAATGCGCATCATTTGTAACGTCTTGTCTATTTTTAACGCATAATTAGCTCTTTAACTCTTTCGATTAACTGAGATTCTACGTCACCTGCCATAATCATTAATTCTCCGACCAACAGTGTCATTTGAAAGACGAATCAAATCAACATCTTTTAGTAACTTTTTTGCCAAACATCGTTTTCACCACATCTTTTATAGCTAGAAGTAGTAAATTTCCCCCAATAGAATGAGGTTTCGCTGTTTTCATTATGCGCAAACGTTAGGATGCTTCAAGTGCCTTGCTATTAAACGAACCAATGATTTAATGTCCCCAACCCTCACTGAAAAAATTCATTTGGCTTATTTTTCACATCACAATGTTTAGTTTCTAAATGTCGTCGGAGTTTCGCAGGTTTCGGCAACACTTCATAACACAAAACACATTGAGGTTTCTATTCACTTTTATCTCCACACCAAGTAAACCTGAATTCCAAATATGAACTGTTATATTTCCTACTGTATTTTTAATTTTAACTGCTTTTTTCTTCTACTTTGATAGTATCAGATTTACTCGCCGTTTCAACACGTGTATCACAATTAGGGTTAGCATCACCTGTTTTATTTGCTCTTTTTTTTTTTTTTTCAAAGTCCTAGTTTTAAGCCACCTTTCCATTATTAAAAAACGTTTCTGAAAAATATATAAATACTGGGGTTAACTTAGGACACACTTTGTTGAAGTGTCACTTAGCACTTCTGAGCCTTGGATGAAGGAAGGAAACCTCCAATAATAAAAATCAATAAACAACAAGCAATTGGTTGCAATGTGGATAACATATGTTCACTTCAAATCTGACAAAATAGAAAGAAGGCGGAAGCAATAAAACTATACTGTTGTTCACTTCACCCCTCTTTTCTTATTCGTCATTCTGTCTTACAAATTTAACGGCAGATTGACGAGTAATGAAAGAGATGTGAAGTGAACAACAATATAGTTTTATTGCTTCCGACTTCGGATGCTATTTGTTGGTTTTTTTAAGTCTCCATTTGATTTCAATAATTTTTACTTATTTATTCAATTTTAATTTGTTTTGTTTGGATAATTAAAAAATATATATTTATTTAATTAATTTAAGTCTGCCTGCGGACCACCTGTCCCACCGTCGCGGACCACAGGTTGAGAAACACTGGCTTAGAGCAAATTATTATTATTATTATTATTATTTATTTATTTTATTTTATTTATTTATATTTTTTGCCTATTATCCAGTTGAGTGCTACCACGTGATCCCTTTGGCCGCAATTCGAAAATTAGAACGTGTTCCCGCTTTCTACTCGAAATCACCAGTTATACAAATTACCACAAGCTGATTTGCCTGAATTTGCGCTAGTAGTCTTAAGAAAATGTGTTCATCCTTATGTTTTGTACACCATTGGGTGCATATGTTCATTTTTTACATATGTTACATTTACTGTTCGATACGACACAAATATCCATGATTTTGTTACTGACCTAGTGAAGTTTTTGTTTGGTTGCTTGTTCAGATGGGCTCTGTCATCTTCCTGGAAGCTTTTGGCGAGGATCCGAGGAAAATATTAGATGGCGGTGGTTTTCTAGTTTTGTTTCAGTATGCTGTCAGCCAGTTGTTCATTTAACTGTTTAACATTTCTGGTTAATGTGTAAATGCCGCTCCACGAACCCACTAACATCCACTACATGTATACGCTTTAACGTTTTGAATGAGGGAAGGTGTTTGTATTAGTGTTTGAGAGGAATTCGTTTTTTTTTTTTTTTAGATTAATTTGCCTCTAATATTCCGTCTCGCTGAAATGTCTGTATAGACCGTTTTTCGGCTATCTGTACGTCCCTAGGTTTCTCAGTCGAATAACACTGTGTTGATCAAGTCAGGTATATGGAAGCTCCAGGTGGCTTTTCTGCAGTGGTTATTATACTTTTATGTTATGTAGTTTGCTGACTGTGGTCTCGTTATCTGATAGTGCTCTGTTTACTCTATAGGCAGGAGTGAAGTAGTATTTCAGCATAACTGTATAGTGGCACATGTGTTTTGCTTTAAATATTTTGTGTTCGGCCATTGCGGTCCGTATGAGTGTGGGATTTTCTCATATATATATATATATATATATATACACGTATATACAGAAGAGATATAGAGTAATTAATATTTTATTACCAGGTTTACTTATAGTAGGTATATGTAATATACCTACTATATTGAGGAAAAATTAATGACGCTAGCAATTTTAATTTTGATCAGGAGAAATATATAAATGTAATTTCAGATATTATCATTTCAATTTCATTTCTGGTGTCAGAGTGTTATGCTCGAAAGCAATTTTATCTGACGTTAATCGGTAAACATGGATGCAGCCAAAAGAATGAAATTGAGAAATTTGCATCGGAGTATTCTATCTAATGAAACTTCTTCTTTTGGATAGAATGATTATGTTCATCTTCGTTTTTGCCTTCTTCTTCTCGTGATAGACAAGATATATTGTATCATTGCAATGTGTATTGTCATATCTGTTAATACCACCACTTGTTTTCCCCGATATTACTCCATATTAATAACCAGGTAGGATGGAATATCATTATTATTTTATTACTGATTACTCTATTAGCTTCATAAAACTTCTCGTTTCATCATCATCAGAAGAAATAAGTGAATCAACTAACATCAACAGGTAATGTACATAATTAAAATATTTTAACAGGATAACAACGAGAGAAGCCTTCATTTGCTATGACATTTCTGGTTCGTTGTGGCCTGCATACTACGAGGGTAGTCTGAAAAGTTCTCACCCTCGACAACATCAAAAATCTTGCCGATGGCAACGCTATCGGCACGATTTTTTTCTAAGTTGGTACGTCTGTCATAAGCATCCATGTGACATTTCAAGTCATTCTATCAAGTAGTTTGTTTTTTATACAGCTGTCCGAAGCAAAAGTGTTGTCTGTATCCCTTGAAATCGATAAAATTGAGTATTGTGCAGCTCAGTGGATGTGGCGTTTGCACACGACTGGGCTTGACCGCACGAAGAAAGACTTGCTTTCGAATCTATTCGTCGACTAGAGGAAATTTTTTCTATGCCTTTTTTCGACCGGTTCCCGAGTTAGTCGATCTCTGGCACTGGCAAACGGGTTTTTTCTCCCGGAAACTCGGGTTTTTCGTTCCGTCAACTCAAGAAAATCGACCGTAGAACCCACACTATTTCAAACATTAAATATATTGTGCCTTAGGGTTAGGGACCAAGAGGTGTAGGCACTTGTTGAGTGCCTACACCTCTTGGTCCCTAACCCTAACGCCTTGTTGAGTGCCTACACCTCTTCACTGAATGCCGCTTAATTCCTGATAACCTTGGGCCAGCTATTTCTGGTTGGCTACCAGTGGAGATTGAACTGCCCACTAAGTCTCCAAAAGTTAGATAGGGCTTAAATGCCTCGCCTACTCCCTATACAGAAACAAAAAGGCGTTAGCTGATTTTTTTATATTTTATATATATAAAATTCGTTGTAAAAGAACGTTTAACGCCAAAAGAAATTCATTCGAAGTTCATAAACGTTTATGGACACTCTTCTCCTTCGTTTTCAACAATTAAGAAATGGGCTGCCGAGTTTAAATGTGGCCGTACCAGCCTTGAAGATGATCCACATGAAGGACGTCAAAAAATGTAACAAAACCAGAAATTATTGATCAAGTGCATGATATGATATTATATGACCAGCGAGTCAAAGTGCGTGAAATTGTTGAGACTATTAGCATTCCAAAAGAACGACAGAACGTGTAGGATATATTTTGAATGAAGAATTGTAAATGAAAAAACTTTGGCAAGATAGGTGCCACGCTTGCTCGCAGCAGATCAAAAACGCACTTGATTGAAAATCTATCGACAGTGCTTGGAGCATTTTAACAAGAATAAAACTGATTTTGTTAGTCGATTTATTACTATGGATGTGACTTGGATTCACTATTACACACCAGTATCCAAACAGGTCAAAACAGTGGAGGGAAGCCGGCTGTTCAGCACCAAAGAAGACAAAGTCGGTTCCATCAGCAGGAAAGTTCATGGCATCGGTGTTTTGGGATACTAAAGACATTTTATTTATTAATTATCTTGAAAAGGGTAAAACAATAACCGGGGAATATTATTCCAATCTTTTAACCAGACTAGACGAAAAAATTCGTGAGAAAAGACCCGGTTTGCAGAAGAAAAAAATCATCTTTCAACAGGACAATGCATCTGCCACACAAATGTGTTTTGGCAATGGGAAAATTAAGGGATCTGCGATATGAATTGTTGGAACATCCACCCTATTCCCCAGATTTGGCTCCCTCTAACTTCTATCTCTTCCCAAAACTAAAACTCTTCCTCGCCGGTCAGCGTTTTTCTTCGGATCAAGAGGTAATTGCAGCTATAGCGCGGTATTTTGCAGATCTCTGAGAACCACGACAGGGACGGGATAATGGCACTGGAGCATCACTGGAATAAATGTATAGTATAGTATAGTATAGTAAATTCGGTTTTTCATTGTTATTCAGAGAACTTTTGAGATCACCCTCGTACTGATAACTGCGTGCCTGTCGTGTTGGATTAGAGAAGACCAAAACTGTTCAAATATTTTTATTTGGTAAAATTAGATATTATTATTACGTAACACCTCTAGGGAGTCCAAAGACTCATCGAGGGAGGGCATCTACTTTGCAAGTTTCCATCTCCACAACTCCACCAACCACGACTACCTTCACATCTACACCAACGCCATCTACCGCCAACTACTACCACCATTAGTAATTTCACAAACTATCACAAACATCAATGGCCGCGGAGGGATTCAAACCCGCAGTGTTTTGCCTGGAGAGTGGATACGTTAACCACTCGGCCAACCAGACCGGCATATGTTACCTGTTATTAGCTTTTTTTTTTTTTTTTTAGTTTATTCAAGCATTTCTCGTGACGCTTTGAGAGAATAATTTCATAAAACTAGTACATTAATCAATAAAATAATATTCTATATCATCTGGTTCTTTAATGTGAAGTAATACCGAAAAAATTCTAATATGTCCTCTCTCCACAGAAGCCAACGCAACAGTAGTCCAAATACTTTGTTTATTGGATTCTTGAAATGTATTTAAATTCCACAGGAAAAGACCAGTTTACTTTTCTGCTATTTCTCCCAATATACAATATGAGTATATGTTCAGAATTATGTCATGATCATGGCTGGATCCAACATTTCTTCAGGGTAATCCAGAACTTAGTTTTAAACTATAATGATATCATGGTGAGCTTTGAAGTTATCTCCTTATTTACAAATATCCCTCTTTATGACACTCTTAATTTACTTAAAAATGCTTTCCCCCCTGACATTATTGATCTTTTTAATTTTGCTAGTTACCAGTTTTGGTAACTAGCAAAATTAAAAAGCAAAATTAGACGTAACCAGTTTTGGTTACGTCTCCTGGAAGGGCACCTCATATAAACAGATAGAAGCTACTTCCATGGGCTCTTCTCTCTTGCTGCCTCTAGCTAATTTCTATATGGAGCATATTTTGAAAAAAAAAAAAAAAAAGCTCTTTATAATACCAGTCTCAAACCGGCCGAAATATGATATCGGCGATTTGTTCCCAAAGCAAAGCGAAGTAGGCGCGTATATGATGCGGAGAGCTTTAGGAGGGTGAAATTGCTTTAAACTTAACGCAAATATAATGAGGTATAATTTCTTTATTGATGATTGTCTATCTGGCAACATGACTCGGACACAGACTTCCCTCCTCCACCTGAACAGTCGACAACCCAGAATCCAGTTCACTGTTGAAAGAGAAGAAATAGCAGCTTGATTTTTTTTTAATTTTTTTTTTAGATGTTAGTTCCGCCACAACTATGGTCAATCATGTCTAGTATACCATGCCCTAGATACCTTACACAGAGTCAGATGGAAGAAACCACCATGCTCCATCGCAGCAAATACAAACTTGAAAGACAAGACCCTTTTAAGAATCTGAAGTAGACCTAAAAAACCAGCTTACTCTTAATAAATATGGTTGCATTAACTTCCCAAAATTTGGGAAACTTTAATTCTTAGGCCTCACGCTCAGCATCTAAGGCTAGCCAAGAGCACCTGTAGATAGTCCCCCTAATAAGACTTTAGTCTTTATTTATTCTACTTAATTTCTTTCACTTATTGTGCTTGTGTGTTTTTGCGGGCTGTTATTACAATTTTAACATCGTAATGAGAGACTTATTTCTCTTTGTGTAAATTATTGTGCTAAAGTGCAACATGAATGTAAACCAGGATCCAAGCCTAAAGACTCGTTCACCTTATGCAACATCTATGGGAACATCAGTTTTCTCTCATATCCTAATAACAACAATGACAATCTTCAGAAAAATTGTACCAGAAAGTATGTTTATTTAAATAAATAAAAAAACCTAAATAATAATGCTTAGAGATATACCGCCACTCAATGGATTGTCTATAAGCAATTTGGTGATTTCAACCAGTGCCGTTTAGTACTAAAGTATGTTATGAAAAATTCGGTGTGTAATTATGATTGGATGGAATGCGTAAGCGTCACCGTAATCAGTACCGTCAACACCCTTCCGGTTAGATTTTTTTTATTTATATTTGAAATTAAGATGTTGATTAATGAAAGAACTGCAACCTACTGTGAAAGTAATATTCGTCCAAATTCTGCTGTCAAATTTTCTGAAGATTTGTTCTTTTGGCGAATGATGAACAAATGGCGATCGACTTTTTAAATGCCCAAGTGAGAGAATGTGAAAATATCTATAACTGAAGTAATTACTTGAGGCATAAACTATTGACTTTGGTTCGAATTTCTACAAGGAACTGAAAAGTCCGTTGTTAATTCTTAAACTTGGCCACTCTTTCTGTAAGTTGACAATTATGTCATCTTTCCATTCACAATGTAAGGTTATAGTTAACTACTAATCACTCATGTCCATTCTGCTGGTTATATCATTCGGTTTCTCTAATAGTGCATTAGTCTTTCTGTAATGAATGCATGCTGGATCCTGATAATGTTAGTTTTGTAAAATTAAGTTCTTATACCTGTTCAGGACAGGCAACACAGAAATTTTGTGCAACTTTTTTTAAACCGAGTGTGGTATGCCAATTGATTTATAGAGAGGTAGCATTTGTATAATGGGAGAATATTTGCTATGCTAGACGATAAATTGGTATAAGCAGTTTTAGTGGTTTTAACGTGAGTTAAAAAATGAAGTTGATCTTTTTTAAAACAGAATTTAACAAAACATTTCTGGTTCAAACAAGTGGAAATTACCAACTCGACATGGGAAAGTCGTGTGTCCCCGTTCTAAACTTTCTTGTTTACTTGCTTTTTTTTTTTTCTCAGTTGAAGGAGAATTAGCTAGTCTCATAAGGAGATGGCAGAACTCTTGCTTCAGATGTTGAGATTTTCATCTCGAAAAACAGGCAGACCCAGAAAAACACAAGTGATTAACAGAAGTGAAAAAAAAAAAATATATATATATATATATATATATATTAAGACTGCATTTTCTTTATATAAATAAATAAGTCAGCTAAAGAAAGTCTATGTAATCTTGTAGAAGTAGTGTTTGGCTCCATAGCACTTGACCGCCCGAAGAAAGACGTTCTAAGTTCTATTGTAATGGCCGACTAGAGGAGCTTTTTTTCCTAATCTCTTCTTCAACCGGTTCTTGAGTTAATCGATCTCTGGCACGGGCAAGCGGTTTTCTTTTTCTCCTGGAAACTTTTCATCCCAGAAACTCAAGAAAATCGACCGAAGGACACTCTACTTCAAACAATCAATATATTGTATTAGGATTAGGGTTCACGAGATGGCGGCATTGTCTGCCGTCTCTTCACTGGATGTCGTTTTTATTGGTGATAATCTTGTGCCAGTTATCTCTGGTTGGGTACCTGTGAAGACTGAACTGCCTCCTCAGTCTCCAAAAGAGATCAGGATAGAACTTCCTAGCCTGCTCCAAATGGGAATAAATGTCATTAGTGGATCAACATTTATTATTTATTTTATCAGCAAATGCCTTTTATTCCATAAAGGAAGTAAAGGCTACAGTTTAGTTCTAAGTTTTTGAAGACCTAATGAGTAGCCAACCTCCACCCTTAACTGTCACAGAGAACTGGCCCATTTATAGGCAGTGTGTTAAAATCCACACACTATCCCTCTTTTTTTTTTTTTCTGGTTCTCTTTACTTACATTTTTTGAAGATCTTTTCTTATTTCGTTGTACCCAACAAAAGGTAAAGACAGATCGCCTTTGTAACGGCAACTAAAAATGATTAAAAAAACTACATTTTAAATTTACATAATATCCAAAAGAGTTAAAACTTCTATTGATTAACGTTAATTTAAACAGTATTAATTACAGTGGCAGTATGGATACTGGTATTTATCGGTAGTTTATCAAATTTTCATTTCATAAAGTAAAATCAGAGTTTGTGAATTTCTGTCAGATGGAAAGCATATAGGGAGGTTGCTGTTATTCAAATTTCTGATCTTTTTTTAGAATTTAGGCAAGGGAAAAAGTTTTAGAGAAAACTTTTGATGGAAAAACTCCTTTTTAGTGTGCATATATCAGTATAGAAATCAGTAACTACACGCATATATATTTTTAATTTTATGTAATTCTCTATTTATCTGAAAGTGTCTAATGCAGACTTAGTCAAACGTTCTGTTTTTGTTTTTTGTTTTTTCTTGTAACTCTGTGCATCTGTCTTTTTTTTTATCTTAATGTTTCTTCCCTTAGTTTCAGAGTACCACACATCATGAAACAAGAAATCCAAGGATAGCTAATGCTGATAGATTCTATCAGCTCTTTCAAGCGCATTCCCGAACAAAAAGTCCTACCATAGGTCCCCTTGCTATTTTCTTTTGTGTGAACCATTTATCAGTTCCCCTAGCGACAGAGATAGGAGAGCTAGAGGGGAGGCAAATGTCAGACACAGCTGTTCCCCAGCCACCCAAGAGAACAGCAGTTCGGAGAAGAAAATGAAGAAGAGTAGCTTCTTCGTCCGTCATGACCTCTTGTCTTGGCAGAGCTACAGAATGGAACAAATGGAAAGCAAGGGAAAAATGGAAATGCACTTAACTCTCACTTGGTTACATAATAGTTTTAAGATTTCATGCTGTTTAGAAAAAAATGGCTACTATTTATGTTCAGGAATCCTGAAGATTGTCATTCTTGAAAAATAAAATGCTGTACTATGTGTTGAGCAATAACCCTTTCCGTACTTTCTTTCAACGCTTTCAAATATCTTTCAAAGAAAAGCGAAATGCTTTTCATATGTCATACATTTATGTCATAATTTTTTACATATCCAATACATATTCTATGCTTCTTAGACAAAAATAAACATTTACTTTGTAATTTTTTAAAAGATCCAAATCATATTAATCAGTTTTGTATAATGAAATTATGATTTATGTGCAATAAAGGTTGCTTAAAATGCTCTTCTTCGGTGTGTGTAGAGAGAGAGAAACAAAGAAGATAGAGAGAGAGAGAGAGAGAGAGAGAGAGAGAGAGAGAGAGAGAGAGAGAGAGAGAGAAACAAAGAAGATATATATATATATATATATATATATATATATATATATATCTTCTTTGTTTCTCTCTCAACTTTCAACAGAGGAGGAATAAATGCCTTTATCTTTATTATTATTTTTTTTCCGTATAGTATAGTTTATGCCAATTTAGCCGCCTCCAAAAGTTTGTTGCCCAGTGCAAATGCACGTGTTTCATCGTATATATATATATATATATTATTATTATTATTATTATTATTATTCCAGATACCTCCAAGGAGTCCGAAGACTCATCGCGGGAGGACACCTACAACTGTCTCTACACCTAACCTCTACCACGAATCATCTCCATCAACGCCATCTACCGCCCACCTCCAACACCACCGCATCTAGTAATTTTTGTCTGTAAATTGCGTGTGTTCTGAAGGGCCGATTTGTATGTATGCGGGATGAAAAACCCGAGTTTCCGGGAGAAAAAACCCTGCTACCTCCGTATGAGATCGGCTAACTCACCTTCGATTGAAATCGACCTGATAAAGATTCTTCCCGTCGCGACGAGAATCGAACTTAGGCCTATTCCAATCGAAGGGCGCAATATATATATATATATATATATATATATATATATATATATATATATATATATATATATATATATATATATATATATATATATATATATATATATATATATATATATATATATATATATATATATATATATATATATATATATATTGTTGAAATTAGGATTTACTCGGGATGTATACATTTATAAAAATAAATTTAACTGACTAGAACCCGAGAAAGTATAACAAAAACCTTTAATACATCACAACTAGTTTCATCGGTGATCCGACTTCTTCAGGTGAGAAATAAAAACATAAGACATAAAATAACACGGTAAAAAATGAACTTTACAGCTTAATGAAAAGCAGAATAATAACAGTCATATTTGAATAGGTGACCGCGTGCTACCGTTGGCATGAGTAGAATGTGTGCGACAGCTAATTTTTGAGCGCCAGTACTGGATTACTGCGCTATGGGAATCGGGTAAATTGTAGCTAAGATTATTGTTTAAATGTGAAGGGTCCAGAACTATTTCTTTTGATTCGATGATTCTTCTTTCGAATTCATCCTTGCAAATATATAAATTAGTAGTGCGTTCCCAATCAACTTGATGTGGCTGTTCTTCAAGGTTAGAGTTCGCCGAGAATCATCGAATCAAAAGAAATAGTTCTGGACCCTTCACATTTAAACAATAATCTTAGCTACAATTTACCCGATTCCCATAGCGCAGTAATCCAGTACTGGCGCTCAAAAATTAGCTGTCGCACACATTCTACTCATGCCAACGGTAGCACGCGGTCACCTATTCAAATATGACTGTTATTATTCTGCTTTTTATTAAGCTGTAAAGTTCATTTTTTACCGTGTTATTTTATGTCTTATGTTTTTATTTCTCACCTGAAGAAGTCGGATCACCGATGAAACTAGTTGTGATGTATTAAAGGTTTTTGTTATACTTTCTCGGGTTCTAGTCAGTTAAATTTATTTTTATAAATAAATAAATAAATAAATAAATAAATATATATATATATATATATATATATATATATATATATATATATATATATATATATATATATATATATATATATATATATATATATATATATATATATATATATATATATATATATATATATATATATATATATATATATATATATATCTTCTTTGTTTCTCTCTCTCTACACACACACACACACGCGCGCGCGTAAACTGAAGGCCCGGCTCTACCGACGATGAAACACGTGCATTTGCACTGGGCAACAAACTTTTGGAGGCGGCTAAATTGGCCTAAACTCTAAACTATACGGGAAAAAAATAATAATAAAGGCATTTATTCCTCCTCTGTTGAAACCAGACTTCAGGATGTCGTTAATTAAATTTTTACATAATAAAACTTCATTGTGCTGTATATTTTTTAAAAATCATAATCGTTTAAAATAATGTAGTATTATGTTGCGTTTAATATCGAACTGTCAGTGTTAATATCAGACGATGTGAGAAAATAGCAGAACATCTTCTACCTTGCATTTATTTCCGATTCCATTGTTGGCATTGAGTTGACCTTGACCTGATGTTAAAATACCTATATATTTATCAAAATTGCGTAATGAAAGTACAGTAACATATTCTTAATGAATATAAAATTACAAGATTGAATCATATATAAAATTTCAGAATGATTGAATTAATTTGAAATTTTGTAGGTCGTAACAATGGTCGCTATTCTGTTTTCCATATGCGATTTCCGTTGTTTCATATTTTGAGCGAGAATCCAACCAGTCCGCAGTGCGGTGTTAACAGTGATGTGATGACTGGTCTTTTTGTGTTTTACATTGGCGTCAGCCCAGGAAATGAAATGCAGCCGGTCCTTCAACGATACTCTAAATGCGGGCGCTGTCTTTTCCCAAGCGGCGAGCGTAGTCTATCAAAACTAAAACTTATTAAAACTTATTTATTGGCCGAAACTCGATTTGAAGGTGCTGCCATGATTTCAATCGAACATGAAATCGGTCAGAAATTAGACTACACTGGCCTAATTTGCGATTTTGCGAATATGAAAGCAAGAAAAATTTCGTTTTATACGGTAGATTTACATTTTAACCGCGAGAATGTAAATTAACTTATGTTAAGACATGACACGTGTTCTAAAATCTAAAAAAATTATATATATTCACCATAGTTACGTGTTTGTGATTTAACAGTTCTTCATTCTACATGAAGTGATGAACTTTACTTACATGTAAGTTAACAGTAATGCATTATTTTCTTTCTTTCTTTTAACCCTGTAACGGTGTTCGAAGAGTATACTCGTCATGTGAAAAAAATAAATTACCCTTTGTGGCAAAAATTAAAAATTATATTTATCGTAATATAAAGGAATCTAATGATCAATGCTTTTCTGCATTTTTTATGAAAATAATGTTGTATGCGAAGCAAATAAAATCCCATTGCACGCAATTCAAATCATTTCTTGTGAAAACTGCAAACGGCGCCAGAAAATAATGAAAACTCTACGAAAAACTTTTAAAACAGATCGCGCAACGCACTCCTAATTTGTAGCGTTTTTTAGCAAGTCTAATCCTATTTTTTATAAATTATAATCGTACCGCAAATTGGTATTTTTTTTCTCTGTTCGTGGATTTTTCATGGTTTTTAGAAAACAATATTTTTAGGTTGTGCTTATAGTATTTGTGATACATGAATTTTGGAGCAATAAAATTATTTATTTTTCAAATGAACTAAGTTTTAATAATTGCCACTTTATAATTTAATTAAAATTTATAGCAGGTGCATTTACCGTGTGTTTGACGAGGATACTCGTCTTCGCTTGAAATTACCTTGAACTTAATGACCAGGGACTGCTCGTGCATAGGCACTACGGAACTGCAGCACCACCAATTTTTCTCGCTATATAAATATATTTATTAATTTATTTATATTTGCTTGTAATATTTAATTTTATCATCAATAATCCTATACAATTATCTTATTTTGTATAAAAAATAATAAAAATCCATCTTGTAGCACTTAGAAGCACGACAGCAGCACTGTGTTTACCACAGTGTCATATTGCTAGTATATGCTACGCACGCAAGCATAAGCACATCATAGTGAGATGCGAGCTATTAGCGTAATGCGGCACTGTTCGTCGCGCAGTTCCACTGTTGTTCATATGCAGTTTGCGCCTGTAGTAGAGTATTCATAGTGCTTATCGTGTTTACTCCGTCTCTTTAAATATTTGGACATTACAATTAAAGACATAATATTTGTTATAGTTTTCATTTTAGAACATTATTGGGGTTATGATAATGGAGTTTATTTTTAAGTAATTTTGAATTATACCAAACTGTGTAATTTTATCGATAATAAACAATATTTTTTCATGTTTATTTATTTTTTTAATTTTTACCATAATTTTGATATTTTATCCAAACACGTATACATTGTACTTAGAGTGTATATATATATTTCGAAAGTTCAGCACCCCACAATTTCAAGCCACAAGCCGCCACTGTTAATGACCCATGTAGATGAACATTTTCAGAACAAAATTCCACTGTTAAAGGGTTAATTGTCTCTCTCTCTTTTTGTAAAAAATATAGTTTATGATCATTTTTCATTAACTTATGAAATTTCATTAGCTGATGCTACTATTTAGAATTTATTATCAGACATGTTGAAGCTTGTCTTAACATCATGGCTTTTAAGATCATTAAAATTAATAATAATAATTATTAAAATTATTAATTATGAAAATCATTAAAATTTAAGATCATAAAATTCCTGGTCCTGTGTGCGCAAAGTTCAGTCCTCATGCGTTTGCTAAACCTTTTTTATGTCTTCTTGTTACGTCACATTTTTTCAGTGTGATGAAAATGCATAAATATACAAATATGCCTTTCTATATTTAAATAGCATACATACTTTCTTTAAAGTTTACTTTAAGTGTAATTATTTGAATAATAGCATATAACAGTACATACATTACACTACAGTATTCTAAAATAAAATAAATAAATAAATAAATAGACTATGTTTATATTTGACTGGGTCTTGAACGCTAGTTTTAAATTAGTTTTTATAATCATTAAACATTAATTTGATTTTTAAAATGTTTAAATGTTTCCAATAAGAAAAATTCTGTTTTTTTTAAAAATATTTTATTTATTATTTTATTTTATTTTATTTTATTTCTTTAGCCTACACATGGCATTTATTTGTGAATAGGCCCCACATCCATATTATGTTTGAATGTGGAAAATGAGATATATTGCACATCCCCACTAGAAGGAGATTATTTGTTGTACTTATTATTTATTATACATGTAATTACAGTCAGTAATAAAATAAAAATAAATAAAACAGAGATCGGAAAGGACACTTGGAATGCTAATACTGCATTTTAATAAGAGATGCCTTAAAAATAATACTGGCTTAAAAATAGCAAAAGACGGAATGTCTAGTTGAGAAGACATCAAACAGATGCATTTCTGTTTGCAAGAAGCAAACAACAAGAGGAAATTTTAAAAATAGTAAGTAAATCTATAAGAAACTGTATTCTAACTCCACCTTTTTTTATGCAGCCATAGGCATGAAACTGAGTAGTAATACAGGAATTTGTCCCAGGGATCAGTAACACAGAAACTGAGAATGCCATACAAGAGAAGATATATAGAAAAAATCCCTAGAGAAAAACTACTGTTATCTATTCGTGTGAAACTCTAACAACAATGACATTATTAGTGAATCCATCCGAGACCACAAACCAATTGCTAAAATGTTTGATGTTATATGATTTACACGAAAGTGTAAATCATATAAATATCAATAAACTTTAACAATAAACAACTATAGACTAGTCACTCATTTCTGTGTAAACATAAGCAAACCAGCAATATGAGCAAACTGGTTTTGCGAAACACTTTTACAGCAGGTCTTTTGCATATAATAAAATAAATTATTGAATTTGATATTAACAAAACTCTATACATCGCTTTTGTCAACTATAATAAAAGCGATATATATAGTTTTGTTATACTCGTTATATTTTTCGATAATTCCCCATAATCCATGCAGTTCTTTTAGGTATAAAAATCAAAGGTATCAAACTAATTCAAGCTATTTACAGCAAAAAAAAAAAAAAAAATCAAGCGTCTGTTGGAAAGAAAGCGAAATTATTTCCTAATCAATAAAATTGTTACACGAAGTGGCCCGATAACCATAGACCTTTTAAAACTACACTTGAATGTGTGTTCAAAACTTGACTGAACTAACAAACACATAATTTCTTTTAAAAAAAAATAATAACAACAGAAATGGAGCAATCTCAGTTTAATGATGATATTGTACTCTTCGCGGAAAACCCACTTTGAAATGATGGAAATGATTAAAAAAAAATGTATATATATATATATATATATATATATATATATATATATATATATATATATATATATATATATATATATATATATATATATATATATATATATATATATATATATATATATATATATATATATATATATATATATATATATATATATATATATATATATATATATATATATATATATATATATATACTTGAAAATTTCCTACTTTGCATCGGCGCTGACAAATGATATCCTTCGACAATATACAAAATCCCCAAATCCAGTCCAGAATAACCAAAGCATGGTCAACATTTGCTAGCCTAGCAAATGAACCCCAGATAATTTTGTTAAGCAAAATTTTCTCATTGAAATGATCTTTTTTTAAATAACTTAAGACATTAGTAATCTTAATAACTAGGTTTCATTAAATTCCATCAATTTAGGGAGGAATTTTTCGAATCGTGTGGACAATGAAAACGAATTGTAGTAAAGAAAAAATGCTTGACCTTTATTTTCGAATCTAGGAAAGTTTCAACATTTAAAATTAACTGCATTGTAGCGCACACGAATGCTGATACATATTTTGTGTAGGTACCCACTTCTAATTGTTGATAGGCATCATAGTTTGAAATTGTTCAGAAATCAATTCTCGAATGTCGATATTTCGACTGTCGATTATAATTAAATAGTGCCGAGCTTTTTCGAAACTTCTGCACCACTCCTGTTGTGGTAACTCACCTCTTCTCGATGTAATGTTTGGAAGGTTATAAAATATCCCTTAAAAATCAGCAGTTTTTAATCTCTTTCAATGAATTTATCATTTTAAAAATGCTACATTATTGCGATACTAATCAAAAATTAAAATATTCTTTGAACATATTTTGACTTTCCCTCACAAATTATCTGAAATTCAAAGAAATTAAAATCATCAGCGTTAAGTACCTAGAATACATTAACTCATAACTGGTTCAATGCTCATTACATTGACTGGCTCCTGGTGTGACGAGTTCTTTATGCTGTTTGCATCATATCCCAGTGGTTCTCAACCTTTGTGAGACAGAGTCCCGGTAACTTCTTTTTTTATTTAAGACGAGGGCCCGGTCCCAACAAATTTACTCGTAAATACCTTTCCAATTTTTTTAAAGTTCATACATTAAACTAACATAAGTATTAATAATTAATTATGGCATAATTAAGAGCCTCAGGCCAACATCGTTAAATTAATTTGTGCTGATTTTCATTGACATATCCCATTCTGATCAAAAATTTATAATATTATTATAAGTACTTACAAGTGAATGCAAGCTTTTTCTTCTGTGTGCTGGTAGTTGTCCCTTTCCCCCCTTTGCGAACACCCATGACTTTGATCTTCAATTTCAGTGGAAAACTTTTCTTTATACTTCCTTGCTGATTGGTCATTAACATTTGCAACACAGATGTTATTTCGTTCAGTTTTGAGAACAGAGGATACGCCGCTCATTGTAATAATCGACTTGCAGGAAATTTTTATGATCGGTCATAAACGGCGGTATTCCCTTTGCCAAATGTTGAAAGATTTCGAAGTGCGAAAATTAACGATAATTCACGAATACTTCCACGTTTAAAAATATGCGGCTTGGTTCCTTTCATTTGCTACACAGATGTTATTAGCCGTTCTGGGTCTGAGTTTTTCGACACATTCACGAATATTATTCTCCTCGGAATATTGCTACTATAAAATATTTATTCATGAAAAATGCTTGGAAAACTAAAATGATAAATTCCAGGAGAACTTCTCGCGGCCTGGTATAATTGGTGCCAAGGCCCGGCGGTTGAGAAACATTGTTCTAGGGATAGTTACTGAATTAAAGTAAACATATTGTTATACAAATTAAGTGGATATTGAGTCCAACATTATTTCAAAGCCGAATATATAGAAACTACAAGAGTTTCGTGCCGAATATAGAAACTATAAAAGTTTCGACGGGTCCAAGCTTAGTTTCTATATTCCGAATAAATTTCGTGTCGAATATAGTTTCTATATATTCGGTTCTGAAATAGTGTTGGATTCAATATCCACTTAATTTGTATAATTTTACATCGCCGAAGTGAAGTCTCTTGGCTTTTTATTTCAGTAAGCATATTGTGTTTTTACGCATACCCACTGAATTATAAACTTTTATTTTACGCATAGGCACGCGACTGCCAGTACTGATCCTCTTCGATTCCCTGCTCATAGTTCGGTGAGATAAGGGTCAGGAACAGCCTTCATTAAATGATTCACATTTTCCACTAATTAAACAACCAGGAGATCTCTCCTTTGGAGAAACCAGTCGGCTCTGCTGTCTCAAATTCGTGACTCCAGCCATTCGGGCACCCACAATCAGCCCTTTTTTGAACTCCGAAAGATCCTTCGTTTTTCCCATTGTGATCAACTCTCTACAATTACTGAACCAACAATATTCTTAAATAGTTACCTAAATGAACGTCTGCGTAACTTCCTTATAACTTGAGAGAGCATTGCAAGTATGACTGTAGCTGCTGAATGGAAGACCTTTGATCTGTTTTTAACCTATCCTAGGGTTCGGTTCATGTTGCAACAGGCAATCCAGTTTATTGTTTTCTCCACGAAGAATATCATGGAAGAAAATTCCACAACTTAGCGAAATCTGCTCGTAGAAGACACAGAATACGTGTATATATATAGAAAGTTTTTTACCTTAGGTACATATTATGTTAAAGATACCAAGCAATTTTATAAGCTAGGTTTTTAATCCTTTTTCCCAAGTAAGCAAACAGACAAGTAAGTCAAGTTTGCGGCTGCACGTAATGCAACACTCGGCAACTCGTTGTAAAGGTGGAGTAAGCTCTGATCATTTTCTTTAGCATTTTCTCCTAATGCAAAGCACATTTCCTTGCGGAGATGTATGATGCTATGCATTAAGGTAATGGTCACTATCCATACCTGTTTCGACATTTATTGAGGTCTCGTCAGTGGGAGCCAGACCAAAAAAGTGCCAAGGGTGAAGTAACAGAGTTTATACACCATCTTCACTCCACCTTTACAACGAGTTGCCGAGTGTTGCATTACGTGCAGCTGCAAACTTGACTTATTTGTCTGTTTGCTTACTATATATATATATATATATATATATATATATGTAGAAAGTTTTTTTTTACCTTGGGTTTAATATACGTTAAAGATGCCAAGTTATTTTTTATATATAAACTTGGTTTTAATCCTATTTCCCAAGTAAGGAAATAGTTACTTACTTACATATATACAGGGTGTCCCAAAATCCACACAAGAAGTAATTTTGATAGAAAACACAGGTTTTTAATTAAAAATTGTAATTTCTTATTGATTCATAAAGTATACAATATAGGGTTATGCATGGAATAGCATATCGGATAAATGGCCTCCACGGCTTTGCAGGCACATATACACTCTTCTGTCGAAATTTTCCATGACCGTTTTGCATAAATGTGGTTGAAATTCATTGATACAGCGCTCAATTTCCTCCTTCAAGGCGTGAGTGGTCGTGGGCTTGTTGGCATAAACCTTAGACTTCAAAAAATCTCAAAGAAAAAAGTCCAACGACGTTAAGTCACATGATCTGGGTGGCCAATTCAGATCACCAAAACGGGAAATTACACGACCAGGAAATGCTCATGCAGTAATTGAGTTGTTTCTCGGGCTGTATGGCATGCGGCACCGTCTTGTTGAAAACACATGTCGTCCACATCCATATCTTGCAATTTAGGCACAAAAAACTAGATTATCATGTCGCGATAGCGAGCACCATTAACTGTCATTGCCTTACGAGCCGCATTTTCGAAGAAGAATGGACCAGTGATGCCTTCAGCCCAAAATCCGCACCAAACAGTGACACGTTGTGGATGCATTTGTTTCTCAACAATCACTCGTGGATTTTCTGAAGCCCAAATGCGACAATTTTGTCGACTAACGAAGCCATCAAAATGAAAATGAGCCTCATCGCTGAAGATGATTTTGTTCAAAAAATAAGCATCCACTTGTTCCATAATCCATTCAACGAACTCTCTTCGCTGTGTGTGGTCAGTAGGCTTCAGTTCTTGAGTCAATTGAACTTTGTAAGCATAACGATGCAAATCTTTCGTGAGAATACGCTGTAGAGAGCTTCTCGAAATGCCCAATTGAAGACCACGGTGCCGAATTGATGTTCCTGGACCCTCAGCAACACTCGCACGAACTGCTTCAATGTTTTCTGTTGAACGACTTGTTGAAGGACGGCCAGAGTGTATAAGATCACTAATTGATCCAGTTTCCTTGAATTTTTTAATTAATCTTTTCACAGTCGATGAAGTTAAATCACTATTCCGAACATAGTTTGTACGAAAATTGCGAACTGTAGCTTCCAAACCTTCTTTACTTTTAAAATATTGCTCAACAATGAAAATGCTTTGTTCGTTCGTGTAGCGCTCCATTTTAATAACCCTGAACTGTCAGCTGTCACGCTGTCTTTTTTTTCTCGTTGGCAACACTTTACCGCACAAATGGCACTAAATTTAAATCTTGCGTGAATTTTGATACCCTGTATACATATATATAGCAAGATCCACAGAACTCGAAAGTATTTACTAGGAAAAAGTGGAGCATGGCTGAAAATAGACAAGTCATGCAGTTCTTCTACAGTTCAAACCCATCAGTTAGGCGATTACAGAAACGAATGTTCTAACTTTGGCTTGAACGACAACCAAATTCTGAAATTTCATTCGAAAGGCTGATGCAGCAACGCAACTTGATTATCAAATGCAAGGTATTTAGTGAACTTGAGCTGGAAGCACTGAAACCTCAAGCTGTAAAAGGAGACCGTACTGATGACCCTGAAGTGACCAAGAATATGAATGAAGCAGAACCAGATTCCAACGTGCAGAATGCTGAAAATTTTGAAAATATACAAATAGTTGAAAGGAAGCTATCAGATAAGGAACAAGAACGCGCACGAAAAATTATCGAGCAAATGAACAGCAACCAGGAACGAGTTAGGCTTCCAGTATTGAGACAAGTACATCAACAAAAACTGAAGGAACTCCTACAAGAGGCCAATAAAGCTGCATGGGATAATCCTACTGGAACTATTGGGCAAAAGAATCAACTTATGTACTCAATAGCCTAAGTCATAACATCTGAATTAGGATATAAGATTAGTGAACCCAAAAGCAGTAAGGCTCAGGAACCAAAATGGAAGCATCGACTGGAGAATAAAATTCTTAAACTCAGAGCAGACGTGAGAAATTTGAAAAACCTTAAGAAAAAGAAGCTGAAAAACAAAAAAATCCGAAATAACCTTATAAAGAGATATAATGCTGGAACACGACCTATTGATGAAGTATTAGAGGAAGTGAAGCAAAAATAGTAGCAGTTGCAGCTAAAATAAGAAGATACAGTGAACGCATTGAACAGTATAAGCAAAATTCGATGTTTTGCGCAAATCAGCACCAGTTTTACAAGAAAATTGGTTGCTGCAGGAATGATAACTTTAAAGAAAATATAAATATAAATACCGGAGACAAAGAAAATACACTAAAGTTTTGGAAAACCTATGGGACAACCCTAAGAGGCACAATAACAAGGCAAAATGGATTGAACAAATTACGAACAAATCTCAAGAACGAAAAATGGACCAACTGAAAATAACAACTGAAATGGTTCAAAAGCAAGCTAAAAAAATAAAAAATTGGTCAACACCCAGGAAGGATGAATTACATGGCTACTGGTTGACATATCTAACAGACTTATATGAAAGACCTGCTAACCAATTTTATGATGTTTTAGAAGGAAAAAGCAAAGAAGAGTGGCTCACAGCAGGGAAAACGTTTTTGATCATAAAGGATAAAGAAAAAGGTCCAAACCCAGAAAACTTCCGACCAATAACCTGCCTTCCAACAACTTTTAAGCTACTCACAGGCATACTAGCTGATAAAATATACAGCTATCTTAAAGCAAATTCTCTTCTCCCAATTGAACAAAAAGGTAACAGCAAAAATTCAAGAGGCACAAAAGACCAATTGCTGATTGATAAAATGATTCTTAAAAATTGCAAACGTAGAAAAACCAACTTTCATAACGCTTGGATAGATTGTAAAAAAGCATTTGATTCGGTGCCTCATAGTCGGAGTTTAAAATACACAGAACTATTCGGTATTAGCGAAAACGTGCAAATATTTTTTGCAATCCAACATGGAAAACTGGAAAACAACGTTGGTTATAAATAGAGAAGAAATTGGAGAGGTAAACATAAAAATGGGCATCTTTCAAGGAGACTCATTATCTCCTCTACTGTTTATATTGTCATTGATCCCCTTAAGTAGAATTTTAAATAAAACTGCTCATGGTTATCAAACTGCGCAAAAAAAGAGTGCAAAGATATCTTACCTTTTATATATGGACGATCTGAAGTTGCACAAAATCAGAGAATGAACTCTGATCGTTGCTAAACACTGTGCACATATTCAGTCAAGATATATCAATGAATTTTGGCTTAGACAAATGTGCAATTGCTGGAATAACAAGAGGAAAGTTTGAAGACATGAACGAAATCGAGCTGCTCAATGGTGAAATAATCAAAGCAATAAAATTCGAAGAGAGCTACAAATATTTGGGAATTTTAGAAGCATCACAAATTCTGCACAATAAGATCAAAGAAAGAACTAGAGCAGAATACATAAGACGATTAAGAAAACTCCTTAAGTCAATGCTTAATGCTGGAAATTTGATAAAAGCAATTAATATCTGGGCCATACCTGTTCTGAGATATTCAGCAGACATTGTTGAATGAACCCAGCTAGAGATGGAAGATTTAGATCGAAAAACTCGAAAATTAATGACAATACACCATGTCCTCAATCCTCGCAGTGACATTGATAGGCTATATCTATCACGCAAAAAAGGAGCTAGAGGATTATTACAAGTGAAGCAAGTTATTGAAGAAGAAAAACGAAATTTAAATGATTATCTGCAGCAAACAACAGAAAATTTCTAATTGAGGTAAGGAAAGAGGGTTTATTTAAACCCATTGAGACAAAAGTGGATTGGAATACAAAACCAACCAAGTAAAAGTTAGAACCGAAAGATGGAAAAATAAGGCATTGCATGGAAAATACCTTCACAGCATAGAGGACAGCTCTGACAGCAACTTGACCTGGCAATGGTTGAGAAATGGAGCACTAAAGAAAGAAATAGAATCGGTAATTTTTGCAGCACAAGAACAGGCCATTAAAACCAACGTTATGAAGGCAAAAATACAAAAAATTCAAGAAGACAGTAAATGTAGATTGTGCAAAGAAAATGAAGAAACGGTAAAATCGCACAAATTGAGTACCGTAAGAGGCATGAAAACGTAGCTAAGATAATCCACTGGCATTTATGTAAAAAGTATGGGTTTGAAGTATCTAAAGACTATTGGAAGCATAAAGTTCACCAGAAAGTGGTTGAGAATGATAAAGCTAAAATACTCTGGGATTTCAAAATCCAGATTGACAAAAGCTTGGAATGCAATACACCCGATATTACAGTGGTTGAAAAAAGTGAAAACAAGGGTGTTACGTTTATCGAAATATCAGTACCAGAAGATAGTCGGATTGACAACAAAGAAAATGAAAAAATTACAAAATATCGCGATTTGCAAATCGAAATTGAACGAATCTGGCAAAAGAAAACGAAAGTTGTTCCCATAATAATAGGTGCTTTAGGCGCCATCCCTAAAACATTGAAAAAACATCTAGAAGCACTCGAGTTAGATGGATTAAAAATTGGGCAGCTGCAAAAGGCCGCTTTGTTCGGCACAGCTTTCATTTTCAGAAAGTATTTCCACAACTCATAGGCCCTTGGGTAGGGCTCGAATATAACCAGTCTTTTCTTAAGACTGAGGAAGCAAATCAAGCTTTGATGAATATTATATATATATATATATATATATATATATATATATATATATATATATATATATATATATATATATATATATATATATATATATATATATATATATATATGACAGCATTTGCATCTATCAGTTTTCCTATTTGGTTTCCTTCTTATTTTTAGATTCTTGTTCCCATTACGATAAATGTTGATGCTTCCGAAATCAATGTAGAAAGACTAAAATGTGAATCTACTATATATGATCATAGCCTGACTATACTGTTTAGCCTATCGTATTTAAGAAATATTCTACAGTGGATTCCTTAAAACTAGTGAATTTTGACATAAAAGATCAGCATTGAAATTTCGAGAACGTGTTAGGTTTTTCTTTCTGTAGAAAATTTGATTTAGTTGGTCGCCAATTGGGATTTCTGAATATATTTTCATCTACGAGACAAATCTACGAGACGCCTGGGAACAAATGCAGCATTTCAGAACGCCTAAGGACGTTCACAAAGTGGCATGAAGAGAAGTGAAAAAATATATATATTGATATATTTCGATATACTGAGTTATTAAAAAAAAAGTTGGTTTCCCTTATTAAACTGAAATAATCTTTAGCCCATGATTTAGTTTTAACAGAACTAAATGAATATTCGAGTTCAAAATTGCAAAGGATTTTAGAAAAAAAATTATTTATTATTTTTTTTCCCATAATAATATTTCTTAAGCATACATTGTTAGTGTGGTACCTTAAAAGTTTAAATGGCTAACTTGTAGTCAACATTCTCAAGCTCCTGGGTGGCTTCTGTCCCTTTATTAACGATGGGCACGATGTAATTTGTAATACCGAGATCACAACTGTCAACATGATCTTCAGTCACATTAAACAAATAAAGGTAGTAAACAAACATATTTTTAAATTATATCTATTTACTTTTTTAAAGAAAGTTTTATAAAATCTTATTCTGATGTTTAAAAGAAATTACGCTTGTAAATACTTTCACCAGTGTTTTGCACTTACTTCGCGATTCCACATGGAAAATGTATTGTTTCTCGTTGTCGTCTTTAGGTGACGTAGCTAATAAGAATAAATATTCATTACTAAATACAGAAAATTAAAGACTGAAATTTTGACGACGCCACCTAAAGACGACGACGAGAAACAATACATTTTCCACGTGGTATTGCAAAGTGAAAAACACTAGAGAAGGTGCGACGCGTTTGTTCTTAAAATTGTAGTATTTATTTTTGTGAATGCCAATGATTACGGGTTTCAAGATTATGTAAGTACTGCTTTGTTTCCTTAAATATTGACTTTTACGTTAATCGGAAGAATACAACTGTTCATCACAGGAGGTGTTTAGAATTAATAATAGCATAAGTGTGCTAAATTTCAAAATGGCAGAATTCGTTGTTTCCGCGGCATAGTTTGACGGCCAAAGCGACTTCGCATAGCCGTTTTGGCCGTCAAACTATCAACAATGGCATCTCAACTGACTTATGCGCCTATGTTTATTTGAATATGTTTGTTCTTAGTATGTCTTTTGGCCTTTTAGATGACAATGAGATAAGTATTGTCAAAACTTCTGAATCTCTGTATTATTCAATATTATCTATTAATATAAATTGCATTACTGTGAGTCAGGTTCTTTTTTTATTTATTTATTGTTTTAATCGCGTAAATATTTTTCATAATAGCGGGCACAATGCCGACGACTCTCGATGGTTGCTGTTGGCCTTCGGCTGTTTTCAGTGCATAGTTTCCGTTTGAGAATGCCGATTGATGACGGTAAACATCGTCAGTGTTTCAAGGCACGGTTCTCTTTCCACAGAGAAGGGAAAAGTTTTTAAATCGTTACTTATTTATTCTTCCCATCGTGTTTACAGAAACGTACATACTTCACATCAACCTTCGCTTCGGAAAAATCAACTTTTGCATTAAAATTACCAGAAATAATAATAATAACAATAAATCGGCCCTTCACGCAATTTACAGACAAAAAATACTAGTTGTGGTGGTGGTGGTGAAGGTGGGCGGTAGATGGCGTTGATGGAGATGATTCGCAGTAGAGGTTAGGTGTAGTGGTTGAGGCAGTTGTAGGTGTCCTCCCGCGATGAGTCTTCTCACTCCTTGGAGGTATCAGGAATAATAGTAATAAATTGTGAATAATACGAAAGTAGCAAAGAAAGGCTAAGGCTATGCATCCATTCTATTCTACGCATGATCATGGCATTTTCAGATGTCATACACGTTGGGTGTTTGCATTTTTTTTTTTTTTATTTATGTGCGTGCGTGCGCGCGCGAAGTCAAGTTTTCTCTGAGAACGGTTGGTATTGTAAGAAGCGATTTCCGTGATGACTAGTGTACTGGAATTTAATCTCCTTTATAGCCAAATACTATATAACCACTATAGTTTGACCCCATCTCACGCTACGCACGTACTCTCATATCAGCTTGCGGACAAATTTCGCAAATATGGATTTCACAGTTTGAAATTATCAATTCATTTATGCCCTATTTATTTTTTGCGAAGTAATACTACATAAACACCCGAGGCGTATGCCTTTGCATACGCCTCGGGTATGTCAACAATGTGCAGAACGCATCAGTTGCACACAGCTTGTAATAAATTTAATGTAAGATCAGGTACTGATTTTTTTTTTTTTTTACCAGACATATTGAAGAAAGAATAACAACTTAAAAGTGCTCATTACAGTCTATTTTTATATAAGTATTAGCATACTAGACAGAGATATGTAATGACTAGACGAGTTTTTCTTTCTTCAGTATGAATGATTACAAAATCTTTCAAGATTAAATGAATTAAATGAATGTGAATTTTGACAAATTTTCAAATCATGTTGGTATTAAATGGTTCTTAAACCGCGTGGCGCTTCTAAAGGGGATATCAATAGCTGTAATTTATTTTATTTTATTTATTTTTATTTTTTCAAATTATTACATTAATTTTTTTTAACTTTCCCAGAATTATTACATTAAACTGACCCTTCTTTAGGATAATAATAAATTACTTGAGATTAACTTTCCCCGATGTTTTTGAAAGTTCTTTACTAATGAACAATGAATTATTCTTGTCTATAAGATAACAGAATTTTATTGTTTAAAATGATTTACTTAAGAAAAGAATATGAAGAGTAATAGAAAAGTAAGAAAGGAAAAGTAAGAACTAAAAAAGTAATTTGGTTTTAACATACCGCTTTATGTTGATATATTTCTTTGAATTAGCACGTGGAGGGCCTAAATGCACCTTTTCAGTATCCATGGACACTGTTTTTTAATCACTTTTTATTAAGTTTTAATAAAATTTCTTTATGAAAGAAACCAGATATTTGGTGGGTATACTTGCCCACATTCATGCGAATAAACGATGCACTGTGCTGTCGAGATGATTGCGATTGTGGAAATGTATACCCTAGTAATACTGCATACACCATTTTGAACGTATCAGGTCATTTGTTTATTTTCTTTTCTGACGTTTCTCGTCTTCCAGTTGCATCTTATTCATCCATTCTTCTGTTTCTCATTCTTCTAGATTTTTTTACTGATGTTTTTTCTTTATTTGTTTAATAACTTATCTCCATTTTTATTTAAGTAAAAACTTAATTTGTAAAAACCTTTAAGTAAAAACCTTAGATTGCTTTCACATTCTTGAATGTAAGTAACTTGAAATTCGTTTCTAATATCTTCATTTTAATACCATTTCGCCATTGATGCATCGCTTCATTCCTTTTATTTTCATTCGTTCTCTCATATCTGTTCACTGATCTGATAATATTTTTATTATCAGATCAGTGAACGGATTAATTTTTATTTTAATCCGTTCACTGATCTGATAATTTTTTATTTTTTTTTTAATTTTTTATTTTATTTTATTTTTTTTATAACCATCTCTCAGATAAAGATATTAAAACTAATATGAACGCCGTTTTACACACTCACGAACAAAAAATTTACTTCACTGCTAAGACTTACACAGCATTCAGGTATCAGCTGGGTTCAGGTGCGATGCGCAAAGGTTGTGACCTGAGTGATTTTGACGAGAATAACAGTGCGTGCTGGATCGACCTTTAAGAATAGCACAGAATCCTTTAGGTTGGTCTTGTTTACATAACAGTTTCTCGTTTATATCAAGAATGGTGTGATTAAACAGAAACATAAAGACATCGCCAGGCCACTTGAGAAACTGGTGATCGGTGCATAAAGAAAGAGGAACAATAGTTACAGACCTATCATTCATCATTAATGTAGTGATTCGCTCAGCTGGTCAAGTAATAATACTCAAGTAATAAAATAATGCCGAATACTTCCTCGTAAGTAATATTCCCGAATGAGACTGTCCAGAATTTTCTTGTGTCACCTTCATCATCAGCATTCGTTTCTTCTCAAAAGGATTCAGTTCATTCTCAAAAAACACATAATTTACTTACCACGAACTTTTGTTCTGGATTACCTCTCCCTTTTTTTTTTTTTTTAGAGTCTACCTAGGAGTACTTAATGGGTCAAACAATGATTTACTCAGATTTGCCTTTTAGTCTCTAGTTTGTTTACAAACTTTTGGCCAATATTTGTTTGTTTGAGCCTTCTGGTCACATCTGAAAATGCTCCTTAACATTTTCAATTCTGATATATGATACTCATTTTTATCCTGTTCAAAAGTAGATGCGAGCATTTCGTGTTTCATTTCCGATATACATCCTCGTATCATGGGTCAATCAGAAGATGCCGGTGTTAATGATAATGCAATGAGTGCAGTTTTGTTTCTTGCGCAAATTTATGCTTCTGTATGTTGGAACCCATGTAAATAATATCGATGTTCTGATCAGAAATCATTTAGCAGCGCGTGACCAGAAAGTTTTTCTCTGAGAGAAAACATTTATTGGCGAAGAAAAAAGAAAACATTTACCTATAATTTTATGCTGTCCCTCTTCCAACTAGGAGAAGTTTGAAGAGGGGACAGCTTGAAGAAGTGTTTTGAATCGCAAATAAAACCCGTATTTTTTTTTTTTTCAATCTTGTGATATTATCAGACCAGTTCTTTATTTTTGATGAAATTTCGCATGGTGCTAGTGGAATAAGGAGTTTGAAAAAAAATCCTGTTCTCATCCTTGTTTGGTTGGAAGTTCTTTCACATAAATTCAAATATACTGCATAGCTCTGGTTCAATCCACAGCTTGTTCAGATCTTGTATCAAATTCCCAACGAAGTATTTCTCGACTAATTACATAACTCGTGGATCATGACGCATCTGGCATCTGTTTTCAGGGATAAGAGCTGCACAACATATTTTGTGTGTTCTTCGAGAATGTCCAACGCTCAACATTATCAAGAA
Source organism: Typopeltis vanoorti (assembly GCF_054136105.1). NCBI lineage: Eukaryota > Metazoa > Arthropoda > Arachnida > Uropygi > Thelyphonidae > Typopeltis > Typopeltis vanoorti. Next base: position 108,873,250 of record NC_143562.1, on the reverse strand, counting down.
ACTCCATCTAACCTTTGAACTGGAAAACCAATCAAATGTTTTCATTCCTGCTCTTGTTTTCTTTCCAAAATCAAGATTTAACGTCCCGAACGATTCGGTGGTAAAAGTAAAAGGTTAAAGTAAAACTAATTTAACTTAAAATGTAAAGAAATTTTTGTACCTTTTTGGTGGAATTAAAACATCTGGCATCCTCTGCTTTGCGATTTTTTTCTTTATAATCCAGTTTCGGAAGATGAAACACGCGGCATTTTTTTTAAAGCTAGATAAGGATGTTCGCTTTACAGTAAACGGTGAACAATTTTCATTAGGGAAAAAAAAAAAAAAAAGGGCAAAAAAGAAAAAGAAAAAGTAGCCTCTTTGGTCTTGCGACTGGAAAGTATCATTAGGTAGCAGCCAACAACTTCGAGATGAAATAAGTTTAACGATATTTCCTCGGCCCTTCTCGTTAATATTTAAAAGATACAGATGTCCTGGCTCTAAAGGATCAGGTATTCAGTCTGTGATAGTTACATGAAATAGAGAACCGAGGCATTGCGATTGTTTCGCCTTAGTTTGAGCTCACCTATTGATGGCATATTAAACTATCAGACATGCGAAAAATAAAAAGACTTACTGTTACTAGTAGGAACGTGTAAAACGCTATCTACGTTTTTGTTCATTATAGCTACCTGTCGGCATATGTATATGGAACTATTTCCAATGAATTGATTCCGAAAGCGATGTTCAAACCGCTCCAAGGTAACCTAATGCTGAGAGTACTCCCCGCAATAAACTTAGAATAAGTTGGAAGCAGGTTTTCGCGAGTCAGGTTTCATTCATCATGCAACATTAAATTAACAGTAATTACAACAATGACGCTTATCTGATAAGTCGGCTCTCCCTACCACTGGAGGAAGATGAAATTACCGGAGGCAAGCCATTATAGTGTGCAGTAATAGATCTTGAATATGTATAAACAGCAAGGCAGCAGTCAGGATAGAAGCTGACATTATTGCGGGGGCTATTAGTCCCTTCTCTGATTACTAGCAGCGTTTGCTAGACAGCTGTGAAACGGTAGGGTAATTTTACTAATGGCATAGATAGCAAACACCACACATCTTTTGTTGTGTGGCTTTACGTTCTGCCTCTCCTTGTACACAGGAGCCTTAATCTTCCTCGCAACCAGAATAGGGTTTTTAATTAGGTTGCCTGGAAGAAAGTCTCTCGCTATACAGCTCTTTGCATAGTTGGTACAGCAGAAGCCACGGGCATTTTGCACCAGGTTTTTAATATGATTGTTGCAGCCAAAGGTAGGTGGCGTCACGAATGATCCGAGACCACATTGTTCTTTTTGATGTTATATTTTGGTATACACGAAGTAGAGCTGTCTGCAGCGCTTACAAATGAAGAATATTGTACTGCGAATCGCTAGGGTATAAAATGGATTAAGAAGCATACATTTGATTAGAAATAGAGTTCTCCATCTGGTGATTAGATAGAAAAGAAGATATGAAGTGCGGATAATTGTTATTGCCCTAATAATGTCACATTTGCCTTCTGCCCTCTGATACCTCGTAATTCATATGCTTTTTCTTTAGTTACTTTGTCAATTTGAACGTAAACATGGATTATATCGAAAATATTGCGCTGCTGTTTATGCTAAATATTCATAAAGATGCAACATCTTTGTAAATGCATCTGTCATAATCGGATATCCATATTAAAGATTTTCTGTATCATGAAGAAAATGTCATGAATAATTGGAAAAATTATTTCTGTCATGAGTGTGATAGATTGCTCCATCTATCGGCAAAAGTCAAGGTAGTTCTAACACACTTTTCTCGCATCTTAAACATTCCCCCTTAATGCATATTGATTTAATGTTGATTATTCCATTGCGTCTTTTCCAAGTTCCATGTCACAATTCTTTTTTAGTCTCGTCTCAACGATAATTCGAAGTATGCGTTTTGCGGGAGAACTAATTATAATTATTTAGAATGGTATTTTTGCGTTTTAATTATAAAACTAACTGTAAACGAATAACACTTTAAAGCACTGCAGTACAGTTGCGATTTTTATAACCATTTGTTTTATTAGAAGCTGGTTTCTTAAAAATAAGTAGTAAATTTCGTAATTTGTTAAAACACTGAATAAGTAGTTAAAATGAAAATATACCAAAATATACCAAGTATACCAAGTATTTGGAACAATACAAGCGATAATAGATTATCCAACTAACCAGACTAAAGTGTATTCTGGATTAGCCGAATAAAATATCTGTCAAGAAAGGAACAAACGATGTTTAAAGTAAGCAAATCATCTTCACCATTGCTAAGTTCTTCCTTTCAGTATCTGTGATTATGTTTCTTAACGCTGAGTTTAAGCTCATGTATGGCTAATATTAAATCAACACATTTTCACTTTCTGCTTTTCAGCGCATGATCCTTGGCCTCGTTATTATCTTTATAATGTCCTGCGGGGCAGAAATCCAAAAACTATGTACTCGAGACATTGCAAATCAGTATTAATGCGCTTGCAGCATTAATGCTAGTAAATCTACTTCGACAGGGCTCGCATGCGTCCCCCCCCCCTCCACACACAGAGAGAGAGAGAGAGAGAGAGAGAATAGCTATTTGTATCTTCATATTAAAGTGCAATGAATTGCAGTGAAATAATTTCACGCTGCACTGATTTGATCCGCACGAACTGTTATTTTACCCCTTTCGTAATAAATAGCTTCTTGAAGAGACCGTTTGGCAAGTTGATGTTCCGAATGCATGCAAAAAAGAATCTTGCTCAGTGGGTTGTAATTTTCTGATGTCGTAAAGGTGGCAGCTTTTTTAGTTCCTCGAGGAATAATTACTTTTTTCTTCCCCCCCACCCCCCACATTGTTTCTCGTGTTGGGGAGGCAAACTATTTAGTAATCTATACGTCTCGAGGCTTGATCATAAACTTTTGTTTCTTCTCTTCTGACCTCAACATCAAATGAAATGGTACTTCTTAAATGAATGGTGGGCTTACTGAAGCGAAGACAAAGGACGGGGATGGATTATGGATATAATGAAAAAACAAGTTAAGTGTATAGAAGCAGGAGAGCGACAGACACTGAAAGAGAGAAGAGTGAGAGACGATATAAACTACAAAATTCAGTTACAATCTTAAGAAATGAAAAATGATAGCAGATCGAAATGGCTTCACATCATAAATTTAATTTAGCTAAGTACTATTAAGAAAATCAAACTAAAAAAAAGTTGGAATAACATTTATCTCAACGAGAAAAAACTTACAGCAATATTAATCAGTTGTGCGTTACATTTCAGATTCATCAAAAAAATCTATTTTTTTTTTACCATAAAGTTCTTTATAAAAATATAATTCGACTTCAGCCCATCACACGAGATTGGACAACTTTATGCTAATTAAAATAGAAATGCAATTTATTCAAAAAGTTTTTAGAACTTATTTAAAACTCATCTCGGAATAAATACTTTTTTATGTGGATTTGTTTATAATTCGAAATTACTCGGACATATACGAATATTGAATGCTTATCTACATAAATTGAGAAGAGGTTCTGCTGCTGATATTTACAACACCGAAAGAATACTGAAGACTTCGTTACAAATCTTTTATTCAATATTCTCAGATACAAAATATCTATTATAGCTTCTTATTATTAGTTGAATTTATTTAGTACTGGGTTAATATGGATGCAGTGTGCCTTATATCTCCCCCTCCCCACGAAACCTTATCACTATTTTCCCGGAAAATAAATAAATAAAATAATAAGATTTTGGAGGAGAATTATAAACAGTACTGGAGATACCTTTCTGTGCAAAATAGCTGTTCGTTTGGGCTGCGCTCCTCAAAACGCGTGAGCACTTTCAAATTCTTATTTTTAGAATGTATTCTTAATCTAAAACAACCTGTATGAACTAGAGTATTTATTGCTTAATTGACAAATTGTTATGTTTCTCTTATCTTAGTAGATCTTGACTTCTGCTTGCTAAGGCATCGCAACCTTTTCTTATTAATCATAATGAGAAAATGAACAATAAATGCATAAAAATGGTTTAGTGCAGTTTGTTTATATTAGGCCAAAACAGTAATCTGTGAGCCCGGGGTGTTTGTCTGTAAGTTGCGTATGTTCTCAAAACCGATTTTTTTTTCTGTTTTGCTTGTGTAGGAACTTTAGTTGGTGGGAAGTCAGTCGACTTTCATTTGAAAAGTTTCGTAAAGTTTCATCGCTCTTAGGCTGATAAGGGATTAGAACTCGCTATTTTCATCCAGTTGGGAAGAGGATTAGTTTTCTGACCTGGCGATTTTCATTTCACAGGTATTTTAAGCACTTTTATCTGTCAAGGACTGTCATTGTTAGCGAAACCTGTTATTGGTTACTCTAATTGGTTAAAAATAATTAGTATCTTTAATTTATGACAGAGTTACTGGCGACTCTCTTATAAATACTATTTATTACGACCAAGGTTTCCGTTCAGTACCCAACAGACATTTTGTGAAAAATATACATACCTGAATATTTTCACAAAATAAAAAAATCCTGTTTTTTAAGAATTTAGTTATAGTTAAGATTATTATTATGCTAATTTCTGCGTTTACGCAGTCTAATAAACGTTAAAAGGATTTTGAACAAGAGCGAATCGGAATTACCCGCCTCCCCATTGCAAGATTATCCCACAAGCACAAAACGTTTTCTTCAGAAATTTGCACATGAGATATTTCGTCTTATAACGGAGATATATTATGGAAATAATAGATAATTTATGCAAAACAGTTATAAGACAGAGATCCGTACTTGAGTTTGAAATAAAAATAATAAATTTTAGATTTATTGTTATTAATTTTTATTAATAAATTATTAATTAATTTTAGATATTAATTTTATTGTTTATTATTAATAAATTATATATATATATATATATATTGAATTTGCTATTTTTTCATTTCGAGGAATTAAGTGTGCATATCGTACCAGTTTTTTTTTTTTTTTTCCCTTTTCTCTTTAACTTACAAATACACTAATACACTATACAACTATAAACAAGACTTTATAAATACTGCAGTGATTTTCCACATTTATTTGTTTTCTGTAACCACCACGAGATGGAGACACATGCCAAGACGCAAGCATCTTAAACAAAGTGGGAAAATCTGATTAATGGGCATTCTGCGTTTGGCATTTAAGGGTGATAGATAGCTGTACTAATGATGTGCTCTAGCCTGATATGATAATTTAATAAGGCCATTATTAGGGTTGTAATCGAACATATTGCTTCTACCGCCGACTTTTGCAAACGTCGCAAATAACATAGAAGGGTGGTACACTTTCTGCATGCGTGACCATCGCAGATAATCAAACACACGTTTATTTTTACCTTTCCTTTAATCAAAGCTATCGGCACGAAAAGAAACTGGAGCAACTCTAATGATGCTGGATCCCAAGAAACGCCCTACTCATAGTGATGTGAGTTTGATAAAGTAGTTGGGTTGTACGATTTACCTTTGTGGCTTGCGCTTCATCATTTCGTGTGCAGAATCGAGAAAGCACAACAGCGTAATAACACTACTGAGGCTAAACAGTAAGCGGGCAGAGTCGGAAACAAATAAAAGCAAGGAAAAGGGTACATATTTGTGTTTCGTGTAATGGAATTACTTGACGGTCAAAAGCTACATTAAAAACTTCCACTGGAAGCTTTGGTAGCCTAAAATACACAAAAAAAGTATTTATTGTTTTTACGTGTGTTGTTTAGTTACTGAAAGAGAAAATCTAATGAAATCATTATTATTATTATTGTTGTTAATAATAATTATAAATTATTTGCTGTACGTCGTCTGTTATGGTACTATGACAGACACCATTGCTGATTGCGAAACTCAACAAATCAAAATAAGTAGCATACTACTGAAAATAATTTGAAATAAAATACGTGATACTGTGCGCAGTAGGAAAAAAAATAAAGAAAGAAATGTAACTGATTTGATATTGCTATTGTGTTTTGTTCAATCTCAGACAGGAAGAGAAATGAGTGAATAGAAAAGAAAGGGTGGAGTATTATTAGATATGAACTCACCAAGAGATTAAAGATAGATAATGTTAAAGGGATGACCCATTTAACAAATGATTGGACCAGACTAGGCTGGAAACTTGCATTTACATCCGTAATGTTTAGAACAAACACATCTACACAAGTATGTGGTACGAATGCCAATGCCCATAACTGTGAAATCAGCCAAAGTAAAGCTCGTTGCGTAATAGAGCATGGTTGAACATGAACACCTTTAGCAAGCCTGTTTTGCTCAAATTAAATTTAGCTGAAATGCCGTATTTATATTAACTGAACCGCGAATATTTTACGTCTAGATTCCTTGAAGCGGCATATTGCAGGTTGGGTGGTACCGATTTTTAAACACAGCAATTGGATGTTTTCCTATTCATATTTGTTTCTGTTATTTCGTAGTGCTGGATCATCAAAGCCACTACAAAAAAAGTTTGAAATTTATTTGTAAATTGTTCAGCTTCGAAGTAGGGCTATATTGTGCTGCGTTGTTTACTGCCAGTTTAATAAAGCTCGCAGTAAATAACGCAGAAAATAAAACTGAAATCAACTATAAGTAAAAGATATGATAAACAAGATGCAAGATAGTGTCTCTCCAGTAAACGTTTGAAAAAAATAACCAAACACAGGACTCGTCAAATAAAATGTAGTTTATTTAGTTGGAAATAAGCATCAAAAATATTTTTTTAACTGGAGATCAATATTCGTACAAATTGAACTCGAGGGCTTCCTTTCTTCTTGCAGAGATGCTTTTGATATGTGGGATGGAGATGCGAAGTATGTTTTCTGGTTGTCTAGGAACAAAACGCTGAAGTATGAATAGAACTGTTGTTAAAACTACAGTAATTTAAAAAAATATGCGATCAAGTTCATGTGACGTAAGAGGTTGAGAATAGCAGAAGTTAGATATATTGGAAATTTGGCTTCTGATAGACTGAGAAGATTAAGGAACTATCTGGAATTATCCATGAACAGAAAATGAAGACAAGGGCGCAAAATCTATCGAGTTGTTACTTCATCGGTCTGCGTCATTTTTAAACAAAAATCACGACTCCATGCCTCTTTCTAGGATTTGGAAAAAAACATTTAAGGATTTCTTTTAATGTCTTTGTTATACCCTCCTGCTTTATTCATCAATACTTATCTCTATTACATGATACACCTTTTTTTTTCATCAACTAAAAGCATGTTTAATATTTTGCTCTCTCTGACGGGATCCTCCGTGATTTAGTCGATATCGACGATGACGTGTAGGTTGGAAAGACCTGGGATCTTACCGGTGTTGGATCCGAAGAACCTTTATAAGGCTTAGTTGAAGGTGAGTTAGCCGGCTCATACGGCGATCGCAGGATTTTTCCTCCCGGGATTTTCATTCCACAAATAAGAAATTTGCCGACTGAAGGATGCAGCTGATAGAATACATTTCGAATTCGGAAAATCTTATAAATAACGACAAAAAATATCAGTATGGGAAATCATAGAAATTGATAAACTAAAAAAAAAAAAAAACCCTCACAATCAAATATCTGAACTGGAGATTTCTTTGCTACTTCTTTTGTTTCTATTCTTAATTCAAAGGCATTGCGCAGTTGTCTCCAATAAAATCTTCTGTTCGTGAGAATAACCTTATGCGTGTGGTGGGAGCATTATGTTATTACCTAAGAAATGCTGCTGCCTCTAATTTGGCTTAAGAAGTTCCATGAAATAAAATTTAACGACAAGATCCGAGTCCAGTTTCCTTCGTTCATTTAAGAAGACTGCTGTGCCTACGGTTGCCAGATTTATACGACTGAGCCCCCCCCTCCCTTCCCCCAAAAGTAAAATTGAACGATTTTTTTACTTAATAATTAAAGAGTTTGTTAATCTAATATATATATATTAGATTAAACCAAAATCTAATATATATATATTAGATTTTGGTTTAAAAGTTATAGTTTTAATATCGACAATAAATATTTGCAAATTTTAGTTAAATTTAGAATTTTAAATATTTAATGATAAACCATGACTTTCTATGGGGAAGGATGCGGATTGATATATAAGGACAATGAACGACATGGGTGATATATGAATTGATCCAAATATTTTAATAGCTAGAAATTATTTATATTGGACATATTTTGTACCATTTCGAACAGCCTTAAGAACTTCGGCATCAATTTTAATTTTCTCAGAAAAATGTAAACAGAATTTTAAAGAAATTATCTTTAAAATTGAAGTAGATCATTAGTTCGCTTTTTATGAGTGAAACCGAACATCTGTTTTGCTCATCCCTCCACTTTGAGTTCATTACACTAAAAATCCTTTTAATCCTGAATTTTCCGAAGTCCCTGACACTGGAATAAACATATTAAACGACCTTGCAAATATTTGAAAGCCTTAAATCAACACTTTTCAAAATTAAATGTCATTGACTCGAAGTACTAATAAGTTTTTACATTTTTCTTAGGTTGACGCAGTTTCATTATTTGTTTTTAGCACTGAAACCTCAACAAATAAATTGTTCATATCCAACTCTAGTTTTTTTTTTTTTTTTAATTTAAAATATTCTGCTACTTCAAACCAATGACCAGCCCTTCCTTTGTGTGGGCTTTGAAATAAAATTATAATTTTTTGTTGATTTTGGGAGAACCCGCGCATGTGGAGTCCAAAGCGTACGTCTGTACGGAAATCCGCCATCACGAGGCACAGACGTTGAAAAATGAAAATAAAGGACAGATTGCGTCTCCTTTCTCTTTTCAATAAAAGGACAAGGGCAGTTTGGCTAAAATAAAGGATTGTCCTTTGAATAAAGGGCGTCTTGAAACCCTGGCTGTGCCTGACGTTTCATCTTCTTGCCATCAAAGATATAATACTGACGAACCAAGCAACCCGCGCTAGGAGAGCGGGACATTTCGGCTAAAGCACCTTGTTGGACGCATAGCAGCAAGATTTCGAGAGTATAAATATGTTGTTCTGGTTTCGTCAGCCATTGACAACAGTTATGAAATCAGTGAACAGTCAAAGTCATTTGTGCATGAATTCAGTAGTAGAATAAGAACAATCAACGTTTATGAACCTGTTCTTTTTAACATACTAATAATACAGAGATACAACCGGATGGCAAAGATTTGCACAGACGGGACTCAACCCGTTATCTGACGGATGAGAAAGAACAATGAGACACTTGCCAGCCACCGAATTAGAAACTTTTACTTTAAAGTTTCTAATTGGCAGTCGTATAGGTATACGACTGCCAATACCGATCCTCTTCAGTTTCCTTCGTATAGTTCGGCTAGATATGGGTTCAGAAACGATTCGCTCAATTGCTGCACACAAAAGTTCTGTTTTTGTTCGTACGACCCTTCTCAGACGATGGCGATCTTGTTCCTGGCAGTCTTAAGACCACAGTTACAACTCTTAGACAAGCAATGTGGGTTATTTTTCCACTGATTAATCATCTGTGGAAAATATCCCACCTTTTGAGAAACCATTCAGCTTCGCTTTTTTCAGAATCGTGGTTCCAGCCAGACGGGCACCCACAATCAGCCCTTTATCGAACTCCGAAAAATCCTTTGTTTTTCCCATTGTGATCAACACTGTTGACGAATTACTGACCAGCAGCATTCTAGAACAAGTTGCCTAGATGGGGACGCATATGACCATGTATTTTGCACATACGCTGCATAAGTGACGCTTATCTAATTCGTTGGCCGGTATGTGTGTATGTCATTTTCTTCAAATTGGCGAGCAGTGCTTCAAATAAGCCGAATTTTGAACGCGTGATTTCTCCACACAAGAAATTACGTGTTCGAATGAGTAGCTGGAATTAGGCCATGGCAATCAATTGATAGCGTACGAAAGACATCAGCAATTCTGAGAAACAATTGCTGAAAATGAGAAAAAGAGAAAGAAACGCTGTCAAAACAGCAGCGAAGATACCCCAATAAATTTTGCTTGAAGTAACGTTGTTTTCGAAAGCGAAGAATGCCAAGGAAAAGATAAATAAAAGTAGCTAATAAATAAAGAAAACGAAGGACATGAAAACCAAATATCAATGTTGACAATCGGTAATGAAGTGTTTGAAGATCAATAAAGGAGTAAGACAAAGAAGGTCTTGTGTCAGCTGCTGCTGTGTGTTCAATATTTACGCTAAGAAAACGATACAGAAAGGTATAATAGGCATAAGAAGAATCGATGTCAGCATAATTATAGCGTGTCTAGACATGCCAGATATTGTACTCATCCTTATAGGGACGAAAATCACCCGACAACACGTGTAAGCAATACGTAAAGAGAGAAAAAAAAACCAACTTAAGGTTAAAAATAACGAAAATAGATAAATGTGGAACACTTGACGATATGTGTGGTATTCGAATTAAGAAAAGAACAAAATTAAGAAATTTTGTAAAGAAGAAGAAGAATTTAGAAAACTATGTGTGAAAGGGAATAGGGTAAAAATAAGAAACAAAAAAAAAATAATAATTTAAAACAATAAAACAACTTCATCGGCTTTCACTGAGGAAATCGTTGATGTTATGTTGAATCGAGTCGTTCGATACGTTTCGGAATGTTAAAGATTTGCCGGGAGGGAGGAAACATAAAAAGAAGAAAAATGTTATGGTGCACCGATAGGTGATATAATTACGTGTAGGAAGAGACAAGAAATAATTAGAATATTCAGATCACAGTTTCTCACATTTTAGGGAGCCTCATTTGGTTTCCTTTGGTTTGTGGGTTCCATTGTTTAGGTCGCGAAGAACTTTTCTCAGGCTTTTCACTTAAAAGGTTAGGTAGCCGGTCTGATACGAGGTGGAGGGTTTACATTTCTCAAAACAGGCAAACTAACACACATATCTACGGACATAAAATACTCGCACTTTAAGAGACGCAGCAGAAAAGTGGAAAGCACTAATTGCGCGTGTTTCACTGCGCCTGTTTTGACGGACAAAATCCCGAGTTTCTGGAAAGAAAAACCCTCAACCTCTGTATGAGACCGGATAACTCTCCCCTGATTGAAAAGCCAGGATAAAGGTTCTTTTCGTCATATACAGAAACCGTCTTAACAACCGAAGGACGAAATTAACTGAGCTACGGAGTCTCATTAATTTCCAAAAACCCCTTATTAAGAAACTCAACTCATCGTGAACGGACGAGACTTTGTGATGATAATGTGGGACTAACCAAATAATAATAATGTCATGTCAAATAACACTTTATTATCTGTCAAATAAATGACATGCATATACTGTGCAATTAAGGAAATAGTACCAGAACTTCTGGAACAAAAATAATAACACTTTATTACCCCTCAAATATATAAATTTTAAGCAATAATACTATAAGTTCTTACATGAGATTCATTCTGATTCCAATTTATATCTTTACAATTTGCACAATGTACGATTCATATAACAGAATAATAACAAATGGTTTGCAATTATAGTTGAGCTACACAGATAATATACTTACATGACGCATGTAATTGTATTGTCATACGGAATATTTACATTTATGCACTTTTATATTTTCAGTTTTTGCGCAACATACAGTTAAAAGTACAATCTTACATAAATATGCTTACTACATAAGTTAGGAATATATTTTTTAATAATAATAATATTTTTATTATCGTACAGATTATTGGCATATATAAAATTAAAACAGATTATTACATTTTCTGTTCATTACAAAAATTCAGTACATTATATATTTTTTGATATAAATGTACATAGTTTTTTCCATATCCATATTTTTACTACAAAAACTTAGTATACAAATTTCTGAGTACATTCATTTTTTTATAAATAATGTGATGAGTCTTTTGACTCCATGGAGGTTTGATAAAAAATAATAATAATTTTATCAATCAACATTTTTAATATTCATACATGCATACTATTTACAATATGTGCATGTGCACATGTGTATAGAAGTACATATATGGACATAGATTACATGTATAATATGGTAATGTGACGTAATAATGTTTACATTATTATATATCTGCTCTATAATATAAAATGATAAGCCTTTTTTTGTAACGTTTTTATGTCACGTTTTTTGTCAAGTTATTTGAAACGTTTTGAAACTCAGGGGCTGCCCTGAGTGTCGAGTCTTCAAAATTCGAGTCATCAGAATTCAAGGAGAAGAGGCCTACCAGTCCGGAACTCAGGGGGTTGGGTGCCGTATGCGCCAGGGAGGAATCCCCTTTCGAGGCTTCAAAATTCGAGTCATCAGAATTCAAGGAGAACAGGTCTACCAGGGGGAGGAACCTCCCTTTCGAGTCTTCAAAATTCGAGTCATCAGAATTCAAGGAGAACCGGCCTACCAGTCCGGAACTCAGGGGGATGGGCGCTGTATGCCCCGGGGGGAGGGGAGGAACCTCCCTTTCGAGTCTTCAAAATTCGAGTCATCAGAATTCAAAGAGAACCGGCCTACCAGTCCGGAACTCAGGGGGATGAGCGCTGTATGCCCCGGGGGGAGGGGAGGAACCTCCCTTTCGAGTCTTCAAAATTCGAGTCATCAGAATTCAAGGAGAACCGGCCTACCAGTCCGGAAATCAGGGGGATGAGCGCTGTATGCCCCGGGGGGAGGGGAGGAACCTCCCTTTCGAGTCTTCAAAATTCGAGTCATCAGAATTCAAGGAGAACCGGCCTACCAGTCCGGAACTCAGGGGGATGAGCGCTGTATGCCCTGGGGGGAGGGGAGGAACCTCCCTTTCGAGTCTTCAAAATTCGAGTCATCAGAATTCAAGGAGAACCGGCCTACCAGTCCGGAACTCAGGGGGATGGGCGCTGTATGCCCCGGGGGGAGGGGAGGAACCTCCCTTTCGAGTCTTCAAAATTCGAGTCATCAGAATTCAAGGAGAACCGGCCTACCAGTCCGGAACTCAGGGGGATGAGCGCTGTATGCCCTGGGGGGAGGGGAGGAACCTCCCTTTCGAGTCTTCAAAATTCGAGTCATCAGAATTCAAGGAGAACCGGCCTACCAGTCCGGAACTCAGGGGGATGGGCGCTGTATGCCCCGGGGGGAGGGGAGGAACCTCCCTTTCGAGTCTTCAAAATTCGAGTCATCAGAATTCAAAAAGAACCGGCCTACCAGTCCGGAACTTGGGGGGGGGCGCCATTGGCGTCAGGGGGGGGCGGAACCCTCTAGTAATAATATATTATTAAATAATAATAATAATAATAATAATAATAATAATAATAATAAAGAGACGAAAGGAAAAATATAGAATCTGAGGACGATCAAAAATAATCAGGACAAATGTCATTGAAATGGCAGATTTTAATAGAAAGTGCCAATTCGATACGTTAATACAGCGACACCATTTTTAATATTTGAATGTTGGCTCCCTTATTCGCCAATAGAGAAGTGACGATTGAAGCACAGAAATTCAAGAATGGCTATTCAATAATTAACTAAAAAAAGTAATGATTTTTCATTTTTAGCAAATCTGTTGCTAACAATGTAAACAGCATATTGCATAACAATATGCTGTTTACTACGGCTAGTTCTTCATGTTTAAACAGAGAAATAAGATGCTCTCTGTCTTTCCTGTTTTAGCAAATGGAAGGTAAGTTACGTGGTGTCTTTTCTGCAACTAGATGTTGTGTAGCCTTAGAAAAATCCATTAACTGAAATTAATTTAAAATTAAACACTGCATTGCATCGATGCTCCTGCTTGGTAGATTGGCTTTGTCAGAACTTCAGAGCATTTCCATAACAAGATTACTTCGTAAATCGTTGATATCTTCCTCAAATGAACTGTCACGTGTTTGATGACAATTTCTCTGTTGTAATTACTTCTCCACTTGTGCTTTATTTGCTCTAAATCTCTACCGTAGAAAATTTACTTCAATGAAATTAGTTAACAGCGTTCAATTTTCGAGATGGAATGAGGAGAGAATTCATAAATGCTCCTGCAATAAAGTCTGACTTAACTGCACGAGACACTCTGAACGGAAAATTCTAAAATTTACTTTAAAATTAGTGCCTGGTTTTCTTCACTTTTTTTTTTAATGCAGAGAGAATTATATATATATATATATATATATATATATATACTTTTTATGAAATATCCAATCTTTAATCAAAATATAACAGCGCACCCTAGTGACAGAATCCTTATTAAAAATGGATGCGTTAGCAATGTATTCCTAACAGTGTTTTCTGTATGATTTACTGAGATGTATAATGATTGGCTTCTAAGTAAGTAAGTAACACGTTTTCAAACCGCTTTCACAGCATCCATTAGGGTGATTCTCGGGTTAAGATCGATCAGATGGATCTCTTGGGCACTAGTGATCGTTGCAGGATTCCATGCGTCATATCTACAGTACGAACGTCTCCAAGTGTTATCTAAAGAGATAAATGCTATAAATAATTAAGAGAAATACGAGGTATCTTAATTACAATCAGATTAAGAATTTAGATGCATGATGACCGAAAGAATCTCGTTGTACATTTAATGCCCACTGATAGATATCATTGAAGGATTCCTTGGCATTTAATTCTGTTATCTGGGACTCTCTCGCTTACATATTATGTTGTATCTACTCCATTCCCTTTCATCACCGTCTAATAGGAACGTTGTTAACGAGCGTAAACAGCTATTTACTCTCTGAGTGAGCCGTGTGATGAGCATGGAGAAACGGCTAACACGATTTCCCCATCAATCGTACGAGCACCTCCCTTCAATTAGCTGAAATATCACCTTGAACTGTTAATAAGGTTTGGGAGTGTTGCAGCTGCTAGCCTACCTCCAGGCTTATCAAGAGAAGTCCACACCGACAGAGAGCAGCCTCCAGCTAAGCACCTGTAATGAGCGAGGCATAGCTCTATACCTCGTATTCTTAGTACAGCGGGAAGGATTACATTTTCTCATTTGTTTGGAGTTTTTGTGTCATTTATGTAGCATGTAAAGGTCAAGTAAAGAACAGAGTTTATCTTCTATCTGTTGAAAGGATATATACGATAAATCTTCTCCGCTATTTGATCTTTTTGTACTGAAATAGCGTAAAGATTATCCTTATTTGATCTTGTAAGAATTCAGATAATGGATGGTTATTTCATCGAAACAAAAATTACTGTCCAACCAATTTCAGAATTCACAATTTGCCAGTTTTTGGCTGTTTGCCCAACAGAGAGATTTTTTATTTCCCTTTTTTTTTTTTAATTTCATATAAAAATGTGATTTCTTTGAAAACACCTCCGAAATAGGCCCATTATTTTGTTAGCTGAATTTTGTGGGATAACAGCTCATGATGTAGTTGTGATGGCATCGTGAAAATCATCTTTCGTGAAGAAAAATGATTTTTGTGTATAGCTAGAAGATATAACGTTTTCACTAAGCAAACTGAATTCACATAGACCAAGGAAAGACAGGAAATAGACTCATAAGATGAGCTCATTTCCTGGTTCTGGATTTTATCCAAAAACTTATGGTTTTTACCAGCTGATGGTCTTCGAGTTATACAGAAATTGACTGTACAACACCGAACTCTGTTTCTGCTAATATTTCAGAACTTTATTTTTCCACATGCAGCATACATTAGAAATTCCTTCGATGCTAACTTGCTGCAGTAGATATCTCTTCTCTTCAAGAAACCAAGACGAAAGAAACCTCCTCTACCTACTTTCAGATCTTACAGATTACTTCCCAGAGAAGTGTAGCATTGATGTAGTTGATTTTTTTGGATGTTGCACAACACTGACGGATTTAAATGACAACCGATATTTTATTTTATTTTATACTCAGATAATTATATTTTTGAATTATGTATGCGTGATAATATTTTGTTCTACCGGAAAGTTCTGAGTTTCGGCGCCCTTGTCCACATCACAAAGTGCTATCCATGCTTATAATGGATTTAACGGTCAATCTGAGCCATTTTGTCTACAAAGAGCATGCTGTTTGACTGGTGGTGTGTACCACAGAGTAATCTTTTTCCTTTTAGTTAGTTTAGGCTGCTAAACGTTTAATCTAGTACATGACATAGATAATTAGCTTTGTCCGCAGTATAAAATACCGTATGATACAGGCCGCCCACCAATAACTGTGTATAAATAAGAGTTTCAGTTTGGACAGAATTATGACCGAAGAAACAATCTTTGCGATGAGTGTGTGTGTTCTTAATGAGTCGGTTTTTATCCGAGGTTGGTGTCGTTTCCTGGTGTTTACTCGAGGCTCTTACTCTCTCTCTCTCTCTCCCTCAAACAAGAGTGATGTAGAGTCTAAAAATATTTTTGAAGTAGTAAACATTCAAAACACATACATCTTATAACATGAGATACTTGGAAAGTGTCACACAGTTACTCCCCCATTGTATAACGATGTTTCGCATGTCTCTGTTTAGGGTGATCGTAAATTTTAATCACGAAATCCTAATTCCCAACAAAATTGAGCTCGAATTTTAGTAGAAAAATGGGAAGTACGGAAATACTTAATAATATTTCACAAACTTGAGTTCCTAAATTTGATGTGATGCAGTAGAAAACTACGACCACGACGCAAAGTGTGACGTGGAGATTAAAAAGAGGGTTCTATTCTTAATTTCTTTACTTTCCTTATTTTAATTTATAAAAAAAGAAAAATGAAATCTATTTTATATTTTCCGCTGCTGAACCATTTCCTTTAATGTGCGAGTAGCCATATTTCTCTGCCCTTTCGTCGCCACATTCATTAACCATCTCTTTGGGGAAAAAAAAGTACCAATAAAATATTTAAACGATTTTTATTGTTGGTTGGTTTTAAACCAATTTTTTATTTTAAAAATTGATTTATATCAAACAGCAAGGATATGTATCTCCCTTTTTTTGTTAGAGTATTCGCAAATCTGTAGTCAGCAGGGCATTTGCTTATTTATCTTCGCCTAAGATATTTCCAATCTCTTATTCCTTCTTCAGGGTAGTGGTTCCATAGTGTGAGGTCACTAGAGATGAATCCCACCGGTCGGAAAGAGCGCAATTTGATTCCTGTAAAGAAGATCATTTATGAATTTATGGCCAGCCTGGCTGGTCGAGCGGTTAGCGTATCCGCCCTCCAGCCAAGAGGCTGCGGACTCGAATCCCGCCGTGGGCATGGATCTTTATGATTGTCCGTGGAAATACCAGTGGGGGTGGTAGGCGGTAGATGGCGTTGGTGTAGTTGCGGTCAGTTGGTGGATTGTGAGTGGTGGAAGCAGAGCTGTAAAGCAGATGCCCTCCCTCGATGAGTCTTTGGACTCCCTGGAGGTGACAAATAATAATAATAATAATGAAGTCTTTTCAGTTGAAGATAAAAAAATGTAACATAAAAACGTGCTTTTCTACTCTTCCTAAACTCAGATCACTCTAAGCAAACCCAAACAGGCTCACACCCATCTTCAGTTTCCAGGGGTGTATAAAATCACATGTCACTGCGGCAAAAACCATATTATTGCCAAATTGAGATGTCCATCCTCCTACGTCTCGAGGAATATCAAAGGGACATTGCTTACAACAGAACCAGAGCAAGCGCCCTCTCAACACATGTCCTATTCTCAGTGAACACAAATAGTGAAGGCCGCCAACATGAGATAAACTGGACCACACCATGAAACCTACATATATGCCACGACGAGATAGAACGCCGCATGGTTGAGTCTAAAGAAATTGTCCTGGACTCGCGTCACATAAACAGTAACCTTAGTTATAATTTATCAGACTCATTAGCTCTGCTATCAGATACTGGCGCACTCGTGAAGTCGCACGCTCGCAGATGCCTAACAATAGAACTTTAGCTCGGACTGTAGCTTCAGTTCAAACTTCACTGTAGTTTACAGTCGATTTTGGAGGTACAATGTGGTACAATGTTTCTTTGTGGGTGTTTTTTATGTTTGCTTTCAATGTTCTCACGCCTGAAGAAGTCGGCTTTCTGACGAAACGTGTGTTAAATAAAATTAATGTTTGTCTAATGTCTAATTCTCGGATTTCAGTCAGTAAAAAATATGAACATAATATATATATATATATATATATAGAAATTTCTGCCAGAAATATTGTTAACCTACGATTTAGTTTAAGCATTGTTTAATGCTCATTCATTGTTTGACACTTCAGCTAACTTAACAAATAAATCTTGCTTAAAATAATCTCGCGAGCGTGCTTGCTGGTTGTTGTTCGTTTTGTGAGGTTTATCTTTTACAGTAAGTCTAAACTTTAGTTTTATAACAGTCATATCCTCTGATATTTTCGAGATATATAGTTCGTTTCGGAAACTCTGCAGCATTGTATGTGTGCCGTCAATAGTAATGTCGGTTATCTTGTACAAACTATCAGAATTCACCTCTGATAATAACTCGGCTCTTATATCCCGATCTCAATCCTCGACTGTTGCTTGCTAGTGTACCAAACTACAATTGTCCGCTAAAATTTAATGGTAGTTATTTGCTGCTTCAGTGCTATCTGAATCGTTGCCATTCCTAGTCGGGTAATTGCTTTACGTGCGGTCACGTGCCACCTATTTAGAGCATTACCACGCTTTATTAGGCAGTAAATTCAAGTTGTCTAATGCTTGCCTCGTATGCCGAGCTAGAGTATTGTTCAGCAATATTCTCTGAAGACACACACACACACACACACATGGACTGTTTCGCTCTGGATCGTGAACAGTTGGCATTTAGTCGTTGAGATGAGTGGCGTGCGTAGCCCTGTATTGAAAGCTGTGTTAATTTTGTTTGCTACTGTTCTGAACCTTAGGATTGAGCGAGCATCGCATGCTTTATTTAAAATGCTATATATCTCAGCCAAAGTAAAAGTTTTTTTTTTTCAGCGATAATGTATTTTTCTGTCTTTTCTTCAAATATGGGAACTTTCCTGCCTTCTTTGTTATTGTACGGAATGGAAGGCCAACCGCTCTAATCTAGCGTCCGTTGGCCTTCTCGAACGATTTAAAATTTCAGTAAACTTATTTCTGTGAAGAAAATGATTAATTTCGCCATTCTCCTTGTACTGTTCCTTGTTTTTCTTAACCGTTTTTTTTTTTGTAACTGCCTTTTACATACCGAGTCCCTCCCATCAGAACGGTTCTTTCCATAACGACGCAGAAACGCGTCGTGTCTAAATGAAACAATTTTAAACTGCACGCTTTGAAGAGAGACTCCTAACAACGGCAACAAAAAGACCGCTTTTATCGTTTCATTGGCTTGTTATACCCAAAATGTGTCTTCTATATTTGCCAAACACTACAATTTGAATTTTAACGACTTCAGCTTAATCGTTAAGAGTCTCAATTTAGACTGAAGTGAAGCCTTTTTAATCCAGCCTTTTAGCAGAAACAGAGATTAAGTTGCTTTCTTTAGAGTTACTTAAGAAAAAGGAAAGTAAAGGAAGAGAAACTTGAGCAATCTGAACGCATCTTTGATTCTCAGATGCTGAAAAAGAGCCGCAAGTGAAATATGAAAAGTATTTTACTTGCGTTTTTTTTTTTTTCGTATTATTGATTGCAGTCTGCCTTATTTATATAGACCCGGGAATAGTTATCCAATAATATCATGCTTCACTAAGGATAGATGATTCATTGTATACACGCATGTGCACAAAGGAACAGGCCATAGCACAAAATCATTTCAGTGTCATTGAAATGATGATAGCGCTACTGCACTTCTAGGACAAGGACCGCATTAGAACTCAGATATTTCGTTTAGCATTAGGCTGGTAATTTAAGCCTCTTGACGGAGCTGGCCGACTGGTATGGAGACTCATTGAATTTGTGTTAAGTAAACATTGCTCAATTGAAAACTTTTAAATATAAAATTTGATTTAGGTGTGTAATCTGTTTTCTAAACTGATTAATTATCTTGAATCTGGTGCATCTTCACTTCTTATAACGCTATTTACAGCATGTTTATGTTTTTGTTTTTATCGCGACAGTTATCCTTCGGTTGGAGACACGTAGATTCGAATCTCTTTAAAGATGCGAATCTACGTGTGCATCTGCAAGCTTTTTCGAGACAATGAATCAGCTAGTCTCATACGAAGATGTAAAGATCTCCCCTCACAGAAACTTGAGTTTTTCATCCCGTAAAGTAGACCCAACAGCTGGAAAACACGCAGATATAACATATAGGTCTCAAGTCGTAGTCGCGTCACCATGATATTCTAATATCATGATGGGTGCAAAATGCTATAACAGAACCACACAACTCAGTTTACGTTATTACCAGCTTCCTCTTCACAGTTTTCTACCCAGTTAATTTGTCTGTGTTTTTCATGTTCCCAAATCAGTCCACGAAACCCTTAGCCTTTCTCCGGGTTAATTTCCGCCATCCTAGCTTGAAGCATACTGTATATTACGCTTCTTCTGTTTAAGTTAGCATGCCACCTGAGATTAGCTCTGCGTACATATCCTGAATGCAAACAGTCTCGGGTTCCTTCCTGATTTTTAATGTGTTTCTACTATTGGTGCCATTTATTCAAACCTTTGTAGTTTTGCTCTGGACTGTCTTATCTATGATCTACAGTCTTTTATTAAATTTTTTATTTCTAATTCAGCGTTGAGTTGCATAAGTTAAAATTAGTTTGGCCACTTGTATACTTCTAGTTTGGGCTTTTGATGGAATTCTATGTTATTTCATATAAATTATTCAGCCTTTTCCTCACCATGCCCTCTTTACTTATTCTGTTATCTATTTGCATATGTAATTTGTCATCTTCACTAAAATTGTGTCCAAATATCTGAAATCCTTGACTTGTTCTGCAGGTTGTCCACCGAGAATGCAAGTAATGTCTTTCATGGCCTTGCTTATTTGCATAGTGTTCATATTTTTATTGCTGATATTCATACCAAATTTGTTAGTTATTTAATTTCGGTTAATAATTCTGAGGTCTTGTAGTGGAATTATGTTATATTATGTTAATATTCCTAAATTTATTTAGGAATATTAACATAATTGCCATAAAGTAAAGAGTTCATCTCCTATTTTGATATCAAGTTTAATGCCGCTCCCTAATATATAGATGAGAATCATATTCTTGGTCTGCTTCTCAAGTATGTTTGCGGAAATCTTAGATCGTTAGAGAAATTCCTCTGGACCACGAGAGAGAGATCCATTGTAATCATTTGGAGTTCGACCTTCTTAACAGGGTCTTGTTGATTAAGCAGTGTAGCTACTGTAAAAATCTTTATACCTTCGTACTCGAGAATATCATCTACTACAGTTACCTTTTCAACATAAATTCCTGGATATGTTGTTATCTTGAATAACAAAGTTGTTTTTCTGTTTGTTATTATGACGAATTAATGATTTCAGACAATAGAAAATTATAATTTACAAGCAACATTCAAGAAGCGCTGTTTGTACTCCATATGCCCCAAAATAGGTCTAACTTTAGTTGCTGTGATAATCATTGAAGTTAAGTAATGCTCTTGCTGCTGTTGTTGAATTCGACCAAAGCAATAAGATTGACCAACATTATGCGTGATAATTGAATTTATTCTCTGGCCAGTTTTATCTTTATTTGCGAGATGAAAAACTTCGATTTTCCTGGAAGAAAATTCTGTTGTTCAACTTACCTTTCTATGATTGTCTCAGATTGTTTCCATAGCTGTCTATATTTGGAATATCTGTGTGGCTATTTATTTGTTTTATTTAATATGATGCATTATTCACTCTTCAAACTGTTGCCAATCGAAAATGCCTTAATTTCTTTACATTTTAAATTTCGTTGCATGCATATCATCGTAATCCTAACAATAAAAAAATAGTATTCCCATTTCATTTCAGGAAGCAGCATATCGAATTGAGAGTTGGATCACTAAAATATTTTACTCTCTTTGAACCTTTTTTTCTCTTTTTGGTATCTCATTAAATTTCGCGCTACATTTCGTTCAGTTTCCTGTTACATCGGAGGAATCTCCCTTCTTTAATCATCCATGATGTCTGATGATGGCTCAAGGACATATTCCCGGGGGGGGGAGAGCAGACGACTTTCACTAACAGGAAAAAAAGAAATTTTGGCCAAAATCTTCTGCCTTATTCTTCGTAAACATCACTTTGAAAGGAGTATAATAAACGACGAATTGTACTCTTCCCTGATAAAAAGCACGATCGCAACATTTCCAACCTGCAATTTTGAAGCAGGTCGTTGGGAGAATGCGTAAGTCGGTTAACACCTCCACGTATAAAATACGCTGCTACATCTACAGTTTATCGGATGCGAGAGTAAAGATCCGTGATCTCTGCAGTTGTAACATTATAGCTTCTTGATGGAGGAAGTGGTCGTATATCACCATAGTAACCCGCGATCACTGGACTGAGAGGTGCTTTGGGCCAGGATAAACAATACGCTAAAGTCAACAGGAGGCGGGAATCTGGGTCGGCTGTCACGTGTGGCCGAGCAGCTTATGTTTTCACAGGAAAGTAATGCGTTTTCTATGCAGCCTTCTCCACCCACCATCATCATCTTTACTATTCCTATTAAAACAACGTTCTTGGTGTTTAAAAACTCTTTAGTTTTTATTATTTCGACGACACAATAGTCTTTAATTCATCTTCTCGATTCTGAATAGGAGTCAAGTTAAAAGTGGGGAGAGGGACGGAATGACTTCGTAAAGAGATTTCTTTCTCCGATCTCTGTTTTCAGATGTTCCACAAGTGTATTGTGCAGCTGTGCACGGACCTGCTGAGTCTTTCCTCCCCAGAATCTCTAGAGACGTGTCTTATTATAGAAATGTTTTGGATCCTACTGCGCGTCGATGGATAGGATAGACCATTCTTAAGCATTCTCATTTGCGAGAGTTCAATACTCTATTATGGAGGTGATTTCATAAAAGCACCCTTTGTGCTCTGTTCTTTTATTATTCAGAAAAATGAGAATTTCGTGGGGAGCGTGTAACAGCATGAAAATGCTTCTCGGCCACATTCCCAGCCCCCCGCGTTTTGTGTAGGTATTCACTCAGACATACAGTCTGAGTGAATACCTTCACAGAACTTAGTGTCATTGAAATTATGAATACCTGAATCAAAACAGCTGTTGTTACATTACGTATTGTTATCACAGCTTTTCTTTAAAAGAGTCATCTTTTTTATATAATAATATTTTCATAGTGACCTTATTGTATCCAGTAGCTTCTGTAAATCTTGGGATTTTTATGTGAAGCATGTAAAGTTATTAGTTCATTGTACAGAATGAAGAGCTTTACTTTTTTTCTATTATTTCAGTGTAACCGAGCACTGACGCGTTTCCATTTTTGAGAAGCATCGTTTGTGATTGTGCTGAAGAATGTTTGCAAAATGGGCGTGTTGGGAAGTAATTTAGTTTTGCGCAATGAAAAAAGGTTCCTTGCTAGAAAAATTGCTGCTCCTTATGCTCTAGACTAACGAACAGCGCTATAGACCCCCCCCCCCCCCAGAAATGGTTGTTCATGTGAAAAGGAGGAATTTGAACTCAGTCATCTTTCTCTCCTCGGTGTGTGACGAATGGATTCCACGTTCTTTGCCATCATCTGTGCAGGTTTCTTATGGTGAGCTCGTTAGAGGGGCTCCTCGCAAATACTTGAAGTAGTAAAATGGAAAACTTTAGGGAAAGTGTTTAAACTGTAGGATTATTTAACTTGTATGTCTGAAAGAAGCGGAAATTTTGTAGTGCACACCGTTACGTAGTTTTTATTTTTATTTATTATTATGGACTGTTTTCCTTTACTTTATCGACGCAGTGCAATTGCAAGTACATCACGACAGTTATCCTTTTGATGGAAAGATTTTAATTCGAATCCAGTGTAGGATGCGAATAAAGTCCCTCCCCCCTCTCGGAAACTATCATGCTTCTGGAAGCAAAACCCCTTCTGTTTCTCTTTGAGACTGGTTAGTTCACCCCCTTCCGTTGAAAAGTTTTCCCCCTGAAATTCGGGTTCTTTATCCTGAAAAAAAAGGCCAACTGGCCAGAAGAAACCACACCTGGTTAATAGAGGTGTAAATATATTGCTGTAACCACGTTGGTTACTTCGGCTGTAATTCTGACTAACAAACCTAATTTATCATGATAAGTTGGTAAAGGTTTTCTGATTTGTTTTGTAGACCAGTTAGACGATCAAAATCAATCGCTTGCTTTTTATAGTACATGCCTTAACTAGGTTTCATTTGTCGCTTAGTGTTTATTCGCTATCAACTACAAATACAGGCGATCATTAGCGCAAAATTTACGATG
Source organism: Typopeltis vanoorti (assembly GCF_054136105.1). Classification (NCBI taxonomy): domain Eukaryota; kingdom Metazoa; phylum Arthropoda; class Arachnida; order Uropygi; family Thelyphonidae; genus Typopeltis; species Typopeltis vanoorti. The sequence goes on along the minus strand of NC_143562.1, from coordinate 108,849,046 downwards.
ATGGATTTATTGATTGTAACATTTTTATAGCTTCTTTTTACGACGAGTCATAATTACGGGATCTAAAATTTCCTCAGAAGAGTGAGATCTACGTCACTTGTTTTTCTCTGAAAATCCGAGAGGAAAGGCTTATGAATTTTTTATACTTTATCTTTTCTTCTGCTTCTCATGTTTGATTGATGTAGATGAATACATTTACTTCATACCTTTCTGAAATTTCGAACATAAAATTGCACTGCAAAAAAGACACATTTCAGATAACTTTTATTATCCCACTAGACATCGTAAATTTTTTCCGTAGTTATTTTGGAAATTAAAAATACCACTGAATATTATGATCGTTACTTTTATGTTAATCCCACGCACAAAAGGTTGTAAACGTGTTAATACTTTGGTATCGTGGGTGGGCCGGAGATTAGATTAAACCGGAAAATTTGCTCTAAGAGGTCAAGCATGGAATTAAATTTTGTCCATGAACTAGTGTGAAGTATTGTGTCCATGATGCGCCTTATAACGGAATTTTTTCTTGAAATATAAGGGAAATGAATTTAAAAAAAAAATAATGAAATGTGGAATTTTATGTCACACCCACAAAAAGCCGCAAAATTTTCGTGGACACGAGTACATTAGTAGCGTGGGTGGACTCAGTCATTTTTAAAATTATTTATTTATTTATCGTATTTTTAATTATTTGTTTTTACTTCATCCGGAGACGAAAGATGGAACTTTTGTAAGACCGTCACCATATCGAACAGTCAAACCTGTTTATTCCGGACCAGTGGCGGTTCGTGGCTTGAAATCGTGGGGGGACTGAACTTTCTAAATATACATATACACTGTAAGTACAGTGCATACGTGTTTGGATAAAATATCAAAATTATGGTAAAAATTTAAAAATAAATAAATAAACATGAAAAAATATTGTTTATTATCGATAAAATTACACAGTTTGGTATAATTCAAAATTACTTAAAAATAAAATATATATAAATAAATATAAATATATAAATTATATAAATATATTTATAAAATAAACAAATAAAATAAATATATAAATATATTTATATATCGAGAAAAATTGGGGGTGCTGCAGTTCCGCAGTGCTTATGCGCGAGCCGTCCCTGTTCCGGACATACCTGGTTGTACGTAATTTACAGATCAGAAAAGCAATTCCTTATTGTAATCGAAAGAAGACAGTGTATAGTTGCTTATTTTAGGTGCGAAGTTCTCAAGTGTCTCTTATTGGCACGCGATTCAAGTACTATGCGAAGAAGAAGATGTTACTAAGTGACCTTTTCATCTGACATCTGAAAGGCATTCATACAAAATGACATTTTTGAAAACATATTTTCGTATTTATTATTCGATTCGTAGTTTAAGACAAACGAAGACGATCCTAACGCACGAAGACAAACAGTATATAAATGCACTGAAACGCATGACATTGTTAAAGATAAAAATATTTGGCATACATAAAAATCCCGAAGTCTACTGTTTACACTTTTTCATGCGGAGCATCATTCAGTTTTTTACACACAGCCAAGAATATTTTCCACCCACTACGACTTATGTATTTCATCAATTCCGAATGTCTTTACATCTTCAAATCTCAGCGGAAACTTGCAGAGATAACTTTATGTTGTTGACACCTGACTGAGCGGTTTGACAGTTACTGTGGCTCTATTTGAACTGCAAAAAAGAAAGGTTCTTTTAAAAATATTCCTATCTTTCTTTAGTAAGCTGTCAGAAGAAGAGGACTGAAAAATATGTTTTGATTAAATACAAAACGTTCTTTGGAACGAGTATTTAAATCAAATATCTGCCGACAGAACGAACATGTCAGAGACATTTTAGCACAGTACATATATTTTAGTGGCACTTCCAGTATTTCAGCATTTTAGTAACAATTCTAGTATTTTAGGTTACACGTATAGTTTCAGTTTGACAGAATGACATTCACTGCGAAGAAGTTTACTCTAGCCAATAAAACAGTATTGTTTAGGAGCACATGCCCTTCGTGCTTACTCCAAAACAGATATTTGAATAATTTATTTGTATTTAATACTGTTTCTTTATTCCTTTTTAAAAATAACTTTTTCCTCCGGGAAGAAATAAAATATTAACATTTAAGAGAAACGAAAAGATATCAAAATAAACTTGAGGTAGTGGAGTAGAAGGAGAATCGCTGCTCTTAATGAGAGGAAAAACAAGAGTAAATTGCTGAATTCGTCTGAGTTTGTAAATTATACTGTTATTCACCTTCTAGTCAGTGGTGAACATCCCTGATATGTTCGCCACTGACCAGAAGGGAATCCACTGTATCATTTTGTCATTTTTATATCTTTAGTAAAGTATTTGTTTCTTTTTTGTCTGTAAATTGCATGTGTTTTGAAGGGCCGATTTGTCTGTATGCGGGATGAAAAACCTGAGTTTCCGGGAGAGAGAGAGACCCTGCTTCTTCCGTATGAGGTCAGCTAACTCACCTGCAATCAAAAAAGCCCATATAAAGATTCCTAGGCTCACGAAGAGAATCGAACTCAGGTCTTTTCCATTCGAAGGGCGCAATGTCCCGTCGTTCTTCCAATTGTGCTACGGAGGGATTATCAACTTATAACTCATTAGTGTCGGGTGTGGGCAAGAAAATACAGAATTTACTGATGATTTTTGAACATCTGATGACTATAGTTCTTGGCAAATAGTAAATGAAAGACTGTTTCTGAACGAAGATTGGATGAATGACAAAGAGCAGAAATTGGTTCGGTGGATTTATAGTGTTTATAGTAATATTTTATTTGCATAATCTTTATGACGTCTTTAGTAGTAGCGAACTTATCCATATGCAGTAAAGAAATGAACTTAAGACAGATTTGATGTAACAATTTCTTTTTTTTTTTTAAAAATTATATATCAAGGTCTGTATTTTTTTAATCATAATCCTGCTCACTAAAAGTCGTAAACCTTCCGTAGTACACAGTGGCGTGAGTAGGCGAAGCATTCGATTATGCGAAAAGCCAACTGTAGAGACCAAATATGGAACTGAATTTTTTTTTACAAGCCGCTTTAAGCCTCTAGTAATCAGAATAATGGTCTCCTACCCTGCTATATAAATCGTCTCCTACCCAAGAAGCAGTATACTGATTTAACAGAAATAATTTGCTGGCCTCATGGCTTTGGAAGTTGTTACAACCATTCAACTCTGTAAAATGCTGTACATAATAGTCTAGCTCTTGTATTTCTTTGAATATATATAGACCTCTTTTGCTACTTCTTAAAACCGAATAAAGCATATATATATATATATATCTGTCGACCACTATTATGCTTATTGGAGACCTGAAGTGGCTTGAAAACGTTTCATGTTTGATATCGAGATTATTTATCCCTTAAAAACAAGAAAGCTTTTAGTTTTATTTTTAATACATGTATACTTTTTACTATACGCCTTAATATAATTTATTTCGTTTTGAATGACTGTTCAGTTGATATACTGTAACTTTCTGTTGCTTTTAAGAGCTTTCTTTTCTTACGGAAGAAAATGTGGAAATAGTTTAGGAAATATCTGAGCGATTTTGTTTCGGAGCTCTTTTGCCTTTGTTAGGTATTCCACCTAATTTATGAGAGAATCGCCATTCATTGTAATGTGTCTACTTTAACCGACAACACCGTTCACATCAAGTTGTCTGCAGGGTTATTAAAAACGAGACATTTATTGCACCATCTGTTATCGTTAGCCCATTTCTTCGTGTTGGAGTCTCTCTCACTCGCTCTCTCTCTCTCAGCTACTGTGTTTTTCAATTCTCCAGCAAACGAAGCTGTTTTAGCTGTCAAAGTGTAGTGAGAGCGAACAATGCCATCCACTTTTCAAGAAGACAAGGGGAGGTGGGGAGGGAGGAAGGAGCTGAAACACGCGCGTCTGGTACCAACTTTTACAATATTGAAAACCGATTCTAGACGCGATTTGTCTTTGGAACAAATTGAAACTTCCTACTGCTTTATATAGGTTTACCATTGTTTTTCAGGGAAGTAAAGATGGATAGATAGTAAGAGAGAGAGACCGCTATTCCCTTTCAATTTTTTTTTTCGATGTTTTCAGTAAAGGGAAATTTTATATCGATTACATGTCCCCCCTCGTCTTCGCTATCTTTATCACGAGAAACAAACAAGCAAAAAAATTTATTATGCTTATATGGTTTTTCAAATCGCACAGAATGCGCCTTAACGGCACGTGTTTTCTATCACAAGCAATTATCGTGATAAATAGTCCTTTGTTTAATTTTTTTTGTTTGTTCTAGCAATTTTTTTCCCCAGAGAACTTCTTAATTGTTGACATTTTTTTACATTATAGAAGTGAAATGAACTTTTTTCCCTTTCTCTCTCTTTTATACGTGATAATCACGTGAGAATTGCCTCATGATAATGGTTCTCAAATATTCGCTGCAATGCTCTGCAAGACTCGAAACTGCTATAAAGAAATAATAAAGAAACTTGCTTTATAGAGGAATGCACACTTACAACTTCCTGATTCAGGCTATATGACGTGCATTCGTATTTTCTGAACTAAACACTTATGTCGCACATTTTTTATGTCACTTATAAGGTGTTATAAGATTATAACACCTTATAGTGCATTAGTGTCATAGGTGGGCTAAGGATTATTTCTGTATTTTTATTTATTTTATTTTATAACCAGAAAGCCCTTCTCTAGAGACCAAACATGGAATTTTTGAAACCACTTTAGACCTCCAGTAAGCGGGGAGGTGATCTTCTACTGGGCTGTGAAGTTCATCTCTCACTTAAAGAAAACAACAGTCACAAATATCCAGGCCTAAGATAGGAATTCAAACCGCAGCCGTTTGTAAACGGATACGCTACCCACTCGGCCAACCAAACCAGTGAAATTTACTGATAAATGAATAATATCAATTAATAAACTATATATATATATATATATATTTGGCATGGTAAAAAATTAACAATTTCATTCCATTTTTATTCTGGATTGGTTCTTTAAATCATTAACATACTCCTCGTATTATGTGGTTCACAATTCGCACATTTAAATTTCCAGCTGCAAACTGGTTTTATTTTATCTCGAGTTTCTTGTATTTCTTTGCCGAATGTATTTATTTCTTATTTCTTTTTTCCGCTCCTCAGGACAATCAGCACCTGTGAAGTAGTGCTTTCTTCTTTAATCGTATATGAGTGATTCCTTCTGAAGTGTAGTTATATTCTTCTATATTTAACGGATATTTCTTATGTATTATTTTTGTTATTCCTGTTTTGCCCTTTTTTCTTACTTCGCTTATGAGCATTGTAGTCATTATACGATTAACCATAACTGTTAAGTAGTGAATTGTAATAAAACTATCACTCCGTTTACGATAAATGAAGTGTTCCATTTATCGTGGAAAAGGTAAGTAAGGCTAATTTTGATACCTAACTCTAATTCGTAGTCTAATTATTTTTCTTAAATTATGTTAAAATAGTTATGTCGCATTATACTGTTTTGTATATTTTTGTAAGCTAATCCCTTATTTCATTTATGACCTAAGAACAGAAATAGTTTTGCGACTCATTTGAGAACTATTTCGTAACCTTTTGTTCAACAAAAGTGTCAGCGTAACTTGAGAAGTTAACTGGATTCAAATTCAGTATCAATGCGGCTCTAATGATTTTCTGTTGAGAATATGTGACATATCCGTTACTGATATTTTATGATATTTTAAGTACTCCACCTTTATCGGATAGTAAAACATAAAGTCAAATCAAGCTGTCCTAACATTACTTACATCTGTTTTCTCAAACAGTAGTCTTAGTATTTCAGTACTGGGCTATTGTTTAGTCTGTTAAACTCAGAAGTGTGTTCGTCTCTGTGTACCTTTTTCTTAGAGTTTTAACTTAAGTCTTCAAATAGTAATTTTCCTTTTTTTTTTTAAATTTTCGTTTGTGTGTTTTTACAGAATGACTGACGCTATGCCACGCGCTTGACACCGTACCAATTGACCACGACGATTTATTTTTAGTAAAAGAAATGTGCCTCCCAGTAAAAGGAATCAAAAGGTATTAGCGGTAGCGGTTTTAAGAAATGTACTGGAATGTCAGGTATGTGTAATTTTGTATAAAATGTAGTTTTTTATGTAGTAAATGACGAATACAGAAACGCGCCCAATCATCCTCAAATTAATGTACATATAAATAATAAACTATTATGGTTTCTGTGTCATATAATTCAGTATTTACCAAACTATGGATAAGCAATGTGGTAAAGTACAATGTCACATGTTTTATCTTTCTTTTTGTTGCAAATAGAATTATAACAGATAATTTGCTTTCTCGGTTGCTGGATACAATACTAAACATTTTCCAATTCATGTGCGAGTGAATTAACATTTATATGCACATTGATTTACGTGTTGACTCTGACCGACAACTTGTGTTCAGTACGAACCTGTTTTATGTAGCCTGGTACCCACTACGCACCCGTCGATTTTGTTGTATCTTAGTAAATCAGTTGTGTGCGTGTGTGTGTCAAACTAATATGTCTTTCTAATGTGTTTAAATTTATATTCTAAAGCATAATAAAGTACAAACTATTGAAGAGTGGTTAAAACTAGGAATAACTAAATTAAAAAAGAGTAAATGAAGCAATTAGAAACTAAAAGTGCAGCTGACAGCAATTAGTTCGCTGATTATGGATATGAAAACCTTCCAAAACCTTGTTGTCATCTTGGTACGAAACATAAGGAATACTTCAAAAACTTCTTTATTGTTATTATTTTCAATATAAAAGGCAGGAATTGTGTAAACAGAATCAAGTAATAAGGGTGTGTTTAAAGAAAACAACGATGAAAAAGCTGTTTCAACATCATATGAAATGTCACTACTTAAAGTAAAAATAGTAAACCTTACACTACAGGCATAGGCATGATTGCCTAATGAGTGGAAGCAGGTGAGTTTGTGTGAAGGCACACGAGGCGAGTGAGTGTGAGAATGACCAAGTGTGGAATCTAGTCTCTCAAGCAAAAATATTGAATAGGGTAGTCAATTCAGGAAGTAAGGGTGGTTGGGATCCTAAAGGAATACTTCAGTTTCTATATATTAATGCCAGAAGTATCAGGAACAAGTGGGGGAAGTTTTTGGCATTGGTTAGTGCGACCTCGCCAAAAGCTATAGGCATTAATGAGACTTGGCTAACAGCAAATGAAGTAGTTACAGGGATAGAATGTGAAGGCTTTAGTATTTTCAGGGAAAATAGAGAAGATAGGATGGGAAAGAGGTACTGCTGATGATAGTGGATGAATTGCAGCCAATAAGAATGGGAGATATGCGGGAGGTTGCTGTTCATTTGAAGCAGTCTCTTGTGAAATTAAGGCCAGTAAGACAAAATATACAGTTGGTTGTTGCTATAGGCCAGGGAGTTCCACAGATGATCTGGATGACATGCATCAGCAAATTAGTACAATGAGTACAGGTCGAGTGATTATTATGGGAGACTTCAACTACGGAGATATAGACTGGAAGGAAGGAAATAGAATTTATACACTTGCTAAGAGATGATTACTTAAGGCAGCATGTGATGGAGGGGATTAGGGGTGGGAGAGTATTGGACTTGGTCATAGGATCAGAAGAGCTATCCATAGCCAAGGTGAGAACATTACCTTCAATTGGTGAAAGTGAACATGCGGTATTGACTTGGGAGATTGTAACACGAAGAATATTATATCCAGACGGGGGCAATGTCGAACCACAAGACAGATGATTATGGCAAGCTTAGGAGGAAGCTGGAGTCTGTATAATGGCACTGCAAGGGAAGGATGTTAGTAGTGCTTAGAGATAATTAAGGGCCATCTACCGAAAGCAGTATTAAACTGTATACCTAAGGTAAGGAAGATTAATCAGGTAGGAGTTACATGGATGAGTAATATCATTAAGCGTGAGCTACAGAAGAAGAAAATGCTGTGGAGGATTTATAAAGGGAAAGATGACTAGCAAACTCATGAACAGTACAAGAAAGGTGACTGACATGGTAAGGAAGGCAAAATCAGATTACGAGAAGAATCTAGCTGAGCAGGCCAAAGGAAATCCCAAAGAGTTCTTTCAGTACATGGAAAGTAAGAGGAATAATCACTATAGAAGATTAACTTTAACGAGTGCCTTGTAGTTCCGCATTGCACAGAAGCAGATAAAATAGTTGAGTTAATGAGTGACCACTTTGCAAGGATTGTATACCTAATCTGGGATATGCCATCCAAGTGAGGGTACTGCTGTAAGATGTGTGACAGAGACTGATGCGGGAACACAGGTGGATGAATTGGTTCTTAGGATATTTCAGAATCTGAATGTAAATACAGCTGTGGGATTAGATGGGATATCAGCTGGTGTTTTGCAAGAAAGTGCAAGGGAACGGGCAATGCCTCCAGAGTTTCAAGGGAGTGGAAAGAGGGCAAAACAATTCCCTTGCATAAGAGAGGTTTTAAGACTGCAGTAGCAAGTTATAAAACTAATCAGCACCGTAGGTGTGGTGGTAAGATTACTGGTTGTGGAACAATTGGGCAAAAAGAGAACTCAAGAATGGGTGGATAAGAAAATGATACTGTATGAGGTATGGTTTTGTGAAGGGTCGATCATGCTGTAGTAATTTACTAACTTTTTATAATAGAGTGGGATAAAGGAAATGGTTATATGATAATTCTGCTGGATTTAGCAAAGGCATTTGACAGAATACTACGAGTACATGGAACTTTGTTACGCAATTAGAACACATGGAGATGGATATGACACTGTTTATATGCATGAGAGGGTGGCTGCTGGACAGATATCAGAAAGTCGTATATGGAGGGGCAGAATGAAGGCGAAAACAGGTGACTAGTGGTGTGCTGCAAGGTTCAGTACTGGGATGATTGCTGTTTAAGTTCTATATAAATGATATTGGAAATAAACCTGAAAGGAAATATTCAATTGTTTGCTGATGATGTGATATAAGGTAGAGTAATAGTTAATCAAGGCGATGTGGAAAGCTTGCAGAATGATTTACATAGGCTTATCATATTGATGGCACTGTACTCCAGGAAATAGATGAAGCTAGAGATTTAGGGATGATGCTGGTAGACAGAGAGGTAAAGTTTAGAGGACATATTGCTAAAGTAGCCACTAAAATTTCTTGACTTTTAAATAATACATTAACAAGTAGAGACAAGAAAGTTATTCTTATCTTAAACTCTTGTTATTCAACTTTATAAGATCTTGATACGTCCACGTCTGGACTACTGTGCTCAAGCCTGGTTCCATGGAGATGAGGAAGTGGTGAAGAATATTCAGAGACGCGCAGCGAAGATGTTGAGTGGTCTGTGGAATGTTCCCTATAAGAATAGATCGAGGGTGTGTGGATTGCAGAAGTTGATTGATAGGAGAAAAAGAGGGGATAAGATAGAAAGATTTAAGTTACTAACAGGTTTTTACAGGAATGATGCAGGGGAAATGTTTCAGCACTTGGCTAGAGGGGGGGGGGGACAGAACAAGAGCTATCCTTGGAAGTTGAATAAAGGTGTGGTCAGTTGTAGGAGTGTGAGAACTACTACTGGAGTAGTTCTTTGCTTGGGGAGTTGCGAATGAGTGGAATGGGTTGCCAGAGTCAGTTGTGAGTGCTTTGTCTGTTAATGGGTTCAAGGAGAGGTATGATTGATTGTGTGGATAGTTTGGATCTCCCGCAATGAGTTTCGAATTCGGAGGCGACCGTAAAATAATAATAAAGAATCTTCCTGTTGCACTGACCCATGTTTACCTATTCTTCCTGTTGCACTGACAGAGGCAAGAACAAGGTGATGAAACTGCTGAAGAATTAGTTCAGTTTATTTTTCAAATAATACCATTCAGCTTGAAATCAAGAACTTGCCAGGAATGTAAAATGGCAGCTATTAAGTGTTTCGAAGTTACTTATTTGCTCTTCGATTGAATTAAAGCACTGACGTATCTTGTAACTGATTAGGATTGGTTGGACAGAAATACCTTGTTGTCGTGCAGACGGTGAATTGTATAGTATAGTGTGAGTGGACTCCATGGAAATGTAATGCTATAATAACTTTCCTTCTTAATCCTTCTTCTTCTACCTTTACGGTCGACATCGTATTCTTGAGTATACGGTTACTGTTGTAACCGCAACCAGAACTTGAGAAGAAGGTGGTTAGCCCTATGCCTCCCGGTGTGTCCTTTGTCTGTAGATGAGTGTATTCACGGGACTGGTTTGCCTGTTCTGGGGGGACGAAAAACCAGAGTTTCCTGGTGAAAAACAACCCTACCTCCGTATGAGACCGGCTAACTCACCTTTCGTCGAAAGAGACCGGATAAAGGTTCCTCACGTCACTGACGGGAAGCGAACCCAGGTCTTTCCGACCAAAGGGCTTCGCCAATGAGCTACGGAGGCTCATGTAATAATAACAATAATTTTATTTTGTTAAATTTTAACAACTCGAACAGCAGTTGAATTTCTGTTTATTGTTATAAATGATTTGTGCAAAGCAGTAACTTTGAATGGACGAAATGTGTGGGAATTAGCGCCGATGATGCTCGTAATCACACTTGCTTGATTACATATGTGCAAGTCATTGCATCCGAAGTCCAATACACCCACTGTGGGAGATTTTAACTGGTAATCACATGTCATTACTATTGAAGTGCATTTTCGATGAAATGTTCAAGTAATTAATTTTATAAGATCTCAGCCTCGCAGTGTTCTCGTGTGTTATGTACAGTATATTGTGCGATGAAATGGACATACAATAAAACTTTACTTCCTTTTGAAGCGCCGACTTTGATATGGTGAAAATCGTCAATACGTTTGGACTTTGATATGACGCTAGGTTATGATCAAACAAATTTGCTGCCGAAAGAAAAAGAAGAAGAATAAGAAGAAAGCAGGCTTCCGAAGCAGTTTTGTGAAACATCTCTAAAAAAACGTTTCTAACGAAATTAACATTAAAGACGTATGCTTACACATAATGGAAATCTTTATTGCATCTTGGGCGTTAGAACTCTGTATTTCGTTTATCCAAGTGACGTTTCACACAAATCGTGCATCGATGATAGGTTTCTTTGCGGGAATGTTCCTCCCATAATGCAGTTGTTTTAGATTTGAAGTTGCAGTGGTCATTTGTTGGGATGAATGTTTGTTGCTCTTCGAAATTTGATGAGTAGTTCACCGGATGTTGAACAGAACCTTCATTGACTTCATGAGAAGCATATTATACTAAGATCGATTTTTAATAAAAACTGATCCATTCTTATGAGCAAAAACTTTAATGACCTCGAAACGTATCGTATTAATTGCAGGGTCTCACTAATGCATAATACATGCAACAAATAAACTGATTGCTTCTATAGAAACTAAATCTTCATGAAAGTTTTATGACAATGTGTTGAAATTGATGGCGAAAACTCTGGTGTTAATAATGATTATGAATAAATTACAAGAACGCCTGTAGTAGTTCTCACCATCGCTGTGGCTGCAAGTATTTCAGCCATCCAGCCAGCAGCATATTGAACTGTGGAACTATCGTACACCAGATGCCATTCTTCCACAGTTTGACGCGCTTGTGGAAAAACTCAGCTAAATTGACTTTCTATTTTCTTAGACTGGGCATATAAATATAATCATCAGCCCTAAAATGTAAGCGGCTTTACGCTTATTTTAATTTAAATCAGCTCCTAACATCCTCATCACCATTATACTTAATGGCAAGGCAAAGAAATAAGTACGAAGTAGCCACTTAGATTAACGATGATGGAGATTTAGCATAAAACAGAAAATAAACATTCATTTTCCTAAATTAGATACCTTTTGCGAATCTCCTTAACATAAATTCCATTCACACCAGCAACTGAAGTAAAAATTTAATTCCACGAAATTTGTTTTATTTTAACGGTTTGTTTAAATGAGCGTGCTAATTTGGTATTCGTCTAATAATTGAAGATATTCTTAGGTAACCAGGTGGTTGTGTCACTTTTTAATTGAAAGAAAAAATAAAACGTTTGAGGAGTGTTCAGCAAAGGACAGCTTCAATTCCAATTATTAATTAAAATTCGCATTAAGCCTATCTGCAAATTATTTTGAGACGTACGCTGCCAAATAAATTTACACCATTAAGACTGTTTTTTAACTGCCTTTCATTTGAAAGTCTTAGTCGTTACTTGTAGTATGTACGATGTTCTGTGAATCTGAATATTTTGAAGATTTCATAAGTCTTTCAGAGGGGCGAACAGAAATGCTTAATTGCAGTATCGTTAAACTTGTGACAGATAGTACTTTTAAGACTAAGAGTACTATCCGCCACAAATAGTACTTTTAGTCTTAAAAGTCCTGTAGCTTTATCGGAGTTTAAATCTGAGTTCCCACGTTTTTATTGTTTTAATATTCAAGTGGAGCATAGCTACCATAATGCATTGATTTCCAGATTTTATTGTTGTAGCGACGCCACTTTAGCTTGGAAATATCAGTACGCCCTCTTTATTTCCATTAAATAATGGAAATAGGCAATGTAATATAATAGAAATACAATGTAATAGAAAAAATATTCTACTGTAATTAAGACGAATCAGATTTATAATGTATATCAATTAAAATATTTAGTGTATTTCAGTGTATAAAAATTTAGTATAATCGATGGATATGCTTGCTTTTCAGCTTGGAATTTGTCTTAGTGTTAACTTACAAATTACGTGTATGAGTTATAGGACGAACATTACCTATAACTGTGTAGGATCAATACTAATTATAGAATAGTCAAATTTAAATGATAAAAATTATTTACATAAATTATTTTACGTCTCGTTAAATAATTTATTTTTATTTATATTTATAGTTATTTTATTATATATAAATAAAGTAAAGGTAACGTATGATGTTGTAAAAGATTAAATTGCTGCTTCGTTACACGATTGCAAACTCCTTAATGTTCTCAAATAATGTGAATAATAACAAAATGTTTGAACAGTCATTTTGAAATTGTTAAGCATTGCTCTGCTTACAATATTTACTCAGAACATGAGTAAATTGATTCGCATTGATCCATTACAAAATACTCAAGCGCAAAGTAACTTGTTAATTCAGTATTTTATTAAAAAAATTAAGTCCAGATATTTCTTTATTCAGATGTTATCCATATTAAGTCTTTAGTTGATGTAATTGCCTGAAGAAAGCAACGATTAATCGTTGCTTTCTTCAGGCAATTACATCAACTAATCATCGCTAACCCCCCCCCCCCCCAAGTCCAGATGCCCAATTTTGGAATTCTACCTTTGACTTCTTCCAAAACAGCAAAAAAGGTACAATTGTCGTGACCTTTATGAGAAAGTATAATATACTGCTTGGAAAGACGTCAACAGACACTATAGTGTGAAAAACAAACAGTCATGGTGCCCACCTTAATAAGATGTATGACCTCCTTTCGCTGTGATAACTGCAGCAGTCCCACGGGGCTTGCTTTCCACAAGCAAATGATCAATGGGAATTTTGGACAGTTCTTCCTGTAGGCATGTAATGAGTTCCTGGACTGTTGTAGGAGGAACGTGCCTTGATCTCGCCAGATGCTCCAGTTCATCCCACAGATGTTCATTAGGGTTGAAATTAGGGCTCTGTGGGAGGTCAGTCAAGTATGGCGACGTTCATGTCCACAGATCACGCAGTTACAGCAGCAGCCTTATAACACGGTATTTTGTGCCGTGTTATAAGCAAGAAGCATTCAGGCATTGCATTGTCCAGAATATTCAGGTACCTTTCGGAGTTCAATGTTCGTGGCATCACACACAGAGAGGTCCGAGGCCAAACCAGGAAAAATAGAACCATGCCATCACCCCCACCCTCTGAATTTCATAGTTGGGCTTACGCATCTTCCACACCCAAACCTGTCAATCTGCACGGTAGAGGGTGTGGCGTGATTGGTTGCTGCATAACACAGCATTTCTAAGCTTCCACATCCCATTGTACATGTTCTTTGCATCACTGAAGACGATGCTGCATGTTGATTCAGTAGTATACCGGTCACTTCTGACAAGATCAAGATAAGATAAGGAATCGTGACGTGATTGGTTGTTGAGAGGATGGCGTCAGTGTGTGTGTGACGTCATGAGTTTGGAATGTTAAGAATTTTTCTGGGGAGCATTGTGTGTGTGACGTCACGTTGTTTTGTTCGCGTATAGAATTATGGGTGATGATTAGAGACAAGATTCGTGTCGTGATTGGTGGTGCACTTCTGACAAGATCAAGATAAGATAAGGAATCATGACGTGGGCGTGTTTTGCTATGAGATGTAGATAAGTGACGTAATTTGTTCATTGTAAATAAGTGACGTTATTGTTTTGAATAGAAAGGAAGATATATTAGTGGATAAGGAATCGTGTCGTGATTGGTAGTACACATCTGACAAGATCAAGATAACATAAGGAATCGTGACGTGATTGTTGTTGAGATGATGACGTCATGTGGTTGGAATGTTTCGAGTTTCCCTGGGGGCATATGCGTCAATGGCTTCAGTTCTTGTGTTTTGTTCGCGTATGGAATTATGGGTGATGTTAGAGATAAGGATTCGTGTCGTGATTGGTGGGGCACTTTGAACAAGATCAAGATCAAGAGAAGATAAGGAATCATGACGTGTATGTGTGTTGTTTTCACAAGATAAGTGATGGTATTTGTTAGTTGTAAATAAGTGACATAATTGTTATTTGTAAATAAGTGACGTTATTGTTTTGAATGGAAAAGGAAGATATATTAGTGGATAAGGAATCGTGTCGTGATTGGTGGAACACCTCTGACCAGATCAAGAAAAGATAAGGAATCGTGTCGTGGGTGTGTTGTTATCAGATGAATATAAGTGATGTAATTTATTAGATGTAAATAAGTGATGTTATTGTTAGTTGTAAATAAGTGACATTATTGTTCTGAATGGAAAAAGGAAATATATTAGTGGATAAGCATTCGTGTCGTGATTGGTGGGATACTATGAACCAAATAGGGGTAGGGTGAAAGGGGAAGCGATGTCAGTGTCCTGGATGTGTGTTGTTATGAGTTGTAGATAAGTAAATGGTTTGCTTATGTATTATGGGTGATGGATAATGATAAGATAAAGTTTGGAAATGTTTCGAATTTCGCTGGTGCCCTCATCTGTCAGGGACATCACCTGGTGTGTTTAGTTCGCTTAGAGCATGTGTGTGATGTTTAGAGATAAGGAATCATGACGTTTTTGTGTTTGGAAATTTCTGGGGAACATATGTCTCTCTGTGATATCACACGGTGTTTTGGTTTGCCTATGGAATCATGGGCTATGTTTTTGAGATAAGATATCTTGGAATATTTCCAGGGTGACACACATCCCTCATTGTCGTTATGCTTTATCTTTGGTTATCTATAGATAACTGTACTAATTTTCCAATATATTTTGGGGTATTTCTTTCCTGTTAAAGGGTGCAAATTCTTAGAGTAGATTCGTGATGGCGGCAGTATTTAGGCTTTTCTAAATAATTTAATTATATGCTGGTGTCCCTCAAACATACACTTTTTTTTGCTCTGATGTTATCACTATCAGTTGGAGATGACATATCTAAAAGATTATTGGCAAATGACAACCTCTTTTGGAATTTACATTATCTTGTTTACTAATGTTTGGGTAATGGTGTTTTTTTTAGTTTCCCTGAAGAGAAAAAAACCAAACGGTATTTTAAAAAATAAATTAAATATAAACAGAGACTTAAAAGCTTACAATAACTTTTTTGTATGTAGTCTAGAAATTCTAACGATAATTTAAATTTACTTACAGTCTTTGCAGAATGATTCTTCTTAATGCAAATAGATATTCCAATATAGTTGAATTTTTATCCACACCACAACACACAAAACACAATCTTGAAAGAACGAAATTTCTGTAATAACCTGAAAAACTATTTGACTTTTGTTCCTTTGATTTTCTGTCCGTTTGGTATACCATTAATTCCTTAGCATTGGGTCATACTATGCTTTTATTCCCAAGGTGGTGAGTGTAACCCCAAACTGGCTTTTCCTGACTAATATATCCGCGAGCGATCGGTACACGCTCATACAGAACAACATTTCTCTAAATAACCAGAAGATATAGTTGACTACATCGTTTAGATTTCCACCCGTTTGATTCCGTTCGTTTTCTTAGAGATGATTCATTAATTTCCGGTTTTAGTTTTAGACCTCTATCACGCCATGGAACTGTTTGTATGAATCACACCCTGTAATATATGAGTTGCGGTATTGTTCAAAAGATGTCATTTTCCCACGGTTGGATGTTTCTCAAACACTTACATATGACTAAGTGATTAGCATTCACATGATTGTGATGACATATATCCAAAAATTATTCATTCCTGATTAAGGATTTTATACACTTATTGTTTTCAAGTAGATAGCTTGTTTGTTTATATTTTGTGTCGCTAGGAAACTGGAATTTATTTCAAATGAATATTAGCTCTGTAATATATATACTTTGAAATTGTATTTACTGAATGTAACATACAGAAATTAAATAAAGTAAAAAAGACGGTATTTTTTTTTCTTATTCTTCTGATTTAACATTTGCACTGATGTTCATAGTGTATGATTTGCCACTGGTGCTTACATGTAATTCATGTGTTTTTTCTCCATGTGACATTTCAAAAGAAGTTGAACTATGATTTTTACATAGTTCAACTATGTAAAACTCATTTCTGTTAGTCCCAATGGACTGTTGTCCTCTCAGCTCGACATTTATTCCACATTTGGGATATTTATATATATATGTTAACACAATTATTATATTAGATATTCTTTTCAATACAAATAAATAATTATTTATTCTTATTTCAAATAAAAATTAGCTCAGAAAGAAAGAAAGAAAGAAAGAAAAATTGTAAAGAAAAGAAAATTTTTACCCTCAAATAAATATTTATGATCACAGCAAAAAGAAATTTATCAGCTTTTTCAAAGTTCTGAAATTCATGCACATATTGTTTTCATCATTTGGTATCATTTAAATGAAGAACGGCTCTGGCTATTAAGTTCGTTAATGTTTTTTGATTTTTCTCTTTCAATGGCGAGTATTTTTTTATATATATGCATGTTGATTCACTTGTTATCTGCATGCTACGATACCTTTTTATTTTTTTTCACTTATCAGGTGAAATATTCTCCACTAAAATTCTGCCTATTAATATAATACCCATTTCCTTTTGCTTCCAAGAGTTGACACAGTTTCACTGAGTGGATTTTCAAAAAAAAAAAAAAGTCTCTGGTTAGTTTGTGGCATGAAATTTCAGAAGGAAAAAAATGTTCTGGTCTTATCTTACTTAAATTTGTACAACACATCAAAGATATCCAATTTGTTCATTTAAATTTACTAATTTTATTTGAATGAAATATTATTTACAAATTGTATTTACTGAATCTAAAATACAGAAAATAAATGAAGTGAAAAATACAATCTATTTTTTTTTGTTCTTTAGTCGTCTTATTGTTAAATTTGCACTGTTATTCAAAGGTTCTTCCCATGCTTGTGGAATTGCCATCGTGTGGATTTTGACAATGTGGCTCTCATCTGAAAGTTAATTTTCATTTGGTGATCATTGGGAATTTATTACTGTAGTAAAATTAAGGGTTCCAGATTTATTTTTTTCAAACCAATACACATATATTTGAACATTATTAAAAGCACAGAATCTTTCGTTATGTTTCCAAAAGCATTTAAAAGTACATTATGTTTTCACGTTTTGGGCATTCAATTTCATTTAAATCAAGAACAGGCCTCCCTATTAAACTCGTTAATGTTTTTGATTTTTGTCTTCCTTTGGCGAGTAATATTTATCTATCCAGAACACTGACATCGCTTTCCCTTTCACCCTACCCCTATTTGGTTCATAATATCTCACCAATCACGAAAAGAATGCTTATCCACTAATATATCTCCCTTTTCTATTCAAAACAATAATGTCACTTATTTACAACTAACAAATTACGTCACTTATATTCATCTGATAACAACACATCCATGACACGATTCCTTACCCCTAATATGTCTTCCTTTTCCATTCAAAACAATAGCGTCACTTATTTACAAATAACAATTACGTAACTTATTTACAACTAACAAATACCATCACTTATCTTCATCTGAAAACACATACACGTCATGATTCCTTATCTTCTCTTGATCTTGATCTTGTTCAAAGTGCCCCATCAATCACGACACGAATCCTTATCTCTACCATCACCCATAATTCCATATGCAAACAAAACACAAGAACTGAAGCCATTGACACATATGCACCGAGGGAAATTCCAAACACATGACGTCACACACAATGACGTCATCGCATCAACACCCTATCACGTCACGATTCCTTATCTTATCATGATCTTGTCAGAAGTGTCCTACCAATCACGACACGATTCCTTATGCACTAATATTAGCAGCGAAAGAAAAGATTGACAGAGTTAGAATGGTTAGTCTGTTGCCGCGGTATGACAGAGAGGAGTTTAGGAGGAGGGCCATAATTGCAAATGACATTATGCGTAGGTTATGCAGACGGTGTGGTGTGGAATTCGTGG
The DNA here is from genome assembly GCF_054136105.1 of Typopeltis vanoorti. Taxonomy (NCBI): domain Eukaryota; kingdom Metazoa; phylum Arthropoda; class Arachnida; order Uropygi; family Thelyphonidae; genus Typopeltis; species Typopeltis vanoorti. Next base: position 108,830,454 of record NC_143562.1, on the reverse strand, counting down.
ACGTGTGGAATGAGTTTGAAGGGCGAAAGGACTTATACAAGATGGATGGCCTGCATTTGAATGGACTTGGTGTGCGGAGACTGGAAAGAGTGTTGCTGAATGAAGTGAAAATGGATGTGCAAAACCAGGGAACCCGAGCCAGCACTAAGGACAAAAAATGGGAATGGGTCATTTAGAATAACGTATCAATATAGGGGTGGGACTAAGGGATCACTGCATTTCATGTATACTAATGCCAGGAGTATTAGGAACAAGAAGGAAGAATTTTTGGCCTTGATTGGCTCTTCCTGGCCACAGGTTATTGGCATTAGTGAAACATGGCTGACGGAAGAAGATATAGTTAGTGGGATAGAATGTGTAGGTTATAGTGTGTTTAGGAGGGACAGAGAGAATAAAATGGGGGGAGGGGTATTACTGATGATAGCTGATGAACTGCAGCCAAGGAGAATTGAAGTTGTATCGCAGGATAGTGAAAGGAGCTCATTTGAGGGTATTTGGTGTGAGATCGAGACTGGCAGAATAAAATATACAGTTGGGAGCTGCTATAGACCAGGTGATGGAATAGATGGTGGAGATAGTATGCATAGGGAAATTGATGAAATGAGTGGAAGGAGGATAATTATTATGGGGGATTTCAACTATGGTAACATTGATTGGAAGGAGGAGAGGACACATGTGAGGAAGGAAAAGGATTTTATTCAATTATTAAGGGATAACTATCTGAGACAGCATGTAATTGAAAATACTAGGGGTGTGAGAGTGCTTGACCTGGTAATAGCATCTGAGAATTTGACTGTAATGAATATGACCATGTTGCCACCTATTGGTGAGAGTGATCATAAGGTCCTGACCTGGGAGGTGGCTAAAGGTGTGGAATTTTCGATTAAGACAGGGTATATGTGGAATTACCGTGCTGGCAAGTATGACAAGCTTAGGAGATTGCTTGGATCAGTGCCATGGCATGTTCAACTGCAAGGGCTGGACGTCGATAGAGCATGGGAAGTGGTCAAGGAGCATTTACAGGAGGTAATGGCTGATTGTATACCTAGGGTCCGAATAGTAAAAGAAATAGGGGTTAAATGGATGAATAACACCATTAAGCTTGAGCTGCAAAAAAAGAAACAACTGTGGAGGGAATTTAAAGAGAGGGGTGACCTGCAGGCACACGAACAGTATAAAGTGCAGGCCAGAAAGGTAACGAGTGTGGTAAAAAAAGCAAAAGCGGATATAAAGTGCAGGCCAGAAAGGTAACGAGTGTGGTAAAAAAAGCAAAAGCGGATTATGAAAGGAAACTAGCTTTGCAAGCAAAAGAGAATCCAAAACAGTTCTTTCAATATGCTGCAAGCAAGAAAAAACTGTACACGGTAAAATGATTTTAAGGAATGACGATGGTAAGGAGGTCACTGAATCAGTCGATATAGTGGAGTTACTGAGCGCGCACTTTGCAAAAGCATATCATCCAGGTAGTGACATTGAAAAAATGAAGGAACCATTAGTTTATACGGGAATAGTGATGAATGAAGTGGAGGTGACTAGTCTATTACAGACCCTTAATGTGAATACATCTGTGGGATTGGATGGTATACCGGCACGGGTCTTGCGTGAAGCGGCTAAAGAATTATCAGTGCCCTTGACCATGTTGTTTAATCTGAGTCTCAGGTCTGGCTTAGTCCCGAAGGTGTGGAAAGAGGGGAAAATAGTTTCACTGCATAAAGGAGGATCCAAGACTACGGTTGCAAATTACGGACCGATCAGCATATCAGGAGTCGTTGTCAAGGTCTTAGAGAAAGTAGTCAAGGGAAAAATACAGGAATGGATTGATGAAAATGAGATACTGTACAGGAGATAGCATGGCTTTGTGAAGGGTAGATCATGCTTCAGTAACTTGCTCAAGTTTTATAACAAGGTGACGGCTGAACTGGATAAGGGAAATGGGTTTACAGTGATACTGCTGGACCTGGCAAAGGCGTTTGACAGAATACCACATGGAATACTAATCCGTAAACTACAACATATGGGAATGGATATAGGGTTGGTGAGGTGGATAGGTAGTTGGTTGATGGAGAGATATCAAAAAGTAGTTTATTCAGGAGTAGAGTCCAAAAGACGGCCTGTGACTAGTGGTGTGCCGCAGGGTTCTGTTCTTGGACCACTGCTGTTTAATCTGTTCATTAACGATAGGGAAGGATCTAAGTGGAACAATTCATTTGTTCGCTGATGATGCAAAGTTGGGTAGGGCTATAGTGAATGCAGAAGATGTCAAAGTCTTGCAGGATGACTTAGATAGATTGGAGTTCTGGGCTAAGGAGAATGGATGTCAATTTAATGTGACAAAATGTAAGGTTATGCATTTTGGGGTGAAAAGATTAGCAGCAGTATACCACATTGGTGGAACTGTACTCCAGGAGATTGATGAGGCCAGGGACTTGGGAGTGTTGGTGGATAGGGAGATGAAGTTTAGGGGGCACACTGCAAAAGTAGCTAAATCAGCTCATCAACTCACTTGGTTGTTGAAAAATACCTTGACGAGCAGAGACAAGCAAGTTATTGTACCTCTGTACCGAGCCTTTATAAGACCTCATCTCGACTACTGTGCCCAGATTTGGTCACCTCGGTTCCTCCTTGATGGGGAGGAGGTGGAGAGGATCCAGAGGCGAGTGACTAAGATGATAACAGGTCTATGGAATGAACCATATGAGAACAGGTTGAAGATTTGTGGGTTGCAGAAACTAGTTGATAGGCGGAGGAGGGGAGATATGATTGAGACATTCAAATTGCTAAAGGGATTCTATAGGATTAATTCAGAGGATATTTTTGAGATCAGGACTGGTGGTGGGAGAACTAGGGGACACCTATGGAAGCTGGGCAAGAGTGTGGTTAGCAGGGGTGTTAGAGCTGGGTTCTTTACTTTTAGAGTGGTAAATGAGTGGAATAAGCTGCCAGTCTGTTGTGGGTGCTATGACGGTGAACGAGTTCAAGACAAGGTATGATAGATACTGTCAGAATGTAATCGCATAGTTGTGTGGACATGATGTTTAGGGCCTCCCTCGATGAGTCTGACTCCTGGAGTCGCCCGAAATAATAATAATAATAATAATATATCTTCCTTTCTATTCAAAACAATAACGTCACTTATTTACAACTAACAAATAACGTCACTTATTTACAACTAACAAATTAAGTTACTTATCTACATCTCATAACAACACATTAGCCCACGTCACGATTCCTTGTCTTATCTTGATCTTGATCTTGTCAGAAGTGCACCACCAATCACAACACGAATCTTGTCTCTAATCATCACCCATAATTTTATACGCGAACAAAACAAACAACGTGACGTCACACACACAGATGCTCCCCAAAAAATTCCTAACATTCCAAACTCATGGCGTCACACAAACAAAGACGTCATCGTCTCAACAACCAATCACGTCACGATTCCTTATCTTATCTTGATCTTGATCTTGTCAGAAGTGAGCGGTATACTACTTGATTCGGGTAATGTTGGGATTGTATATGGCGGTCATACCACTGAAATCCAATATTGTGAGCCTCTGTTCTGAATGTTTTTGTGCAAATCGTGTTCCAGTCGATGCCCGGAACTCCGAAATTAACTTGTCAACCTACGAATGGTGATTTTTACATATTCTCCTTCGTAGCACCCTATGGCCACGTTCGGCGAGTTTGTTGGGTCGTCCGCTGCGGGTAGCACTTGGTGTTGATTCCATGCGCTTTCATCTCAGTAATGAGCTATCCCAGGTCAACAATAAATGATTGTCGACCAGGAATCGGTGGCACACCCAGAGGGGGGAACCAGTGGTTTCTTCCCCCCAAAGAAAAAGAAAAAAAATCACTAGAAAATTTTCCAAAAATCTTTTCCTAATTAAAATTCATTTTTTTATTTATGTTGTGCCATGTCTTCTATTTCTATACTACTTATGAATTAGCGATCATTGCAGATGCTCAGTCTAAGGTCGTATGCGATGCGTAGTGTGTATTCTCAAATCGTCCACTTCACTCCCCCCCCCCCAAGATTAAATCCTGAGTGCACTACTGCCTGGGATAGTCCGATTTGTCAACAATTTGCCGCATGGCATCCTATCACGATCTCTCTTTCAAACTCTGTGAGTTCCCTTCTCGCAGCATTTCACCCAAAGGCAATTAGTTGCACTGATTTGGGAGCATCATTTTCCTGCAAATTTTTCCTTCTGCAAACGCGTGACTAATTACATGTCACGATTCATCTTCCCCATGAGGGTGTCCTTTGATTTCGTCCCAAGCAGTGTGTAATCAACAGTGTGTGGATTAGGTAAGTATTAGTAAAGTAGTTTTATTAATACTAATACACCCAGATTAGTAAAGTAATTTTAAAGCAGTTGCTTTAAAAACTGTTGTGAAGTGTATTATTATTGAAATATTACTGAAAGCAGAAATAAGTTGTTCTTGCGCAATTTATCAGCGTAAATTGTAAATAGATTAAACTGAACTCAGTTAATGTTTATTTTGGTCGTCGTCATATATATAACATACGTGCACTTGTGAATGAACAAGTGAGTGGCTAACAGATCATGTATGCCCACTTTACCAGCCAGCGAGCAGCCTGCTTTACAACTAAGTAGCTTTTGCTGTTCCACCAAACCAGGAAAAATTCTAAAAGTGGTAATGAAACTTTCATTATCGATCAGAAATTTTGAATTACACTGGTAGATCGAGCCAGCTATACTACAAGCACCTCATGCATTTGAGTAGTGCATTATCAAAACATTTCGTGGTAGAGGTACGCTCCTAATGTGGGTGGCAGAACATTTTATACCTATCTATGAAAAAAAATGCTTATGTACTTTGAAGAATCCAGCCGGATTGGCGATATAGTCAAATTTACCGTCAATGTAGATTAAAATACTTTTCATATTCCACGTTTTATACTTTGTGGTTTATTGTAATTGACCAAAATTGCATAAAGCTTTCCCAGATCCAAGATGTTTGTAAAACTAAAAGTTGGATGTTCGTAAAACTGAATGATTGCTAGGTTTTAATTTGTCTCCCATTGATCCAGTTTCGTAGCCTATAGTTCAGATACCAAAACTGCTTTTATAGTGCAGGTTTAATCTTCTTTTTCTTCTTTTTTCCCCCAAGAAAAAGAAGTCCTTATACTCAGAGAGAAATTGAACTGATATTTTTCTCATGACATTAGGTCGATAACCTGTTTAGGTAAATATCGTGCACATTGATTCTCTGCGATTCGAAAATATATTATTTGTGCAGTTGACAATATTGAATGGCATGTTTCCTACATAGTTCATTAATTACCCAGGTAGTTCTTGTGTAGCCCGGTGGAAGTGACGTTTACTTTCATAGCACTAGACCGCCCGAAGTAATACTGTTATAGGTTTGTTTGTTTGTTTGTAGGCGTCGACTATATGAATCTTTTCTAGATTTCTTTTGCCGGTTAGGTTCCCTATTAATCGATGTTTGGCATAAGCAAGTTTTTCTCTTCACAGAAACTTCAGATTTTATCTCCACAGCTGAAATAATCGATCACTCACACTATTTCAATTTCAGACATAATCTATACCCATGATTTTTACGATCTATTTAGTTTGCCTTTATGTACAGTATATATTCTTTGCTGATTTTTATTTGTTGGCCTATATTTTTTTATTTCTATTTTTTTTCACTCATTCTTTCAAATACATCATTATGGTTCGATTACTTTAGATAACTGACTCGATAAGATAAAAATGCATATAATTTGGGATAATTATTTTATTTTTCATTGATATATTTAATATATTATTTGAGAAAATAATAATTAGACTCTACAGCCTGAAATATAAGTGTTTTAGCCAAACGTCATTAGTGTATTGTATATTGAATTGTTCAGACCTGCCTACCAGTCCTGTGATTAAATTCATCGTCTGGGACAGCGACGAAGGTTTTATAATCGCAACATTTTGTCTATTTTTTTCACAGTTTTCTAAATGAAGAATAAAATATCCTTTTGTCGTACGGGAAAAAAAATAATTTATTGATTAAAATTAAAGAAAGGCAAGACGACATTTCTGCTTCTCTAAATGATACTCCATGAATTTGTGAGTCTGTCGTAGCATGACAGGTAATTGTGTTATTAATTAAATATTAATAATATCGTATATAAATATGTATTATGTATGCGTATATAAAGTAACAGAATTATGTTCATTGGAAGCTTGGAAACATCGTACGTAACGAGTAACACGTAGTAAAATGTGACAAGAGAGTGTGAGAATGTAACTGCGAGATTATATTCTCTGGATACTGTTCGCATTGTTTACTCGGTGAAAAAAATAGAGAGAAAAAGTGCGTACATACATATTTGAAATTTATGTCTCTCTCTCTCTCTCTCTCTCTCTCTGTCTGTCTTCCTAGAACACTGAAAGTTTTTGAAGTAAATAGCTTACGTCTCTCTGAAACTTTGCACATATTCGTGTGCTGCTAATATGCTAGTTACCAAAAATAATGCTGCAAAAATAATTCCTTAAACGTACGATGACAATTTAAGGGTCTCCATTTCCTTAAACAGCTGTGAGTAATGTATTGTTCCGTAATGTTTTCATGAGAAAAGGATATTTGTTAGAGAACACTGGCATACTCCAGCATATCTCTTCCGTGTAGTACACACAATGCAGTTTTTAAAACCACTGTCTTTATTCTGTGTCATTCTTTCTTTCTTTTTCTTTTTTCTTTTTTTTTTTTTTGTTGTTAATCTCTGTCGCTACTGCAGTTGCAATGAAGTTCCATGCATCATTATTGTTGAAAAATGGTGTCTTGTAATCTCCCCTAAAACTCGCCGTCACTTTATGCTAAATGATGCACAGGCAGTGAGTGAGTCACGATAACAAGTAATCTATGGTTGACAGTTACGTTACTACTGTACAGACAATACCAGAAGTGCTTTTTTTATTTAATTCACTAAAAGTTAAACTCTAGACAGCTTTACTCATCTGCTTAGGCACTGTGGCACTGCATATTCGCAGGTAAAGAGAAACAAAACTTCTGATGCGTACTCAAAAGAGTCGATAGAAAAACTAACGCGTCATGTCTGCATTAAGTGAACACCATAGAACAATGACAGCGGTTAAAGCTTTGACCTTTTATAGTGTTTGTCGTAAATTCTACATTTGACAAGTTAATTAGGCTCTTATCTTTAAGCATTATTATCGGAATAATTAAATAGTCAGACTAATTTAACTTTCATCTGCAGTTGTGTGCCATTGCGAAAATGGAGTTATTCATCATAGGTCCAAAATAAAAAGAGATTATCTTGGTTAGCTGTGTTATATTTGCAGAACTGTTTAATTGTTTCCGTTTGCTCGAGCTGATAATAAACAACGATCAGGGTCAGGAGAATTGAATGAAGCACACTCACTCTGACCGCTATCTCGATACGCTGCATTTGTGTTAAATTGCTCTCAGGTGTTGAAAACATCATTATGTTTCTGTTTCCATCTAAAACGGGAGGGAGGGATGCGGGGGTGAAGATAGAAACATTATCTCTGAGTAATGAATGGTTTGTTGAAGAATGTTCCTCCACTATTCCCAACAGTTAGAGAATTATAAGAGGTTGAAATATTTGTTCCGTTAAGGAAAATATAGATGATGCCATCTCAATCGATATCTGGGGACCTATAAACAGAGCCTTTGTCGGAATAGGTGTCTGGAAAAAAAATTAAGGCTCCCAACTTGCAAATGACTAGGGAACGTAAGCGCTGTTTGAAACAAAATGGATAAATGAAAGGCCTATGGATGGTGCATTAAGTAAAGCAGGTTCCTGATTATTTTACTCAGTTAAATGATTATTGATCTGCTAGATAGAAATTTGTCTCAGATGAAAAGTAGTGGAATTGCACATGCGTACATCATTTTTTTCTCATTTTGATTACTCCTCATCGGAGAATGCTAAATGACTACTCAGTAAATGCTTGGGGGATATCCTTAGCATCATTGATAAATGAGTGAATAACCGATGGACAGGTGAAGGAAGATAGCGTGCTGATATCTTCAGGTGCTTTCATGTGTAGTTTAGTGTAGTCTTAAGAGAATGCCTTCCTTCAGTAACGGGGATTTCACCGAACAGAGACGTAGGGAGTGGGATAAGCAGTGCACATATTTCATAATGCACTTTTTACTTGACACGCCTCAAGAATGACATCAGGAATCCCCAAAGCAATATCGCTCGCATTTGGCAACCATGAATGTTACAGAAACAAGTACTTTAGAAGATGTTTCATTAGTTCTCCACGACCGGCACGAGGCCGTGATGAATTTTGGCTGTGCTATGAACACCTCTGCGTATGCATTAATCTATGTGAATGGTTTAAAAAATGCAGATGACAATCGAAATATTGTCAGAGCTGAGCTAAGCTTTCTTGTAGATGAAGCAAATAAGGATTTTTTTTTAAATATATAAGTCAGAGCTTTTTTATTTGGTGTCTTTGACAAAGGTCCATTGTGTCCGTCCTAAATGCAATGAACTACCTACCTGTTTCGTGTTTTTATTATAGCTGCCGCGATGATAAATGGCATTATTCATTCTCCCTGATGGTTGGTTTCCATTGCTCTTGAACGAAGGATTCATATGATTATTACAGAAATCTGCCTGATTTAACCAGAATTGAAATGCTTTTGCTGAATCTAATAAAGATCGTAGCACCAAATTTCATCAGAATCCATTCAGTCAAAATAGTTCTATGGACAAAGTGACACAAAGAAATGCACCTGGTTAGGAAATGCTCCTGAAATATAATTCATATTGGTATTGGCTGGATTATGCCAATTCTGCAGTGTTTCCACATACCTAAATAATATTTTGTGCTACTCAGCCCATTAAACAAATTGCATTTCTTTAAGACCTGTGAGCAGTGTTATTGGCTTCCATCTGTGCCGTTCGATTTAATGCATGACTGATCTGATCAGACGACACACTCCTCAATGGTTCCGCCTTTTGCTGCAGTTTCTGCAACTACAACTGGAATTGCGATTTATCCGATTAATCCAATAACAGTTCCTGCGTGCAAGTTGGAGACTTCTTAATCGTCTCTATCCTTCAACATTCTAGCTTGAATCACACGGTTCGTATATTAACAGTTATGTACAATAAAGTTTTATGAACGTGGATATGTTCTATACAACGTAAATTTTGAATGCGAAATTTTCACAGCAGAAAATTAATTTTCGCAAATCAGTAAACTTGTCTGAAGTGGACACCAATGTCAGAATAGGTTATGCGTTTTTTTAATGTTCAGTCAGGATATTACTCGTTTCTTAATTTCAGATATAAAAATGTACTAACCCATCAGGTATAAAAATGTGCTAACCAACCAGTTTTATCCCTCTTCCTAGACTGAATTCGAACCCACGTCTTTCCAACTTAACGCGATCGTCGAAACCAACTGAGAGAGCTAAGGAGGCTCTTTTGATGCATTTACAGATTGTGTTAAATAATATAAGCACGTAAACACAAGAAAGATATTTAATTAACCAAATATTTCGGTCTGGAAATAACAGACCATCTTCAGTGGCACTACAAGAACAGTTTTAAAAAAATACAAGGTGGAATACTAACAATAGATCATTCAAAAATAGAACAAGCCGTGTGATGTTATGTCACTAAGTATTAAAGGGAATATTTTAAGCACAGACATGATTGAGATAAAGATATTAATTAATAATATTAAATAACATAAAATTAATATGAATTAATGAGTTATCCTGATTAGACTTTCCCAGATTTTTGATATAGATATGCAGTCATTCCGATTCAGGTTAGGACGATGGAGTAAGGCCTCTACGCTTTCTTTGAATAAACGTTCAAATTTATAAGGATCTATGTAAGAGGCGAATTTATGACCAAAGGATGTTGTGGTTAGTTTCAATCCCGTGCTGAGCCAATCCAGATTTTTCAGGTATGTTGTGATGAATGGAGGATTGATGTTCTTGGATTCTGTTTTCAAGAGAACGTCCTGTTTGTCCAAAATAGGAGAGATCAGAGTTTCAGGGAATTTGATAAACTCTAGGAAGATACATAGTTGAGTGTTTGTCTTTAGAAGAAGGAAAATGGGAAGATAATTTGTTAATAGGTGAATACGTAGCTGTTAACTCATATTTCTTCAGAATTTTTGCGATAGGTTCTGAAATCCCGGATATGTATGGAATTGGAACTCGACGTATTGAATCTTTGTTGTTTTGTGGTAGATTATAAGAATCGAGATGTTGAGTACTCTTTTCGGAAAAGCCATTGAGTTTCATGTGTTATTGGACAGTAGAAAGTTCTTTCTGCAGAAAATTAGAAGTAGAACAATTAGTTTTGGCTCTTCTGATTAGACATTTTATGATTCCTGTTTTTTGACAAGGATGATGGGCTGATTCTTTAAGAATATAACGACCTGTGAACGTTGGTTTCCTGTAAACTAGTTGTAAGAGTATTTGAAGGTGACCGGATGAGGAGAACGTCTAAAAAAGATAACTGGTTGTTTTCTTCCATTTCCATAGTAAACTTTATACGATGATGTAAGGAATTGATACTGTTTAAAAAAAAAGGTAAGGAGTCTTTGTTGTGAGGCCATACAGTAAAGATGTTATCTATAAGAGTATAATCCAATCTTATCCAAAAGGATGGTTGAGGGAAAATAGATGAGAAGAGGACTTTTTCTAGATGTTCTAAATAAAAGTTGGCTAAAACAGGAGAGAGAGGACTTCCCATGGTCGTTCCTTCTACTTGGCTGTAAAATTTGACATAAAATATATCCAGTGTGTATTACGAAATCGAATAATTTTATAATGTCTTCTGGAAAGATGTCAGCAAGTAATTTTAAAATCTCCTAGAGAGGTACATTTGTATATAGAGATTCTATATCAAAGCTCACCATAAGATCTGTAGGTTGCAATGAGACATTTTTCAATTTTTCTAAGAAATCTGAGGAGTTTGTTTAGAAAGGAACTACAGTTGCCTATGTGAGATTTCAATACTTTAGCTAGATGTTTGGCTATACGATAAATAGGAGAATCAATACAATCTACTATTGGACGAAGAGGAAAGTCAATCTTAAAATGTATTTTAGGAAGACCATAAAATCTAGGAGGTCTTGCAAAATGAGTTTTAAGTGTTTCAATTGTGTCTCTATCTAAACTGATGACTTCATCTAAGAGAGAATGTAATTTCTTTAGTTGTCTGTTGGTTGGATTATAATAAGGTTCTTGATATGTGGAGCGATCTAGAAGTAAAAGAGAAAGTTTTCTTCTGTAATTTGCTGAGTCCATGACTACAGTTGCTTTCCCCTTGTCAGCTTTGGTGATAATGAGGTGATTGTTTTTTCTCAAGGACTGTAAAGATTTCATTTCAGAAAGAGATATGTTGGAAGGAGGAAGCTTGGCCTTAAGTAGAGAAGAAGCGACTTCTAGGCTAAGAGCATTAGCTTTATCACTAGTTAGATGACTGAGATTCCGTTCAATGTCACATTCAGTAATGTCATTCCTCTATACTTCTGACAGTTCATCTTATCTCCTTTTTTATATATTGGTTGGATTATTCCAATTTTCCAATTATTTGACATTTTTTCTTCTTTCCATATATCTAATATCAAATAATAAATTTCTTTCCTTAAGATTTCACCTGCATTCTTTATAAGTTCTCCTGTTATCCCATCTACTCCTGGTGCTTTAAAACTTTAATTTTTTTTTAATTTCCAATATTTCTTTATAAGTTGGTTCTTGAATTCTTTCTTCTATATTTCTACAATTATTTTGATTTTCATATCCCTCATTTTCTTCTGCCTTCATCTTAAATTCCTTAAAATATTCCTTCCGTATTTCTTTAATAATTCTTTCTTAGTTAACACTTTTTTGTTTCTCAGTTAACACAATATTTGTTCCACTTTCTTCTCCATCATTTCTTTCTTTTTCTCTTTAGAAATTTTATTTGCCTGATTTCTTTTCTCTTCATATTCTTCTCTATTATTTCTTATGTTCCTTGTAAATACGTTTTCCTTTTTTTTTTTTTTTCAATTCAATTATTACCTTACATTCTTCATCAAACCATTCATTTGTCCTATACCATCCTATTTCTTCTTCAGGTGCATTTATGATTGTTTGTTGGATTAAATCCCATTTTTCTTCTATATTTTTTTCCTTATTCTGTCGTTTTAATATTATTCTTTATTTTCCTATGTTATTTATCAATTATTTCTCTATTTTGGAATGCTTCCGTGTTCCATTTCTTTATCTTTCCAGTTTTCTTTTGGCCTTCATTTGATATTCTATATATAAATTTAATTTTAACTATCATATGACCAGATTCACAATTTTCTCCTCTATGTGCATCGTTAACTGAACTTGCCCATCTTTTCAAAATCAGGATATGATCTATGTGATTACATTCTTTGGTTGTTGGAATAATCCACGTACCAAAATGTATCTTCTTATGTTGAAAATATGTACTCATTATTCCAAGTTTATTTGATATTGCTAATTGTATAAGTCTATTTCCATTTTCACTAGTTTCTTCATGTAAACTGTATTTTCCAATTACTTCATTAAATATGTCTTCTTTCTCTGTTTTTGCATTAAGATCCCCTAATATGATCATGGTATAATTTTTATTTATTTTTTCATATGTTTCTTGTAAATCCTCGCAAAATTGATCTATCACAATCTCAACAGCATTTTCAGTCAGGGCATATACGTTAATAAAAGTGATATTATGGAATTTCCCTTTAATTTCGTAACTTGCAAATTCTTTCATTTATTGGCGTAAATCATAAAATTAAATTTATTATCTTCTTTCTAACAATAAATCCTACTCCATAATTTCCTTGTTCTTCAGCACCACTGTAATGTATAAACGTTTTTATTTATTCTTCCTTTTCCTCTCCATCTTATCTCCTGTAATACTGTAACATCCAATGAATATTTCTTTAACCCTTCCCCTATACTTTGCATTTTCCCTACCTGTAACATTGTTCTAACATCCCATGTTCCAAATTCGTTAACCTTTTCCTTTTCATGTGTCGTTTCCTTGAAGTCAGTCCGACTTTCAATTGTTAGCTTTCTTAACAAGAGATTTTTTTTTATTTACAGGAATGGGTTGTTAGCCCTTGCCAAACCCCCAACCTGGCCTCCAAATTTTTGTCCCCTGGAGGCAGGGTCGTCCAGCTATTCTCCCCTGCACCGAGTATTTAGTAGCCTCTTTCGACATGCATGGGCTACTACATTGCGACTATTCTTTAATCCCGGTCACCACACTGGAGAATATTTTTATTTATAAACAATAAGTATATTTATGGGTGAGGTGCTGATTTGCATATTTACGTAACAATGAAATGCCTCGTGAGATTCTCTATTTGCATATGACAGTGAGATCCTTGCTGTCCAGAACTACTGTTAACACAGTGGCCATTCTTGGTGATTAGTTTAGTTCAGTTGCTTATGAAATATGAATACAAAGTGCAAATGTTAGCCGGAAATAAATGCGTACATAGTATAAGAATAATATGGGAGAATATAATTACTTGCGGAGTTATGTAATTAAATAGAACAATAATCAGGAATTTGAGCTATTAAGAAATTGCTGTCTCTTCTTTGGGCATCTGCAGATTTCCTGTAATATTTTATCAGGTTTCATAACGATTCTATTAAGGAGAGTGAGTGTAAACAGAGCGCTTCATTTCCTACTTTAAATCGAGTATTTCTGCAGCGCGGATATTGTGAAATACCATATCCGTTAATGACATGATTTCTCTTTAACTGGTAATGTCTGAAAATTTGCCCACGCAAAAATGAAAGAAAGGCTGCCAGAATTCCGAGGGTTTTTCAGCGTGGCCATTGTTGAGTGAAAACCTTCGCATCATTAACGTCAACATTTGAACTGTTGAAGAATCTTTTGTAAGGAATTGCAAAAGAAAGTGTACTGTAAAGGATTTCGGCAGAATAAAAGGCGGCTCTTTGCTTTAAGCAAAACAACAGTAGGTGCATAGTAAACACCGCTTTAAGCCAGCCGTTAATGGAAATAGCTTACAAAAATAACCCGTATATACGGCTCCTATTAATTCTACGTCTGAAGAGAGAGGATTCAGAGTGAGAGCGAACAATGGGCTGTTTATTGGACGCTGCGTAGTTTGCAGAACAATCAACGCTTTGGGATGTTAATCATCACAGAATATTATATCCTGTTCAGATGGGGGGGGATACCACTATTAGCACTGCCCTCTACGTTAACCTGATTCATTTCCATTTCCTTCCATTTAAAAATGCGAGTTTCATATTCCTCTGGTATATTTATACACCAAGTTACCAAAAGTGTCGGAATACTCCGAAATACAGGAAGAAATCAAAACGTTACTGAAGTGTATGGCAATCTCTTCCTGGAATGGATTTACATTTCCTTAGATGGATTATTGTTTCCATTCTCCTGATCCAGCCATTTGCACTGAACACATCTCTTTTATTCTCCAGTTCATTTTAAATTCCCATTCCTTATCTAAATTTTGATTCTCCAAGAAGCGCGAACAGGCTGTACAAGAGAATCAACCAATTGCAGTTGATGCTCTCGAGATTTCTCCCTTTTAGCTCATTCAGTGATGATTTCTGACTGAAAAACAGTTTCTGTTATTTTGCCAGTCCCTATGGCATAACTTTTGTACAAAATCTGTTTCCACTTCTATCGTATTCGGATGGTTCTGTTGCAATTCTAAACACGCAATATTCAATCTCCGTTTGATTTATTGCGAGAAACAGATCAGACGCATCGTGTACAAACTGGACAACAGATGTTTTCTGGTCTCGATGGTATTTCTGAAATTTTTTCTGAACGTTTGTGCTCAGAATCTTTTCTATATCGCCTTTTTATTATCTCGTTTTAGCTGATATCTATAATGCGTCATGGAAATTAGTTCTTATCCAATCCTTACTATCAGATTACCGTCCAATTTTTGTTCGCTTCGTTTCTTTCTAAAATAGTGGAGCAAACCATTAACACTCAACTTCTGCTGTACTGAAATCGCTCGACTAATAAACAAATGTGAATTCCTCAGTTGTCGAACAATAGATGATTTTTTGCTTTTAATCTATTTTTCGAAAAATGTAATGGAAAATTGTCGGGAATCTCAGGTGGTTTTCTCTCAGACATTGGAAGGAGTTTTGCAGAAATCTTACTTTGTGAGCTCCCATTCTGCTCTGTTTTCTAACTTCTTCATTTGTGTCGCTAGCGTTCAGTCTGGTCACAAACCTGTGATTAGATCTCTATACTCAAACCGTGCAATTCTGAAATTTGATAAGGTTCTGTTCTTTCAGCTATTTCTTTTTTTCCCCCCGTATATCATCGACTTCCTTCAGTTGACTGCAAATCCAATCCACAGTTTTGCTGTGTGGTCACTCCCTTAACTCATTATGCTTTGGGAGTGAATTCGTCTGCTTGAAGAAGTGATAGTATCGCAGATGTCCTTTCCACAAAGAGTTAGCAGAACAGTCGTAAACATTCATGCCCCTGGTGGGATTTGAGCCTGCAACCTCTTGGCTGGAGAGCGGATATGCTAGCCACTCAGCCAACCAGGTGGGCGTTTTCTCTCTAAACGGCTTTTAACTATTTATATATCAGAAATCCATGACTCGGTACAGAAGAGCGCAATTAGGTTATTGATAAACAATCGCTCACCATTCACATGGACGTTTAGTTTTTGTTGCACGCATTTTCTACAGATATTTATATGGTTGCTGTTCATCAAAAGTAACATCAATAATTCATTATTATTCTTCCCTAAATGGTTTAAAATATAAATAAAATATAAAGATATAAAAAGATATAAATTAAAGATACATAAAAAGCACAACTAACGAAACAAATTTTACTTCTTCTTCTGAACATTGTTTCTCCTGAGTACGATTTTCAAATCCAGTGTTAACAAATTCTTCATTCTCTTCAATTTGTTCGCTATTCCACGGTTCTAATTTGCTATCAGTTGAACAACTTCTCGTTTGCGATCACCTTCTTTTTATTTAATAAATAAAAGTCTTAAATAAAACGCCAGCTGCATATGTTGATTAGCTTCTATTTGCATTATTCGTTGGTTGCCTAATTTGTTATGTGAATTCTACCCATGGCAGGTTTATTTTCGTGATACATCTGCAGAGCGAATGTATCATGGGTGGTGTAAGGGATAATTATGAAAGCCCCTGCTCTCGAGACCAAACACGGAACTTTTTTCAACCCCATATTAGCCTTTTATCAGGTATGTTTGCGGTCTGATACCGACCGATGAAATTCATCTCCCACCTAAAGATATTTACAAACATTTCTAACCACAGTATGATTAGAACCCATCACCAGATAAATGGATACCGTAGCCCCTATCCACTGACCAACCAGGCCAGCAATTGGCCGACTTCTTCTGCTTTTAATGTGTTAGTCTGCAGCTGACGACTCGGTTTGGGGTACTCTACACCAGAGAAAATTGATCGTTATTTTGATTATCTACATTATTTCTAGATAATCTAGAAATCCACCTCTCTAGAAACGAAACGTGGAACTTTTTTAAGCCACTTTTGACTTCCAATTTAGGTTGTATCGTGATTTTAAGTGGAAGTTGAATTTCACTGTCCGGTGTGAGACAACTCACACCCTGGTTATTTGTGGTTTGAAGTAACTCTAGATTAGTCTCGAGAGTAGAGTTTATATTATTAACTAACTCTTAGCTAATCCAAGGTCCTATTGGTTTACATTTCGTGGATGAAGGGGAAACGCGTAGATCTTTTCATTTATGTGGAAAATTCCCTACGAAAACTGTGTAAATCTCCAAGTTGCTTTCCCATGACAGGCCATTGAGCATAACACGAAAACGAGAAATAGAAATGGGATGTTCTGGTATGAAATGCCTTTTTAGATGTAATGTAGATGACGTAGTCGAGGAATAAATTGTCGAAATTGTTTGGATGATGCAATATGTAACATTGTGCCATATTACTTCCTTCTCTCTTCTTTACAACTCTCCCATCCATTTTGGTCCAACTGTACGGAATTTATTACAGGATCTTAAAACAGTGTGAATATGAATTCTGCAATTCTCCCTTCATTTTAGTAGCGCTAAAGTTTTCATAGGACCTTAATATTATCAACTTTTGTGATTCTCTGGAAATCATTCGAAGTATGTGAACCTGTAGATTTATCTGAAAAGGATGAAATTTCCTTCCCTCACAATTTCCCCTTTGATTTTGGCCCGAGGCTGACATTTTGAGGCAACGTTCCAAATTACAGAGGTGTCTCTTTGTGGAAGAAGCGTATTCTACACCAATCTACCCATTCATTTTAGTCCTTCTTATTAAAATGCAATTTTTCAAATTCTTAATCGGTTGAACACTGCAATCTCTAAAGATGGCTTTGGAGGAGAAGGATCAGAATCTCCTCCTCCTCCGCCACAGAAGAAATTACTGATGTTTTTTTTTTTTTTCAACGTTTTTTTTTTTTTCATTCATTAGATTTAAAGTTTCAGATTTTGTAGATTGTGTCCCGTTAAGAGCATCCTGACAAATAAAAGTGACATCCCGATAATAATTAGTTTAGACTCTCTGCTTCTTAACAATAAAATTAATTGTGTTTCACAGCACTGTTTCACTATTAAGATGTTCTTTTAGTAATTCGAGACCGCCTAAACTTTCAATCTTGGTAGGTTTTGTCTATGTAAAGAACTATTCTTCAGTAGTATGAAGGTCATAACGAAGAATGAGATTTTGCATGGACAAGCGTTCGGTTTTATTCACTCGATGAGTACACTATCAATCTTCAATTAGAACGATTTCAACAGTATTAATTAGAAATAAAAATTTAAAAAAGATGTTTAGCAAACGAAGTATGTGTTGATTCTGGTGTTTATTTTTTTATTAAATATTCAAGCGATTAATCAATAAATTATCGAAATTATATATTTAATTAAAAGGTAATAAATATATTTCAAGTTTTATACTTTTATTAGAATTTCTTCAGATATTTGGCATTTTAACAGTTAGATGGCTTCCAGTTGGGAACATCTGTTATAAATCATCAATTATCTACCATTAACTCAAACAAGGAGTTACTCGAAGGACCGAATTAAAAACAACCCTTTTGAGATACTCTTCTCCTTCATTTATAAATGCTAATAATCATAATTCATAATTAAACAGTCGATTACTCATTGGTTAGCAGACTTTTACACTTTTGTTATCTTGCGATTTAATAACTTTTGGGTTCCGCTTTTCGTTTAGGCTGTAACTATAATGAATAGGCCATTAGCAGTTTGAAAGGACTTAAAACTAATAAAAACCATGTTAGAAAAACTTCATTGAGTGAGGTTATTTGTTGCCATAAGTATTCACGCCATGACTTGAACATCCTACGAGAGTTGAATAGAGGGAAGCTAACAACATCGATGTGATCTCATTCGTTCAGGTTATGTTGCTGTTACCATAAGGCCTTCAAGACAGGGTTTAGCCTTTTTGTTTATTCATATATTGTCCCTCCTAAATCTCCATCAATATTCATAAATTATATCGACCTCTTCCTTTGCCCACAATAATCATCCATCCCCACCCGAATGCTCTTCTTCTGACCCCGAGGGTCATAAAACTATTCCCACTACAGTCTCGAAGCAATACAACTAATTAGCAATAAAAAACTCCTCCCTCTCTCCGATCCGGATGCATAAAGGTCATAAAATAAATTAGAGATAAAAAAAGACGGGGGGAAATCAACTTTTTTGGAGGAAGACTATGCATGCCGTCTCGCTGTTTTTCCTCCCAAAAACGCATGAAACAGAAACACCCTAGAAATTCTCATGCAGTGGAATATTTGAGTATCATGAAAAACTTTATGAATATGAAGGAATCATTTTGATGACTTTTTGCAGGGGGGGGGACGATTTTAGAACTTAAAATTTAGGTCGATGAACTCTACATTACTTGGCCCAAGCACAATAATCGTAACTATGATGGCCACATCAGTTACTAAATACAGTGTCGACACGTGGCTGCTATGACCGGGTAAAAGTTCAAAGGTGATCCAGGAGTGGGAGGGTTGAAGAGTAACCTTTTTGGTGCTTCACTAGTTAGATATTTGCTTATTGCACTTGAGGCCGAAGTTGTAGTCATGAACCTCGGTAGCATTTGTTTTGTCATATATTTGCATTTAAGGACCACAACGAAAGAGTTGGATCGACAACATAAATTACTTCGAATATGAAACTTCAGCTGCTAAAATAAGAGAGAGAGAGAGAGAGAGAGAGAATATTCAAACCAAAGACGTAAAGTTAAATAACTCAATTTGTCCTGAACCAAGTTTGCAACTCAATTCGTACTTGCTATAGCGATCTATGGAACAGTGGTCCACCATTTACTTCTTGTACTATTGTTTACGCATAACGCACTGGGTGAGATAACCAGTTTATTAGATATACAACTGACCTGATTGTCACCAGAACTCATTCATGTTTCAGAATAAACAGCCTGAACTCTTATTAACATGGTGCACGGGGTGTCAGAAAAGTTCCACAGGGAGAGAGGCCCACGCACACTCAGTGATTACAACCGTGATCATCGAGTGTGCTGGACTGTTGTATTGGATTCCTATTGCGCTTGTTCCATCTCGTCCGACATACTGAGTTGCATTTAGATCTTGAGACTGAGAATGAAAATTGTATAACGTAAAGTTATCGATAGTATGCTCTAACGATCATTCCATTGTGACTTACTGATTATCTTGCCAAAAGCAACTGCTTCTAAATAGATAAACTGTGAGTATAAAGGGGTACACCCATCAGCATAAATGGTAGGCTGTGTCAATGATATTTCTCCACCCGTATCAAGGAAGAAATGTCATTGTCACAGCCTATCATTATTATTTGTGAGGTCTGTAAGAGTTTGTGGAATATTCAGCGTTTTTCCTTCCGAAAAATTTCTTTCAAAACTTTCACTTGTCTGAAGAGTGTGCATGTACCATGCATACCAGTGATGTAGATTGATGAAACGATTGACTAAACAAATAACTTGTTTTATGATATTCATTATTTCAGATAAGTGTTTGCTGTAAACATAGTTTTGAATTATATTATAGGAATAAGCAGCGTAGATTTTTAATAGGGTGAAGAGATGGTATTGTCACAATTTAGAGGTTGCCATCGAAAATTTAGACAAAGTTGTTGTTCTTTGTCTAAATTTTCAAACACGTGAAAAGTGTGTTTGACCTGTCTTGATCTCGTGAAACGTATTATACATTGATAAATATCGTCTTTATTTATTTATATACATTTTTTTCTTGCATATAATGGAGCCCAAAAGTCTTAAGAATGCGGAATAATTCTCACCTCATGCTTTTTTGCTTTTTATTGTCTTTTTTATATCGATGGCTTTAATTTAATTTTTCGAGTGTTCAAGAACTTGTGGGTTGTTTTTGAAGCACCATTCTTGGTGCTATTTCATCCCAAATGAAATATTTGTTTGGTTTGCGTTTTATTGCTTGCTATTTACCTGAAGGATATTATTGCAGCTGCATTGATGATGTGGTGTGTTTTGTTTTCAGTATTGTGTTTCACTGTTTTATTCTGAAGGAAAAATTTGTCGACGTTTTTTTTTTTTTTTTTGCCTCTTGATGAATAATTTTCTGATGTGAAACAAGTTTCAATGCTTTTGAGGTCATTATGATCTTGCAAAACCGTAATCCTTTTTTGTTATGGTCTTGTAGAACTGAAAGTTTCTATTTTCCAAACAAGTAAAGTATAAAATATAGTATTATTTTTGTTTTCGCCAAATGCGATAAAAATCACCTTCACTGATATTTATATCCGAAATACGCGTAGTTTAACACAAGCTTTGAGGTAACATTTAAATATACAGGTAACCCTCGTATAACGCGGTAGGTATTGTCACATATTTATGCAACGCGGTTTCGATATAACACTGTCTACAAATTGCAATAACCTTTTATCTTTTCATATATTTTTCATCGCCAACTTAAAAATCAAATTTTATCTTCGTTAAATTTGATTTTTGAGTTGTTATAAGTAGCGAATTTACATTAGGGATCATTGTTTATCGTATGTTGAAAATTGTCTTCGTTTCTGCCAGGAAAGCGCATTAAAAATCAATCATAAGTGTGTTAATCTCACGCCGAGCACTTTATTTTCTGGTGAGTTGCATACAATATGTAATGCTTTTTTTATGTAAAAATTTATTTTTATATTAATCACCACTTAGAGGACTTTTGCGATGCGGTTGAGACTAGTGAATTAATTGATGGGGAAACACATTTAAATGAGGAAGAACTGATACAATTAATAGATGACGTCGAATTAAATGGCAGGGAAAGTTCTGCCTAAGATTCTGATTGCGTTAAAGAATTCCGTTTAAAGAAATTAGCAGAAGGATTGAACTTGGCAAGAAAGTTAGGAAGTTATTTTACTGATAATGATCCCTCAATGGAGCGCTGCGAAAAATTCACGAGACAATTGGATATTTGTTTAGCTTCGTATTATGAACTTAATAAAAAAATTGAAGCATAGTTGTAAGCAAGATCTTATTACTGACTTCTTGATAACTCAACCAGCCGAAGTATGCAATGAGAATTTTCCAAATGATGTCCAAGAGATTTCAAGTGATGAGGACATCTGGCCAGCCGTAAATAAAAACATCTACGAAATGTTAGTATTATTGAAGACGGTGATAACGATACGATTAAAATATGCAGTTTATTTTATTTTGCCTAAAACATTTATGCATTATGTGCAATGAAGTTTACCTAAAATTTGTAATTTTTATAAGTTTATACTATGTATTTGTTTCATAGTTTATGTTTTCTTAACTTACATGAATTATCTGAATGAAATAAAAATATGTTTTGTTGAATATGTCATTGTTTTGTATATAATTTAAAAAAAAACGATTTCGGTACCTAACCCTACTTTTTCTAGGTGATCTGAGTCTAGCATAACGCGATTTATATAACGCGTCATTTCTATGGAATCTAACATCCGCGTTATACGAGGGTTACCTGTAGTTGGTCAGCATAGATTTATAGAATGGAGGGCGAGCAATGAAAGTATGTTGTGCTCCTGATTTCAATCAATGATGACTTTATTTCCTTATACATTCAGCACTTAGTTTATTATCGTTTACTTAGGATGCACGTCTTTTAGAAAATGAAGCCTAACTGTTTTTTTCCAGTTTCCAGATGGACAAGACTTATGATTTTAACCTACCTTTGTTACTTATTTAGTTTCATAAATTGTTTGAGCAGTTTGGAATCAGAGTAAAACTAAAAGCGGATTAAATCAAATACCGCGAACATGTGTACAGATGGTGAAATGTTGACGTTTTTGTATGGAGCAGCCTCATTTATGTCCAAAATATATAGCTCATAGCATCCCAGCACATGTCAATGAAAATAGGATAACCTACGAATTTGTTTACAACGCTTTAAGTAATCAGAGTTCTCCCCACCCCCCTTCATTTCTCAGTCTTGTCGAAAGTGGAAAAAAATCACAATCACAGGGAAGTTCCAATACATGTCTATAAGAAATTACAGACATGTATCGGAACTTCCAAAGTGGAAAGTAGTTGAATTTAGAAAAGTACCGAGGTACTTGAATTTAGAAAAACTTGTGAATAAAGAAATGAGTTGGCTTTTATCATTTATATACGATTCAGCAATGTCAGAGAGGAAGGTGATAAGGAATTAAGTATCCAACAGGGGTCCAAAGAAAGATCGCTTGGTAGGAAGGGTTTTCGGCTCTTATCGCACAAAAAAGATGGATGGTATTGGGTTGGGGGAGAGATGGGGGCAGTAAAATGCACGTGGTCTTCCTCTCATTATCATGTTGCGGATAGAAAACTAATAGCGCCGCTGTTCGCGGCTATTTTACTCTCCTCTCATCTCTGTTTATCAGACTCCTCCCTTTGCTTATCATAGATATCCGCTAACGACGGCATATTTCGTGCTGTGAACTGTACCCCCAGGACTGGGCTATCATAAGCGAGTCCGGTATTCATGCCATGTTTCCATTGTCTCTCCATTCACACTCGCGCGGCAGTGGATACTGCAGAAAGACGCTTCCCAACGAGGTAAACAAAGTATGTTCCCCCAGAGTACACTAAGCTCTGCAAGCTCTTGTTCCTGGCCTCGCTATTAAAAAGCTGGACATTTTACCAAGAGCGTTGTGCTCGTTCGACTTCCGCAGATGATTTGGCCGATAAGATAAAGACTTTCCGTGGCGTTTCGTTAATGTCCCCACTAAGGTGACGGAGCTGTTAGCCAATAGCGCCGATGGGAGCTTTAGTAATGAACGCTTCTCAAGGATGATAGTAAGGCTGTTTTTATCGGTGGTGCACGCTCTAGCCTGGTTGTGGGTGCGAAAATAAACACGCTCCTGCGCGCGTGTGACTATGCGTGTTGCAGAGTAGTTCTACAATACGTATAAGTTTGTTTTTTTTCCTTAGTTTCATTACCCGATGATTGTTTTATTCTTTGTATACAAAGCAACAACATGTGATTTCATTTGCGTCTGAATTTATTTTCGGAAAAGCCAACACAAATGTTACACCTAAGCATCACTTGTTTGTATTAAACTGTAGTACATACAAGTGTTGTTATTTTTATAATTTTATCTTTATACAGACTTAGTGTACCAGTTGATAGTAGGACACGTTTAAACTAAACGGAAGGCATGTGACGATTTCGTCAAGAAAAAGACTACCCATAAGTCTTGATCTGCAATGCTATCAGCATTCGCTGAAGAATTGCATACCGAACCCACTCTTTCCTGCAGATGTAATCCCCAGTAGTTACTGTTTATTCCTAACGTTGAAGTCTTCTAAGATTTACACCTTCAAGTGATCAGAACGTCATATTCAATCGCAGACGAAAACAAAGGTTTTCCTTTGAGATGCGAGCTTGGAAGCATCCTCGTGCACTTTAGTTAACGATTGCTGTGAGAGATATTCCGTAAATCCAGAAACTACTTCAAAAAAGCAGCGCACATTCATGCTCTTAAACAACCCTAATGTATATTTGGTGTTATCATTCTTATATTTTAAACGACTACCGATTCTTCTTTCCAGTTGCAGCATTAAACAAGGGAACAATAAGTGAGTGAGTACCTATGTCTTAAAACGCTTTCTTAGAGACATAAGATTTGTGCTCGTGCTTCTCTTTAATAACCTCATATTGTGTTTCATCTTTGCAAAACATCTCCCCCAGACACGCTTTAAATCAGTTTTAACGCCATTGAATGACAGATTGAGCCTCGGTTTATCTGCTGCGTTACTTCTCTAGTACAATAGCAACGAGCGAGAGTTTTCGTTTGAGGATGAGACATGAAACTTAATAACGGCACACTTTGAAAGATAAAATGCCCTTTTCAGCTGAACAATTTCGAGTACATCATTTGAATTAATTCCTAGCTTTACATTAAGATACTTGCAACTTTCTTTTAGATCCGAAGGTGATTCTCGTAGTCTGTATGATCTGTATCACAAGTTTTCTTCGACATTTCTTTACATTTAAAGGAGGCGTCTTCAGCGCTTTCATTTCCTACATAACTAAAGTGTCTTTTATAACTTCGGAGAACTTTCGTTGCTCATTACAGAGGACACCGTATTGCATGGTGTGAGAGAGAGAGAGAGAGAGAGAGAGAGAAGAAAGGAAAAAGAATTCGACAAAAAGCGAAACTTACAGCAGCAGGTTGACACAGTAATTCTGCTGATTACACGAGAGAAAATAAATGACTAAGAGCGGGGTTTCAGCACGCTACTTTTCCATACAAAGCACGTAGTTCACTAGAGCGGATACTCCTGAAAGAACGTCTATTTCCAGTCCTTCGTCTACTAATAGTACGAAAGAATGTCTGCAAAGGATAGGAGGATTCAATGGATTGGCAGGTAGTCGAATGAATTGGAACTGGAAATGAGAATGAGCGAAGAAAAGAATTCGAAGGAGAAAATATGCGAGTAGAACGAAAATAATGTTGGTGTAAGTCGATTCGCTTACAAGGAATTGTGACCAGCACTTTAAACAAATTGGTTCATTTTATGCTGTTTCGTGATTCTTTACACTGGATTCTAGCAAAAGTGAATCGAAAAGTAGGGACAATATTCGGGAAGTGGGGGGGGGGGGGACGCTTGTGATTCGTCAAAGAATATGAATTGTTCTTGGCTGCGTTTTGAAAAATTCACTGGAATTCTTCCAGTTTTATGCTGTACGATAATCGTGGGCCTTGAGGTAATTGGCTTAATGAGGGAGGGTCTGCATTTTCGTATTCAAACAGCGCACGCAAACGACATTTTGAAATTATCGCATAAGGACAACTGACATCGCTATGAGCGATTACATCTCCACTGCTGAGCCAAAGATAACGTTGGAAATGGAAAATTAATAATCCAATTTCTTTTTTCTTTATGCAGATCCCATCTAAGCAAGATTGTCATCTTACATTATTACGTGGGGACTAACGGTTTATAAGGCCCATAAGCCTTGCTTTAGAGACCGAATATAAAAATTTCTTCTTGCTGCTTCAGGTCTCCAATAAGCCGAATGGTCTCACATCAAGAGGTGAAAGTCATTTAAACGGACTTATTTGTAAAAGTTTATTAAAACTGTATTTTGAAGCCTTTTTAGGTGACGTATTCCCACGGATGCTGCAATTTGTCGAATAATAATAAAAAATAAAGTCTGATTTATTCTTGAGATTGAGTTGGATATCAGCTGATTTCATAATAGATTTGTATCTTCCTCTAGTGAGAGGAATATTTAAAGCCGAAGTCAGCGACCTTTACGATTCTTTCGTGTGATACAGAAAAGGACACAAGAATGGATTGATGTGTAGTGTAGTAGTATCTTTCATAGATTTATTCCCAAAATAACTTTTTTTTTCTGCATCTCGAACAGTTTCAAGTGAAGTTGTGCAGTGGATAACATACGCTTCCACTCGCAGCATAGTTTGACGTCCTAATGCCTATAATAACAATTGTCAGTTTGTATGATGTGACGTGGAAGCACAGCCTGTTTGTTGTGCCTGCTGGCTGCTTGCGTAATAGTATGTTTGCAAGAGTGGTTTCATTTGACAACGAAAGCTGTTAGCAGAAACGTCTTCGTGTGGAAGTGAACAGCAGAGAAAGACACGAGCAGCGCGAGAGATGCACTCATTTGATATAATGCGATGTGATATCTTGCAGGCAGTAACACGCGCGCTAGTTTTTATTGCTCAATGACTACTAAATTTTACGCTTGGGGGAAATGTTGTGAGGTACTTTTACGATGCTTGTACAAATACAGATTCCTGCAGCTGGGATAAGTATTATAACTTCGGCCAGTGTTTTACAAACTTAAACAGCAGCGCCACCATAAATGCATAGTCAGTAGTATAATAAGCATAATCCATATAAGAGATACCGAAAATCAAAGTGTATTTTCTTCATCCTTATGAAATCAGTTAACTTTTTTTTTGCATGTTTTTGCTTTTCCATATGCGAATTATTTTACATGTGTTATTACTAATTTTCCAGCTTAGCTAAGCGGATAGTGTTTCCTCTCTTCAATATACACAGAATAGTTTTTTACTTCTAATGACGCAGAAGATAACAGTTTTATTAAACTCTATCTCCACATTGCTAGAATGAATACGATGAAAGGACCCGTATAAAAAAGCACTTGAGGACGAGTTAAGGACTTTTAGAAACAGACACAAGTATTGCTTTTCTTATGAGGAAAAGAATACAAATAGCAGTTCGTGGGTAATCTTTCCAAGTTGTATTCAAAAGCCGAATGTCTAATCCATCATCAATGTTGCATGGCGCGTGGTCAGGAATTTTTCTTGAGTAACCGTTGGTCCATTAATTCCATTTCCAGATAATACCAGAAGAGGTAGTGAAGGGCGATGAAAAAAAAAGTGTTTTTCAAAACCTCTTTACTTTGAGCTTGAGATGCGGAAGCGATTTCATTTCTGTGCGTCGAACAAAGAAAATGCATGTTTTTATGTTACTTGGAACATCTGTAAGACTCCTTTCGCGGCTCTTATGCCTAGTTTTATTTTAGGAAATTAAAATATGCAGTACTGGCTTTAAACGTCTCTGTTTTAAGAATGTTTAGTAGTAAAACATGGAACTAGGGGAGGGGGTTTCCTCTAATTTATTTCTATTACGACTGTTACAACACCATTTGAGTTTCTCCTAAAGGTTTATTTTAAATGGAAGATCCAAATGGAAGGATCTTTTGCCCATCAAACATTTTCCTAATTTAGACAGAAACGCAAACCATCGCCAGGTCGAATTATATTTAAAATCATATGAGTTAGTAAATAAAAAAGTACTCTAATATATATCGATAAGTACTTAGCTGGCCACTTGAACTGGTAAGTTTATTTTTAATACTACTGTAATATAATAAGATTATATTTTTCCAAATTAATGGAAATGTTTATTCAAAAATTCAAGTAGATAATTCATTGTAAAATCCGATAAATCGTGGAAACTTGATCTTCTTTTGCTTAACAACCGTTGAATGTAGTACTGTATCCAGATATTCAGTAAAGTTATGGCTATCTGGAGCGAGTACTACAGACATTCAGTACATTTGTGGTTAACCGACTTTTCATTTCAACTCCACGGAAAAATTCTACATTTTTCACCACTAGCGAACACAGAATGAATTTGTACGTGATAGGAATCTGACGCCCGCAAAATGCTAATACATACTTGCTACCTTCATCCTCTGTGCACTTCGTTAAGACCAGAAGTGATAGTCAGTATAGCTGGCTTCTTTAATTGCGGCTAGTATTGGATATATATATACAAAGATATTACAATCCAGTATTGTATTTGAAGCTTTTGCTTCTGTATCTGGCATTTTCAGTTATCGCAATACGCCGGGCATTGCCTTAACTATTTCAGCCATAACTTGACTGCATTGATGAATCATCTGTTCAGCGTTGAATAGCCGTGTGTTTCTGCTTGTAGAATTTTGCAATAGAGAATCAAGAACAGTGGTATGCGCATTAAGTTGTGTATGAAAATCGGTTAGATAACAACCGAAAACAATGAACTAATTCACACGGTAATTAGAGATAATGCACTTTGTAGTATGAGTGATTGGATGTATCTGACTGATCTCCAGTGTGATTACAGTGGAGATCGCAGTCTTGGGATCTCTGCTCTTTACCACTACACTGCGCTCACCAGGAGAATAAGGCAATTTGAAACAAATTGTCCTTAATTCTAATGCTATGTTAACACAATTAATATTAGCCGGTCGCTATGTTTAGTCATAAATAGTTTTTAAGGTTCTCTTAAGTCTGATTGGAGGAGCCGAATTACTAAAATAAAGTACTTTACAAATAACGACGGGCTATTCATCCTGTTCGCGATCGGAATGCTCCGGGAATAATCTTGATGTTATTGTTATTGCATTACAGCCCACGCGTATTCAGACCGAAATAAATAGAGTATATGGACAAGCAGCATTACAGTGATATTACCAGATCATTTAATCTCAGTAGAGTCCTTTTAGCTAATCAAATCAACTTAACCTCATAACGTTAATTAGAGGATAGCTTCTGTTAAGATACTCCGAAAGTCCAATTAGCATTATTGACTCTAGCACTACCAAGAGAACTGTTTGATAGCGGTTCCGATAACCTCATTTCCTAACTGTTAAATTATCGCAAATTTACTCTGTTTCAACCTCTCTTATTACCCTCAGGTATTCTCTCTTGCACATCTGAAGATTAGAACTGTTTGTAAAAAAATGCCCTTTTTAATCTCTTTAGTTTTTCACATGATAAAATGTAGATCAGACTTTTGGTTTAAAGTGCAGTGAGAATGTTTCGCTATTTCGTGGGTCTGTTTACGCCGCCTTGAATTGTCTCAGTATTAAGTTTTAGTTCTCACGATTTAGCTTGTGACATGAAAATTACGTTTCATTGCATTTTGTTAATAGTGTATGTACTAAAGTGAATTGATACTCATCTTTAGGCTCAGAATATTTTAAAAATTAATTATGAAAACTTGGAATTGAGTTACCTTTGAAATAAATACCCCCCCTCCACACACACACACACACACAGAGAGAGAGAGAGAGAGAGAGAGAGCATTTGAAATGATTAGCCGTTTATTTGCAATACAGTAAGGTTGATTAATCACATTTAAGAAATTAAATTATTTATAATCTTTATAATATTTTATTAATAACATTTTGCCAAATTACGGTAAAGGGGGTAGAAATAAAAACAAATTTATTGTGCAGGAAAATTATGCCTTCTCAATAAAATGCTTTCTGTTATTCATTCAATAGAGAATAAGTGGAAGGAATATCCATCTATAAAAACTTTTCTTCCTTAATATGGAAATGATTTGACAAAAACCGACATTGTAGAGAACAAAAGTATCTTCCGAGATTTATTTTCCTGTTGCTATTGGCAGACTTTCAGTTATCATATGGGCGCTTGTAATCTTCCGTTTATTGATTCATTTTACATGTCTTACAACGGCATGGCCATGTTATATCTTTTGAGTTTACTTCATCACGAAGGGATCATACTTCTCAAATGACTGACACATCAAAATTCTTGTTTCCAAGGCTTCCTGCGGCTTAGGAAGCTAAAACCGAGGTTAGATTCTTCGATCTGAAAGCGGCTATGTGGAAAACAGCGCAGGGAGGGAAGAAGAGGGAAACACACGCGCGCGCCCACCCACACAGAGCTAAAGCCCGAGATATAGAAACGAGTTATCGACTGCCTGGGTTGCATTGTATCAGCAAAACACATAGACGGGGTGCCACGTGCATCAAGTATGTCCTTCTGTGGTCTTTTCATCGACAAATGTCGATCTATTGGATTCAGACACACACTTTTACAGCAGGCGAGTCGGGTTAATCTCACATTCATGCACGCCAAAATGCACTCTGACAAAGCCATGCGAGTTTTGACGTGTTTGTTTTTGTTTCTGGCCTTCTTATCCGACAAGCCGCGGGAGACCATTGAGAGAGGGCGGGCGGAAGGGATGGGAAAATATCTCCGAAAATACCGGCTGTTATTATGAATTGATCGATGCTTTTGTTAGAAGGAACAGATGAACGATAAGGAAGTAAACTGTATTGAATAAAGAAAACATTGAAAACGTGGAGAAAATTGTGTAAAAGAAAACCGAAGAGGCTCATTTTGAAATGAATGCACCCCACAAAAATCAAGCAATCTTTCTTTGAATGATTTAAATAAAAGCGTCAGTGAAACGGCATTTGTCAGAATACGCCGTTTCACTTGGAATCCCAAAATGATACACATCAGCTAATCTGAGGATAATTTGGAGCACTGACTAAGATCCTCAAATAACTGAAGAATGCGTATTAAAAGTATGGAGGTGGAATTACTTTGAAGGCCTATCAATACGAGACGCAGTTAGGATAGATTTAGATTAGAACTGATGGTGCAGGGAGATACATCTTCTGTTCTGTTCTAGATCTGATTTCCGTACAGTATCTTAGGTCGCAAGAAGAAAAGATTATCGGAATTTGACCATCTTTGGTTGCTACCAAATGGTCAGCAAAATGTTGGTTTTCAAAATTGGTGAAGTGGATTTCTGCTCGTCAGAAGTTGTATACATCAATACATCAGCAGAGTTTGTTGGGGTTTATCATATGCGTAAATTTTTAATTTAAATACTGGTACAGTACATGAAGTTGAACGCTGAAAGGTCTGTGGGGAACTTCTTACGACTAAACTGCAGCGATTGGCCTATTTCTTTTTTGCATGAGACAAAACCTGTTTCCAATGCAAAACCCTGAGTTTACCGCTAATACTACGCGGTAAACTCATGTAAAACCTGTTGTTGCCATGCGAACAAGAAAGCATAAGTTGCATCCATCACGAAGAATTAAAAAAAAAAAATGAAAAATTTCAAGCCTGAAAAGTAACATAAATTCTTCATTAATTTGTGCTAGAAAGAGAATTATTAAGAGCATACTGAAACATTCATTTCTCTGTGTTCTAAGAGGAGTCTGTTTTTTCCCGTTAAGTAGTGCAGAAAAAGCAAAAGATTTCAACCTCCTACACCACCATAAATTTAGAAGAGAACATTAAGCGAGAGAATGAAGAAGAGAGATAACTGTTTAATGTAGGAGGAAACGGATTTAGGAAAATCTAAAGTCGATTATTTTGATGACGGTGTTGAGCTTATTGAAGCAAATAATGATGTAGACTTGGACGATATGACAGATATCGAAATTCCTTGTGAGCTCAGAGTGAAGAATTTCGACAGAAACCATTAATTTCAGTAAGGAATTGAATTTGTTTTCTATAATAATTAGACGAACTCTTTCTCTAAAATCGTATTAAATGCAGTTTAATCTTGTTTTATTTCAGATAATTGCATTATTGGGTCAAGAATCTTTTGTGATCATATTTGGCGTTTGCGAAACTGTATATTATTGAACGTCGTTAATTTTCCCGTTAAATGACATAATTATTGAGTTTTCAGACGCAGAATGATTCTCGTATTTGAATAAATCGTAGCACAATTGGCCACGAAAAACTGAAAAAAAAATTATCATATCTTTAATAGTACAAAGTGTGTTCAAAATACACACTCTTTACATCTTTTGTTGTGGGGTGATTATTGATCTAAATGCTTATTATATATTTTTAATGACAATTAAGCATACTTTTATATACTTTTCATTCAGTTGTTGTTGTTGTTGTTACGATCAAAGCAACTAAGCTATGATTTCTATTGTATTGTGTCTAATTGTGTGTTCTGGCCAGTTTGCCTGTTTCTCCAGGCAAACTGGCCAGAACTCTGCTTCTCTGCTTCTACACTGTATCCGTGACAAGCTGCATTAAAATAAACACAAATAGAAACGGAAAAATTCAACTTCTGTGGGCAACGAACACCTCTTTTTAATTCTGCAAATAGGAGATAAAAGAGATCGAAAAGAAGATACAAATCTGTGCGTGCAGTAATAGTACTTTAAAATGCATTCATTCCACTGATATCAGTTGTTTTAAATCAAACTAGTCTTGTAACCGGTTGAAAAAAAATCACAGTGTAGATCACGAACAATACGTATTACTCACGTGGCTTTATGGAGTATGGAATGGATCGCATTATCTTTACAACAATACTTTCAGCCTACTGGCTGAACCACTGCTATTGTCAGGCGGAGTCACTTGACGTGTTTGATCTACAACCGGCACTATTTCATGTCTAAGCCGTTACACTTTTTCATTCAATACCGAGACTCATAAGAGTCGCCCGAGGAGGTTAGGCAGAGCGTTTTGATGGATTAAATCTGCGCGTTACTTAAGAACCGAAACTGGAGTAACTGCAGGAACCTTCGAGAGAGAGAGAGAGAGAGTCTGCGTCATCTGTGTGCATTATAACTTGCATATTCACCACCTTAAGCTTTTATTGTCAGTGGATTTAGCGAACGATAACCTCTAAGACGCAAACGTAACCACCCTTAAGTTCTCTTTATCGGATTGCAGTCCTCTGGGGTGAAAGAAACGTTCGGAGATCTCATCAAAATGTGCCTCGCCTCAAGTGGGACGAGGCAGTTAAAACTGTTCTTTGGTGTTTTACGGTGTCGAATGTGGAGTGGGTTGTTTTAAAGGTAGTGAGGATTAGCAGCGACAACAGAAGGAAATAAACGAGACAAATTAAGTGGTTGCGAAATAACGACTCCAGAGACCATCTTTTATAGGGTGTGCGGCGAACAGTTTAACCGGTTTAATTTACGACACTGACATTTTTATTGTGTTTAGAGTCCGGTGAATAAGGATTCTCCTGCTTTCGTTTTTGGTTTCGCTTAGCTTCTGATGTTGTGTAGTGACTCCGTAATGTACGGCTCTTAAGGTTTTGTTCAAGGGACGGGTGGAAGAATTTTATATTTTTTGCGAGGATGTATTGGGAGCGTGTGATAGAGGATTTATAAATATTTGCTGCTTTCCAGAAACTTTCAGCGGATATCGCGACCTGGAAAAGGAAGAAAATAGGGGGATAATAAGAAGAGAATACCAGCGGAAGCAGTGTGTTTAGGAAGAGTGAATAACGACAACATCAGAAAGGCGGACGGAAAAGACGAATACACAGAAAGATCGAAATAAAGTAAGAA
Source organism: Typopeltis vanoorti (assembly GCF_054136105.1). Lineage (NCBI taxonomy): Eukaryota > Metazoa > Arthropoda > Arachnida > Uropygi > Thelyphonidae > Typopeltis > Typopeltis vanoorti. The sequence continues at coordinate 108,797,306 of NC_143562.1, read as the reverse complement.
TAATGGAATCCCTCAGGCGAGTTCAAGCGAGATGAATGAAATATGATGCGCTAACTGGACAGAGAAACAAAAGTGAAAGGAAAAGTGGGGTTAAGAGAACGAAGTAGTAAATAGAGAGAGAGTATGGGTTACTTGTTTCCTTTTCCATTTTAAGAAACTGAATTAAGATGCTATACTGCTACACATTTTCCGATTTTTTTATTTATGCACAACATAGTTATTTTGAATTTTTAGAATTGCATAAAAGAAACGTGCTTACACTATGGAGAGGATAGTTTGATGAAGGAGTCACTGAACATTGCTCACATTTGTTCTGTTTATTTCTAGTGTTGTAATGTTAAAGTTCCGAATTCAACAGGTTGGATGCGCTTCTGTGTGACCACGAATGGAGAACCAGTTTTATGGGAGAGTTCAGCTTTTTTCTTTCCCAGTGGTGGTGGAAGGTTTTGTTTTGACCTTTTAGTCCTCATATAATGTAAAGTATTGCAGATTTCTCTCTCTCTCTCTCTCTCTCTCTCTCTCTCTCTCTCTCTCTCTCTCTCTCTCTCTCTCTCTCTCTCTCTCTTTCCCTCTCCCTCTCTGAAAATTCTTTATCTAGTATTTTTTAAGGCGGTTATATAATAGATGGACTTAAATCGACTTCATTTCAGTCCCGTGCATTTTTGTATATTTCTCTAAAAATTTGCAGCTCTTGTGAGTGAGTAATCAAATCATCCACTGAAACCTTTTTTGTTCATTTTCTTTTAGGCTTGCACGGTGATCCGAATGCATTTTTGAAAATTATGGAGACACCTACCGTGTTTGAATAAAAACTTTAGTTTAATATAACTAAAATCTACAATTCGACATTTCGACCTTTATGTCAAGGTCATCTTCTGGAGCGTACAAATATACACAGGAAACAAGCTATACTACAATCAAACTGGTTCGTTAAAGACACTGACCAACCGTTACCACAATTGTTGGCCTGACCTCTGGTGGGTAAAAAAAAACTTAAAAATAAAAAATTATACATCAACGCTAGAGTCCTATTATTTGTGTTGTCTACTATATACATATATTAACATCATTCCAGCCAGTTGGAGTGGGGTGGTTTCTAATACTAGCGGATTGGCTAGAGTCCTGACTTATGTTGAATCTTTCATATTAGGATGGCTGAATGTGTGCCATCCAGATCCTTAGAATTTTCATGCCATCTTTGTTATTGATATTTGGGTGGTTTATCAGGATTTCGCAGGATTCCTTAAATTTTCTTTCGTACCAGGTTTTTGTGCGGTGTAAGGAGCAGGTGCTTTTCCAGTTGATTTCGTGTAAGGTGTTAAGTGCGTGGTCTGAGAGGCCTGCTTCACCATAATGGTTATATTTAATGTGTCTAATGTGTTCTTTCTTGCGTATAGGGATTGTCCGTCCTGTTTCACCAATGTACGGTAAGTTACAGGTGCAGCGGATGCAATAGACTCCAGGATGTGCTAATGGGAGGGGAGGATCCTTAGAGGAGCTGAATATGGTTTTAATTTAGTGGGTGGTTTAAAGGTGGCATTGAGGTTATAATGTTGTAGGATTCTGTTGTTTTTTCCGATAACCCTTTAATGTATGGGATGGCTATGGTTTTACTGTAATCTAGATTCGTTTTTGTTGTAGTTTTATAGAGTATTTTATTGACAGTATTTTTGTTATAGCCATTATTTATGAATAGTTGTCTCCATAATTTTTAAAAATGCTTTTTTGTTCAGTTTGTTTTATTTGGAAAAAGGTTGACAATTTTATTATTAGGTATTGTTCTTCATGAGTTCCTGCTGATGGTAAAGGATGAACATAACTGATATCGTAAATTAGTGGAATATTTATAAGAGGATCGTAATTGTCATTAACACTGGAAATGGGTGAATATATTAATTTGCAGATAAACATGTTTCTTGATGCCTGACATTTCAGGATGCAAATTCACTATGGAATCAGTCAAATGCTTAAAGAATTGGGTCCGTAGAAATCGCATTATCTGGCAAATGGAACCTTTTGTAGGAATTTTAACTTCTCTATTCTTTGAGCTTTTTTGGCTAAACGGCTGCACTCCACTGAGCAAAACAAATTATTTAACCTAATGGAAGAATGTATAGGTGTTTATCTCAGATGCCCGCCAACTCCCTGTCATTTAGTCGATGATTTTTGTATTCATATAAGTCGATAGGAATAATAGAGAACTATAATAATTCGTACTCGAAGTGTAGATGGCTCTGGGAGTTTTCTTCTGTTTTTATGTTTTATAGAAAACAAGAGAAAATATCGAGAACAACATGAGAATGTATATCGAAATAAAATCATTTCAGGGATGATTTCTGCATTTAATACAAACCTTACTGCTGATATAACAGTTCGAAGCTCTGAAGTTCTGCACTTGCATGTTTAATATATAACTTTATTCGGAAGTTGGTCCTCAGAAACGTGTAATCGTAAGAGACAATATGGAAATACTTACGATGTCGGCGAAAACTTCGTGCTAGTCATCAATACGATGTGCTTAGACTTTCTCTGTAGAAAAGCTCCGTGTACAAAATTTATCAAGGAGTAGAGGAATGTTCTAAATTTTTTAAAGACAACTTGAGTTAAACCTTTGCTTGCTCTGGAAACTCAGTTTTGTCTTCTCTCTAAACTCACAAATTGATCTGAGCACCTTTTTCGTGTTAATCCATTCTGTTCCATCTACAGAAAAGCCCATCTGTGAAGTGACCTAAATTTGCTCAATAAAATATTGCTGAATACTTTATATTCAACCGAATACTTATTTTTATCTGTTCAACAGACAACAATACTTTAGGCTATCAGATTGTGATACTTTGTAAAGTTGGAGACATTCTCTGGGTTTTGTTTTTCTATTTTTCTAATTCACTGGTGGAGTTTCGGGTTAAATTAATTTTACGTAGCAAATATTTCGCTGTGCCTTTAATATGACCACGAAATGCTCTCGCCTCCTTGATTCGTGGTAATGTGTCGTGTTGTCTGATAAATGATCTCGGAGATAATGGATATCATCCTTCCCTGTAGAGAAAATATTTTAAAACATTCTCCTTAGAACAGTTATATTTGTCTTAAAACCCCTTATTCAATGAGCGAGAAGTATATTTTATTTAAACTGCCTTAAATAGTGGTGCACGGAGACTTTTTCCCCTCAGCGGTACGGCTGTGCAAGTTCATTACGTTAAACAAGTCAGTCCTCTTCTGTTTCCTTGATATTTTTGGAAAGGTCTGAAACAATTGGAATTCTTCGAAAGCAACATGATCAGAAAAAGACACAAAGAATAAGGAAGATGGGGAGGTGGGGGATGTCGAAAACAAGGCGGTTCTCTGCGGACAGATGTCTTAACGTCACCGTCGAGTAGAGATGCTGCCAGAATATACGTGGCAAAGAGCAAATGATCTGACTCTTATTTTGGATGCGCGTGCGTATAACAAACCTCAAGGGAGGTAGAGAAAAAAGAAATGCTTGCAGTTTTAGCGTCTCTCTTCTCGTTTCATTTCCCTGTCTTCATCTTCCTGCCTTCACAGCATCGCGGTCCCCGAGGATTCGGAGCAATGTCCGGAGGAATCTAGTAAACAAAACAGTAAATGGAATATAATGGAGTCTGTGTCCGATGAGCTTAACAGAGCAAAACATTTGCTTTCTAGTCTTAAAGCTCCTCCTTTAGGGAACATACGGTAACTATTCTAGCAACGTTATAGTTGTAGAGGAAGCGTAAAACTAAATATTTTCTCTCTCTCCCTCATTTAACCATTCATTCTATTATTTAAGAAAAGACACCTACTTGGAGTGTAGAGAATGATGAAAAGCCAAGGACTGTTTTATTTCTTTCTTCACCAATTTACTTAGCGTGGTCATTGAAAATCGCATTATTCAAAGTTCTACATTTCCGACTCTGTCTTCATTAGTTGGAACAATCCTGAATGCGAACGTAGCCCTCTGGTGGGATGGCAGTGAATAGTTCCAGTAATCTGGAAAGAATGGGGGTTCTATTTGCTGATAGCACTTGGAATGTTTGTAGGAAGTATTTAGATCTCTCCGTAGTTTTTTATTCTAGTTCCCAGTGATCAAAATAAACATTCTGTAGAAAGTGAATAGTTACTGGTTTAAAAGGACTGTTTTGGTGCACAGTTTTTAATGAACCAAACGGAAATTTGACCGATCTCTTGAAATAGAGTAATTTAAGTGACAATGAAAAGCTATCTAACAATGAAACCAGACACGTGTCCATTATTGTTACAGAGCTTAGCAGACGAAACAGAACATTAGTTACTTTTATCTAAACTGTGTGGAGCTTAATGCGTTTTATATGTTTGTTTTTTATGATTGTATATCTTGTAAATAATATTCATTATTTTTAGGATCATTCGTACAAGAGCTTACTATCATTGAATAATGAACAACTGTTAATGGTATTGTATTATTGTTCTTTTAAGGAAATAAAGGGAAAAAACCGTATTCCTCTAGATGTTGAAAGAACACAATTATTTCCCACCTTCTGTTCCCTTCACTGCGCAGTAGACCGATATATTACTGATTAGAGAGTAGCTGTATTGGTCGTAAAATGCGCTTCACTCATATCGGACTTTTCTATATCGCCAAAGTGACCGACAATAATTTACATCAATCCTGAAGCGGTCAATATCGTCTGACTAATAGCAGTCTTCAAGAGTAGCGAAGTCCATTATATGTGATTATCTTCCTTCGCACATCTGGTTTCCAATAATCTGATTTCCTTGAAGTAGTTTATCTTTCGGTACGCTCATTGTACTCATGATCTCTCAGACAGCATGCTATTTCTAACTTCGGTGGAAATCTGAGTCGGTAGCATTTATCAGCAACTGTAACAAAATAATCTAAAACTGAAGATCGGTACACTCGATTGAAGACGTAAATTTAGTGCTGTGACTCCATTTATTTAGAAACCTGGCATAAATCAAGAAAGGTGAATGATCTGAGAACGCTTTTGTCTGGTCTCGCTAACAGATCGTATGAACAAAGTGTAATTTTCATACATATTTAGCAACATTTGAATTTATTGTTTTAGCTTTCGATTTTTAGCTGAGCATGAAATTTATATCCATTTTGAATAGTTACCTAATCGAAAGATTGTCATCTCATAACAGGCTTCAAGAAGGAAAATCCATCTTCTTTCGTTTTCTCCAAGAAATATAATATGCGAGAAAAGAGCGAAGTCGTTATAGAATTATGTTTTTATACAAATCCAATGGAGAATTTTCAAGGAATAGGACGTCTAATGTATTCTAGGTTTAAACCTGTATGACCATATTTATATAAAACTAAATAATTATGCGGTCTAGTTTCTTAATGAGCCGGGAATGGTGTAGTAGGATAAGTAGAGAATTCGTGAAGTGCATATCAGTTAAAACTATATCTTTTTTATAATACAGTTTAATTGATAGTCTTTATATTTTATGATGAAATGAGACATGCTATAATAAAAGCAACTACTATTATACAAACGCACAAGGAAAATGTCTGCAAGAGCAGTAATTCGATTAGAAGGAGGTGCGTAGTAAATGTTACTAAATAGTTATTCAGAAATGAAGATGAAATTATGTTTTTCTGATCAAGCAACACAAACGCTAACAGGATTGTTCTCTTTTATTTCGAAGAAAATGATTTCTGGGAGAATAACTATAAGAGAATAACTTATTGATTCAAAATCCCTTTATTCATACAAATGGATATTAGTTATGCAGAATTTAAGTTCGTAATAAAGTCCACTTAACTCAAAATTATGACTTAAAAATCAGATTATCAAATAAGTGAAATTTAAATGTTGAGCTTTTTACTCCCGATATTTAAAAATCTTGAAAATATTATTTAAAATGTGGAATGTTGTTCCAGTCAGTAATGGTTATAACATATTCGTACGAACTCGTAATAATATTCATCTCTTCTCAAAAAATTCATCTCTTTCTCTGTCTCGATATGAAATTGTTATGCAGTCAAGAAGCTTGCTTGCCATGAGAGTTGCTTTACACGTGAGAAAGGGGTATACTCTTGCAGTGTGAAGCACTGTGAACATTTAGAAGGTTTCTCAATTTTCGAATAGTTTGCGCTTTTTTCTTCCAATTTTCCCCTGGTCATACGTATTAGTAGACATGTATTCACATAAAAAGGTCTATTAAGCCAGCTGTAATACCAGAGACTCTCTTCCAAACGAAGGTGTATTTAGAAGACTATAGCATATTTTCTTCAAATAACTATACATAGGCAGGCTGCGTAGTTTTGTCCATATTCGATACTAATGTACTGTAAATTCGGAGGTATGTCATGTGTGATATAAAAATACAAAACGTATTTTACAACAACAACTGATTTAAAATCTGATGTATATTTACTCTTGTTTTTGGCTTACTGTCTTCATGACTTGATAATAACAGATTGATATCTGTTGCCATATATTTTGTCCTCAGCAGCTTCCTTACCATAATGCTATGTGATGTATGAAGACCCAGAAGGACTTTAAGCAATCCCTAATTATCTAGAAAGAGGGGAAAGAAAGTGTATGACAATTTCTTTTCCAGATATCGGTTTCCCTCTTACTTCCCCTCTTTTCCTTAACAGTTTCTTTTTGCCAATGTTCATTTGTCACAGCTTGCAGACATTGTGGGCGGAGAAGAGTGTAAAGATACAATCAGGGAGTCAGACGTATCGGTCTTCTGGCTGTCACTAATTTAATAGTTGGGAACAATGGAAAACAACAGCTGAAAACAGCGAAGCCGGTGACCTTCTTAGGAGCAACACGAAAGACGGGATATCGATAGGGGAAAGGTCTATTAATAACCTCGAGTTTCCGAGCACTACTTACAGATGGTGGGTGCAGAAGAAAGTTGTTTTTGACACGCTTGCAGAACCACCACGTCTCTCTGACAAGAAGATAGAACACGGCAATGCAATTCGCTTCCCCTCCTGCAGTGTTTGAAACTCACGAACAAAATCAATACTGCACTATAATTACAGCTTAATGTGCGCAATGAGGGGGAACAGCGCCGTCTGTTGTCAGAAACTTAAAGGAAAAGGACTGAGGTGATTGATGTGTGGAATAGGCGGTGCTTTGGTGTTAACTCTGGATATTTAACATTACTACATATATAGAGCGACAGTTTTTTCCCTTATATTGCTTATATATTTTTTAAAAAATCTAATTCATTCGATTTATTTATTAAAAGAATCCTTAACATTAATTTTTGAAAATAAATAAATAAAAGAATGGCAGATGCAGTTTCCTTTTTGAAAGAGGTAGATCGTAATGGGCACAAGCAATCTTCTCTAGGTACATATTACGGAATATTGATCTAAAAGATTTCTCCAGTTTAAAGTGTTTATAAGTTTAAGATGAAGTAACCTAAGTAATAAGTAGTTCATTTTTTTTCTTCTTTCGTTTTCTCATTCATTTACTTTACACTTTAGATAAAAGTTAGAAATCGATAACTGAATTTGAGGAGGTATAACTCACATGAATATGAAGGATATCAGAAAAGCAATTATATGCTCTCCGTGTCTTTTTCTGATAATAGAGAAAAACAAGTTACAGTTCATCGTGTCTGCAGAATTTCACTGATTTCAAAATCTTTGTAAAAATGCACTTTAACATTATGGATTTATGGATTTTAAGAATAGATTATACAGGTTAAAATATTTTATTTCAGTTGTTTATTGACGTTGTTTACAACAATCTCAATGAACAATAAATAAATGTAATAAAACATCCGTATTCTTCATTGATGACAAGTGACAATACTAACTTAAAAGCATCTCTTGGAGTTAGGGATCAAATGATTTTGGTAATATCCCAGGGAGGTAAACTAATAAGAAAATGTTATATACGTATTTTAACTGAGTTACTTATTTTAATAAATTTTTACTAACCTCTGCCCAAGTTAGATTTTAAGAATTAATTGCATAACTGCTACTTATTCATTGCTAGCAACAGCAGTTTCTTTACCCCTGTACCCTCACTTTCTCTGAATAGCTTTTGTGCATTGCATGTTAACTCGCTATTCTCGAATCTTCCGTTTTCAGTGTTTTTTTTTTTTTTCCTCTAAAGTTCACCATGTTCAGTTGCTTCGTTATCCGTGGAAAACTTGGATATTTCGCGCCCCATTTTAATGAGAACGGTCAAGATGCAGAGTACGGTTCTGCACGAATGATTTTATGCCGTTCGCTTTCTTTTTAATGGAAGCGGCTTCTCTTGTGAAAATGAAAGAACACTGATGTTTTGCCAGTGAAGGATGCCACTCGTGATTATGTGATGCAGCGAAGTACATAACAACTAGGAACGGGAATGCACCCAAACAGCACGCTGACAGCGCCTGTAATGCAAGCATCCATATTCAGCTCACGACCCGTCTACGGGTGATGAATTGGCCGGTGAAATAGTTGACAGAGATACAACCAGACGAGGAGAGCCACGCCCATTGTTCCCATTGAAATTATCAGAGCCAGCATTTAAGTAAAACGTAAAAGAAAGCTGCACTGGGGAGCGATATATGCATATAGAGACAAACAAAATGCCCGATAGCATTCGTGCTTTCAATCCTAGCGTCTTTTTAAGAGTGGAATTCGCAGAATTTGTAAAGTCACATCCCCCCTATAATCCTTCCATAATAGGAGATATACCGCTTTCGTTTTAGGAATAGCAGATTGGATTTTTTTTTTATTTTCCGCTGTCATAGCAACGTGCATTCGAAATGAGGAAAGATAAGCTGCTCTTATTTCTCACGCGTGCTTCTCCCCCACACACATTCACAGATATGTCAGTTGAATTCTTTTCTAAAGCTTTGGTGCTAACAGAACGTTAATGAGATCTCCGGTAATCATGTTGTATTCAACACAAACATACTCGTCTGATGAAATCTGCAGTTTGTAAAGTATTAGTTTACTATTTGGAACGAGTAAACATCTGGTTCACATGCGAATAAGTTAAGGTTTAATTTTATTTATTATTGGAATTTAATAAAATATTTATTCTGCAGATATTGCGAGAGAGAGACTAGCTTAATGAGTTGTACAATTATGAAGGGTTTGTGCTCATCTGAAAGAAATAAGTGATTCCTATCATCCTATGGTATTAATTATCCCCATTAAAACTATTCAGATGAATAATTTTAATGGGGATAATTAATGTTAAGTAAACATCCTAATCTAAAATATACGGGAACATCACTATGAATAGATTTTTGTGATAACAGATCCTGATAAAAATATTACTATAGGCTTAAATATGGATTCTGATTTACCATTAAACACACTCTTAGCTCGATGTTGTTTTTAAGTAATGGGCCAACATTATAAAAAAAACATTTCGTATTTGCTGTTTATAGTGAAAACGCAGATAGTAATAACAGCAGACTGTGATTCCAGTCCCATTAATGGAACAGAGTAACACAATTATTGTGCTATTGGATGCTTGAAATGCTTATGCATATAATATGGTTTCTATAACAGGGATGTCGCATTATACAACTATTGATAACAGATGATGTGTCCTGCACAACTAGTTCTAAAGAAATAAGAGATAAAAAACAAGTACAACATAATATTCACTATGATCTTCACTCGGTCATTTTCATTTCGAGTAAAAGCGTAGGAAAATCAAAATTATCTTAACATTATGCTGTCAGGGCGTTTGCAGATATATCTTAGATAGTTTAGAGAATCAAATGAATAATTACATTCGGCTACTGAATAGTTTATCTAAACTGAGTTAAAGTTTGGTACGCGATACTTTTTGCAATTATATATATATATATATATATATATATATATATATATATATATATATATATATATATATATATATATATATATATATATATATATATAATCTGTTAATTGAACTGTCTTCTTTCTGGTAGCATTCAAAGGAAAAGACCAAGAAAGGCACAAACATACTACCTCAATAACCCGAAAAGAGAAATCTATCTCTCCAGAGGTCTGGTTATCATTAAAGGTACTATTTTAAACGAAATGGGATCTTCCTTGCGACAAATGAGACGGGGGGATGCATTTTGGCAACATTAACGTTCACAAAGTAATCGTCTCCCAGGAGAGTGACAAGTGTCGGTGTATAAGACGTTGGTTTTGGCAAATATTTATAGCACTCAAATGTTTGAGTCTACATCGTTTGTCAAATGAATAAAAATGGAGTGTCTATAATTGTGCTGATGACAGCACAATCATGGATTGGATTTCAGATAAGGGAGAGACGGTTACTTATTAATGAGAGAAAGGGTATCTACAAAAGTAAAAGTACAAACTATGGGTACTCCTACATTCTCCCGTTCACTAAAATGCAAATATAACTATTGTAGCCCAGTCATCTTCACGGAAGGCCTTTCGTATATTTTAACGTGGAATTAACCACCTAAACTTATGGATACTAAACGCAATCTGGGCAGGTCATGGGCCTTAAAGGTCTATAAGTGCCGCTGATTATTATTATTATTAAATTGCAAATATTGATTAAAATAATATGCAGAAGAAAAAATCTTGCGATTAGCAATTTGGAGTGAAAGAATTTATTATTATTTGTGGGTGAACAAATTTAATGTGAGCACTACAAAGCTACAGACTAGAACAGGCAAACTTGCTAGAGGAACACGCACACAATTAGCAGACACAATACACTAGTCTCATAGCCTGCGTTTCTTCACTGGTACTTCCGAACAGCAAGAACAATATCATCTGTTCCTTCACGTCCTGAATAAATAAATTTGGCCAAGTAGTTAGCTATCACTCTCCAGCCAACAGGCACAGCACAGGTTTGAATTCTTCTGTGGATATGCAGTTTGTGAATGTCTTTAGGTGGGAGATGAATTTCATTTTCCGGTGTGATACCACCAAGCTCATAGTGCTTTGATAAAGTTTCATGTTTGGTTTCTGGAACAGAAATTCAGGATTATGTAAAAAAAAACAAAACAAAACTACAACAATTATTATTCTACATATGGTTCTAATATACTATAGGTTAAAAAAAGATTTTCTGCTGTATTGGCAGCATCTTTTCCGCGCATTACCTTCATGTACCATCATTATTAAAAAAAACTAAAAAACGTAATCCAAAAATGGGCTTGATATTACAAAAATATTCATATAAATCAAAGTTTTGAGGTCCAACACCGACTCATACTAAGAATGTTGGTTCGAGTTGAGTGTTGTGTGGAATTTATGTGTTCTGCATTTGTTAGATGCTTTGAACAACTTGATGCTTATGTTCTCATCATAAAATTGCAGATCATGAAGATCTTGCGCAAATTTGTGTTATTTTTTACGTCAATTGAAAATTTAATCGCTTTATAAATCATGAAATTTATTTAATCATGAGTGGCTGTTAATAAGAACATACTTTGAAGTGTAATATCCATCCCTTTTATTGTTTAAAGTGGATTTTCGCGAATCCTACTTTTGAAGGCTTCTCGCAAAACAGACCCCTTTTTGAAGGAGTCTTCGTTATGTATTGGAATAATAATAATAATAAGGTATGCGTTTTGAAAAAAAATACTTATTCAGGAAAACACTTAGATGCATGGAGTTATTTTCCAGAATCTCCAGTTTCCTGAATATAATCGACTAATGAAATTCACATCAAAGGGATTGAAATTGTTATTCAGATTTATCTCCCGCGTGCAAGCCGACGACTGTTCTTAACACAGTTATTTGGTTCAATTCTTTTTCACGCCATGTAAATCATTATATTCTCATTTCTGTACTTAGCCAACGATATGAGAGGTAATTATGCGTAGTTAATGGTAATTACTTGCCTTTAACGATAATTAGAAACATTGGTCTTGGGAATTATTCACCATATTGCTGGATACTTTCAAAACAAATCAAACTTTATAGCAAGTATTGAATTGAGCTTAGCGAAAATGTACGTTTTGTGCTTCGCTCTATCTGTGCTTACCTAACATAGGCTCTTCTCGAATTAAAGAACTCTGTGCTGAGGCAATGGTCTTCATACCTCCAAAAGGTGGTGGTGGTGGTGAGTAACAGTAGCATAGCATTCTTGCAGCGGTACAATAGTAGCCTTTCATATGCCGCTATATAAGAATACAGCAGTGTTCATGCGCCCATACAATAATATTCGTTACTCGACGTCTGGCAAGTAATACTATAGCATATAATTTGGTTTAATTGGTATAACTTAATAAATTTTGTTTTCGATTTAATCAAAAGTGGGAATGTCCCGAAGACGTTTGGTAAAGATCTAAAATTTCACTATAATCTGTTAAACCAAACTGCTTAGCGCTTGGTTTCCAAACTCACGATTACTTGTCGCATTGCCACCTAATTCTTTTCACTTTATTTGCATAATGCCGTAATTCTTGAATACTGATGTGAAATCAAATCTCTTACACAAACGTACTCGTCTTCACATGTTCTGCAGTTCAGTTTGATTCTGTGGACGTTTTGAACCAGAATAACTGTGAATAGAATATCAGAAGATTTTAAACCTTCTGCTCTTAACAGCATCGTTTTTATCAACATCTTTCTTCTTTGCTTTCACTCAACGTCATTCTACCTACTAAAGGAAAATGTTATCCTGTGCGATCTGACACGAGGGAGGCGTCTTCTGATGGCTTGCTTGAAATTCAGAAATGCGAAAATGTTTTTTTTTTGTCAATAGATTTCTGTATTAAGTTACCGCACGGAAAGTGTTTTGTCGTATAACCTAAAGCTTTTCTTTGCTTACATGCCCTTTGTATCCGAATTCTATGAAGATCAAGAGTGGAACTGCGTAAGTCAAGCATAGCAGCTTGACGGCGCGTGAACGGAAGCTGATTATTATACAGCAAGGAAACATTTAGGATGTTTTCGAGCGAGATTTACTGGAATAGATGGAGTGGTTCTCTCTTTTTTTTTCGACGTTCTATGGTGAATCTAACAGTGGTCTTAATGGACTTCTCGACTCTCTAGAAGACAAAGATCTAATTAATTACGACATAATATGTAGGCTTGGCTACTATTTACATTTCTTCCATTGTAATCGTATTTAATTAAGTGCATTAATAATTATAAAGTCATTTTAAACATAGTTTATACATCTATACTATAAACGGCATTATGTTATAATAAATGCGTTAACCTGTCAATCGTTGGTATTATTTGTGGAGCTTTGTGAATCGCTGTTGTGCTGTAGAATGTTTACGAGAGTGGTGTACACCCATAGAAAGCAAGCCAAATCCTCGGCTGTGTGAGATGAAGGGTATATGTCAAGTCTTGTAAAATGTTGATTGTAAAGGAGAACAGCTTACTCGTACTTCCTAAAGGGAGGGGGGGTGGGTTTGAAAGTCTGCGTATCAAAAGAGATTCCATTCAATTTGATTTTAGCTTCGTTTTTAACTCTTTGTGGTGCATCGTTGTAAGCAGAGGATTGATAGACAAAGGAACTGTTCAACAAAAAAGTGCATTAAAGAAGAGGGGGAGATCCATGCGAAAGAAAAAAGCGCTTCCCATTAAGTACACCCTTTAAGGCAACAGCGGTCTATCGCTCCTATTGTTTACATTTTAAGAGAGATGCTTCAGATGAGAGAGGGGGATTTTCCGGTCCTTGCAGAGATTTCTGCGCTGATCCGGATACATATGCAACAACGTCTCCGGATAAGAAGCCGCCTGTGCCCAACGGCGGGTGCTCCCATTAATGCCAAGAGAATCAATAGGCCTTGAGAGCAGGGAATCCTGAGAGGGGGAAACTCTCTATTGACAGTGATTGATGCTCTTTGGATGGCGGAAATCATTACACGCATTGTAGCTGGCGGTTTCACGATGATTGTAGATCGTACAGTTCTGACACCATTTATTTCTTGATATTGACAATAGAAAACATGTCTTATTACTGTGTAGTACACAGAATGCCACCAGAGGTCGCCCACATTCATACACAAAGAAACTACCGCAAACCTCAGCACTTTCTGTAAATGATAGCATAGATGAAAGCGAAACAGGCATCATAACTCTGCTGTTACTTTTTTTATCCCCGTTTCTTGCAACCCGCATGAATCCAACCTTTGAAAGCAAATTCAGCTTGCAATGTGACTCGCGACATACATATTGCATGGTTTTATTTATTGGTACTTCGTGCCCAGAGCGAGTTTATCACAGGATTACAGCTCAACAATTAACGTGTTATTAGCATTCAGCGCCGCGCTTTGGTAAACTGCATTACTAGCGTATTGGATGAATGATATCGCGATATCACACGAGTTTCTTCCGATAGGTTAAATGTATAACAACTCAATAGTGTAAGTTTTTCTGTCACGCTCTACGATTAACACTATCACTACAACTACTACTAATTACACTTCTGTGGTGTGCAGTAAACGCTACGCTTCGTTTTCAGCTGAAGTTAGCAATTATCAGCAGCTTTGTCACCGATGTGACATTTCGCATTTTCGTTTCCCATTTCACAATTATTACAGTAGGATTCTTGCGTCTTCCACATCGAGCTGCATTGTTTCCAAACAATCGACCGTTCACGTACGATTAACTTCGAAGTATAACTACTAACATACGTCATAGCACGCACCGAAGATCAAAATGTGTTTTTATTTCAGTTCATTTCGCATTCGAGCGAATCGCAGATTACTTCCATCACATTAACTGCATTTAAGCGAGTGCTTCAAACAATCAGCCGTTCTAACAATTTAATTTATAATATTCTGTGTGACGTCTATACGCATGTCTGACATACGACGAGAATTGTATTTATTTACTTCTGTTCTTAATAATTGAAACACTACCGGAAAAAAGAAAAATTTCGATAAATATCGATACTTAATTCAACTGAAATTGTTTCTCTGAATTTAATGTTTTTATTCTTGCGATTTACTTCTTTAGTGCTTTATATAATCACAGTAAACATAAGAATAAAATGTGGGACAGCAAGAAAAATGTGATCCAAGTTTAAGCCTGAAACTTAATTCCAGAGATGTATTTCATTGTAGCGGCAGAATGGAACTGAGTTAATCTCGCTGATTTTAATAATACACGTCTGCTTAGGCTGTACTGCGATTCTGAGATATATCTATAGATCTGGCAACACTAGCGCCACCTGCGACTGTCTTGACAATTAGCGAATTCTTAGTTTCAACGCTAGTTAGTTGCGCTTACGGCGGTCAAGTGTTATAATAAGTTACAGGATGTTTATTTTTGAAAGTTCTTTCGGTTTTACTCTTTGCATTTGTTCATGGTACGTTATCATAGTGTGTGCGCTTGAGCGTTTGCACTAACTGTTAAGGATACAATTCCCTGGTTATTAAATTTGTTTTCGTTGCCAAGAAGATAAATACGCCGTTACGTACTAAAAGTACAACATCTAGAAATTTAAATTGCCGCAATGTAACGGCAAATAAATTTAATGAAGTTCGCTGTTTGATTATTATTGCTTATAACAAGTATTCTGAATAAGTGTTTTAATAATTTCTTTATTTCTTCATCATCATAGGACCAGTTCAACCTAGACTTTATACTGAAGATGCCTCGAAACTGTTTTTCTTTTCTAGACACGTGGCGTCGTCCCTTTTTTTTCTTTCATTCATTTTCATTTGTCTTTACTGCCACAAAGCTTATATTTTCTTAGTCTTTCCTTTAAATGGGTAGAAAACGTCCCTCTTCCCGACTCTCGACCATATTAAATTTCCATTTGAAATGTACTTGATGAATAACTAGATATACCCTCAAGGACTGTCTAGTCTACTGTGAATTATAATGAGCTCCGTACTCTGTTAGCCAATCGGCGTCGTTGCATCTATGTCTCCCGCACTGTCGTTTTGCTTGTTCCATGTTCACCAGCTACAACCTCTGACAAGTAAAGCTGAGGGGGGGGGGGCGAAGGAGAGGGAGGAAACGAAAGACTAAAGTTAATAGAAAAGTGCACGTGTTTTCTATCAACCACACACCCTTCGTCTTAGATAAACTGCATAACATCTTGAAAAGCTGAAAACAGTGTAAAGATAATCAGTAACACGACGTTGCAAGGAAGAGACTTCAGAATAAGCAAAGATGCCAAAGCACAGATTTAAAATTGTTATCGCAAGGTAATTACGGCTTGGATTACACTTTCCAGGAGGTCACTCCATCATCTAGACGCCATTATCGTCGCGATGTGAATATTTCAGCTCGAAATCTTTATTTCGTGGTATTATTTAGCATATGAAATATGCTGACAGAATATAATTTTACAAAATTAGTTTTTTTTCTTTCTAATTAGAATAGTTTTCTTTTTTTGTTTTAGCAAACAAGAGAAATGAATCAAATTAACGAAAAAACCGAAATCATTACTGCAGTGTGTGGAAAATGCGATAATTACTTATTCGGTTCTGCTAAGAGAATATTGAAACAATGGAAAATCCTCAGAACTTAATTAAAATAAACCGTAACAAATTATCGAATGCGTGCTTGTCATTTCCTGGGTCTCTGTGAAGTAAATCCGTCGTTTTTTTTATATGTTTAAATTAAAAATTTCAGCTCTGTGAAGGTGTCCTTCTGTATACGTGAGTTGCATGATGGGTTTATATTTACGCTGCTCTTATCTGTCTTTTCAAACTCCGTTTATTTGAATTGCGATTTTTTTCTAGTGACTCTGATGCGTTGTTGTTGCTTACGAGGCCGGGGGAAAGAGAGAGAGAGAGAGGAGGGGGGCTTCAATATTACCTTGAAGGCAGATTTGTAAACAATAGTCAGCGCTAGCATGTTCCTTATTGAAACAACATTGAATTTTTTTTCGGATCAAATCATAATGGGAGAGCCATTGCTCTTCCTGTTTACGAAACTAAAATCTTTTCCAATAATAGTTCATCCAGATAAAAAATCGTTTTCAGCGACAACTTATCCAGATTAAAGAAAACCTCTTCAAAGCGACATTTCCTCCAGGTTAAACCCTCTTCCAGGAATATATTCATCCAAGTTTCAAAACATCTAAGAACAGCTCATCCTGGTTCAAAAACCTCATTCGGGTTAAAAGAATCTCTTCCAGAGCAATAGTTCATCCAGGTTAAAACCCTCTTCCAGGAACATATTCATCCAGGTTTCAAACATCCAAGAATAGCTCATCCTGCTCGAAAAATTATTCCACAAGCATTTAATCTAGATTAAAAAAATCTCTTCCAGGAACAGCTCATCCAGGTTAAAACACTCGTCGAGGAACATATTCTTCCAGGTTTCAAAACATCTAAAAATAGCTCATTCTAGTTCAAAAATCTATTCCAGCTGTAGTTGATCCAGATTAAAAAACCTCTTCCAGAAATATATTTATCCAGGTTTTCAAAACATCTAAGAACAGCTCACCCTGATTCAAAAACCTCTTCCAGAAGCGACTCAATTCAGGTTAAAAAAACTTTTCAAGCAGCAGCTCATTCAGGTTAAAAAAACCTTCCAGAAATAGCTCATACAGGAACAAAACATCTTCCAAGAACAGCTCATCCAGTTTACAAAATCGACCTATGTTATTAGTCTTGGTTTCTCCATGACTGCAGGTCCCAGAGATAGATACCAACTTCTATCCTGGGCGAATATTCTTTATTTTCCTCCTATCGACTTTAATATAAGATCCTCCCATCTTCCAAGTGGACTACCAGGATTTCTTTTTATGTGTCTTGGCTACCAGTCTGTATTCTTGACGTCCATCTGTTGTCTTACATGCATGCTATATATTCTGTTCGCTTTTTTGTTAATATATCATCTACCACATCTTTAAATCCAGATTTTTCCTTATTTCAGTGTCCTATGTGATCTATCTTGCTTATATTACATTCTTCTTTCTCTTGTCCTTTGGGTTGCTATTTGGTTTTGTTCTTCTTTTTTGCTGTGTTGCATGCATGTCTCTGTGCCATAGTTCATTGCATAATACTGTCAAAAAGGTTGATGATAGAATAATACTGTCAAACAGGTCGATGTTATTTTGATATATATATTTTGGTTTGTGATATTATCTTTCATCGGGTAAAATGCTTTGCAAGGCTTTTTGTGTCTATTTATTTCATCTGATATATCATCGTCCATTTTGATTGCTTGTCCTGAATAAATGTAGCTTTCTACTCTGTCTGTGACTTTATTTTCTGAATTTGATTTGGTGATCATGACAGTATTCATTTTTCATCCACTTTGTCTTGTCAGGGTAAATTTGTAATCCTGTCATTCTACAGTGTAAATCTATTAAATTGATTATTTAATAGATTTACTTTTGATTATTGATTATTAAATCTATTAAATATCTAGTTCAGATGGTTGATGATATATCAAAACCATTCACGTTTATGTTTTGAAAATGTTTTCTAGAGTTATTATAAAGAATTGGGGGAAATGCTATTTTTCTTTACTCTTCTCTCTAGAGTTATTTCAAGGAGCTTATTAAAATATTAAAAAAAGTAATCTGGTTTTTGCTGCCTGTGAATGTTTTGAATTATACATATTTATGGTGTACTACCAGATGTATACTACCATATGATATATGGTATACTACCATATGTATGGTTGTTCATTATCTTGATCTTTTAGTGCCTGAAAAACCGCATTTTGTTCTACTGTGTCGAATACTTTTTTGTAATCGATAAATAGCAGAAAATGTGGATGATATTCTCTGCATTTTTCTGTTGGTTGGTTATTGTGAGTATTTTATAGAGGTGGAAAATGAGACATATTGGTCTATGATTGTCAACTTTCTCTTTTTTAAGGATGAGGATGGTGTTAGTTGATTTACATTCCTCGAATATTCTACTTTCATTGAAGTACCCAAGTACGTTGTTGCTAGAGCTTTAGGAAGATTTCCTACTGCCTTGATATTATCTATTCTTATTTCATCTGTTCCTCGTACTACTCTGTCTACCTTCACCTGGATGACTGATGATTCTACCTCTTTTGGCAGCAGTATTGGTGCTTATTTATACTCATTTAACTTTACTGGAGTGACATTTTGTGCGGATAAGTACAGCTTAATCTGGTAATTCTGGACAGTTTTTTTTTCTATTTCTCGTCTGTTTGTTTTCCTAATATTCTGCTCGTATAAGAGAGCTGGTATTATTGTTTGTTCCATCCTTAATCCCATTTCTATATTTTTAAGGCTCTTTTGTTTTTCTTCTGCTTCTTGTAGTTATTTATTCTTTAAGATAAATAAACTAATTGCTAATCATTATATATTCTAAATGAATATGACCTGAATTTTTAACTTTTTTTCTTTTACGTAGCAGTTCAAGAGTTTCTTGACTGAGATGCTTCCTGCGATTCTTTTCTGTCACAAATTCTACCTGTTTTACATTTCTTTATTTGTTGGTTGCATTTGGCCAGGTCTGTATCTGTTTCTTCCAAGCTCCAATCAATCCGCTTTACTAATTAATCAAACTACTCCCTGTCGGTACATTTTGATTGTTTATGGTTTTATAATGCTCGTATTTTTGCTTCCCGTCTTTTGTTTATGTATGAAGAATGGCTCTTAGTGATAGCTGTGATCCGAGTGTACATCACAGTAAGTTTTTCTAATTATGGAAACATTTTTATTATTCTTCAAATTGTCATAATATGATCTATTTCATTTCGTTACTTCATTTGGAGATCTCTATGCTCATCTTCCTCCATTGCCATTGTAGAAACCTGTTGTTTCATCATCAGCTGTGGAAGTTGGTGCATAGCAGACCAGTATTAACAAATTTTAGCTTATTAGTCTTATATTCTGCAGTCAAATTTTAGCTCATCAGTCTCTTTAAGAATAAAGTCTATTTGAAGTTCTTATCCAAAGTTCTCGTGTTCAGTCTCAAGGCCAAATATTTCGGGTGTCCTACCATCGTCTGCGAGATTCTTAGCATCCCCATGTTCTCAGAGTCAGTCAACACCGCTATCTTGGTTTGTCTTACAAGAGCTGCACAAGACTGACGACAAATGCTTCTAAGAAAGTGACACCTTTTCTGTAGTCAAATGTCCCACTTCTGACCAAGTTCTGAAGCGTGGAGAACAGCAACCTTCACTTACTGAGACTGCGTTCTTTCACTGCAATCCTTTAGATGCTGTCCTGTCCTGAACTCATTTAGCTAGTTATGTGCTCTTCCGGCGTAGCGCTAGAGTAACTGCTCTTATCTAATCCACTAGCACTTGTCTATTCACTGACCTAACTTCCCGCTGGAGTTTGACTCAACCTTCCATTTGGTTACTTGGCTTGACAGGGTCCACCTCATGCAGGTGAATCTGTAATTAGGATGGAGAGACTGAATCTCCTTGTAATAACCCTATGTTGCGCTGTCAAATCCCCATTTGGACCCCCATTAGATACAAAAGCACTTTCAAGAACAGTTTATCCTGGTTATAAAACCTTTTCCAAGAATAACTCATTCAGGTTACAAAACTAAAACATTCTTCAGGAACACTTCGTTCAGGTTTCAAAACCTCTTCCAGGAACAGCTAATCCAGGTTACAAAACTCATCAAGTTGCAGGCAGTGTATTAAATCATCGTTACCAACATACCCGCAGGGAAGAAGTGTAACATATTCAGAACAGAAAGTGGCACTGTACAAAATTATTTTCTTTGTTTACTTTTGGAAGGAAATAGCAGCTAAATAGCACTGGTTTAGATTGCTTGCACAAAACATGGTCCTCCTTGAACACACCAGTCTACTTGAAACTATTAATTACCCTAATCTGATAATATATACACTTTTTGTACAAATATCCTAATATCCGTACAAGATTAAATATTCTTTGATGAGATTCTTGCACATTTTTGGTTGGTTTCATTTTTTATTATAAAGATATGCTATTGAATAATTTTTAAGTTTATGAATCTATTCAAATGGCAAGGTGTCTGCTTAACCTAACCCATACTCTATTAAGGCCCTCAGTGATTTGTAAAATTATTTAAATTACAATATTTTTTAAAATCCTAAATAAGTCATGGCGATGTTTTTGTTTTCATACATTCGCATTTCGAATTTGCTCTGAATACCAATCAACTAAGAACAACTACATAAGTTCGTGCTACATGCTGCTTTTCGCAAGTTAAAAAAAATTTTTTTTTTCTCTTGACATTTAATTCTCTTGACCTCGTATTTAATATAAAGCTAAGCACACACACACACACACACACACACACACACACACACACACACACACACAGTCGCCGAAGCGGACTGCGCCGCATCGCAAAAATGCGACAGCGCACACTCAGGCATGCCAGGTTGCAGCGCATCATCACATTGACCTTGCTTGTGACCCAACGTTTCCTAGAATACCTCCGTACTTCATTCGCATTCCGAAGTGTCGACAACCGCTGACGGCTGAGTCAAGGCCAGCACAATCCTTTATAGCACAATCCATACGCAAAGTGAGGAGCGCCTGATTTTCAAACATGTTTGAACTTGTCGAAGTATCTAAAACTTTCCCAGGATCATATTAATTTTAATAATTTTTCACGGAACACTTATTCACTTTCCGCGGAACACAGTTTGGGAAACCCTGCCGTAGATGGTAGCCTAGGGTACCCTACTCTATACTATAATCTAGTGTTTGGAAACTGTTACTATACTACTGTATAATCTAGTGAACAATGTTATAGCGGTTTATTTTTATTTTCACAGTTTAAATGCAGCTATTTAATAATTTTTAAATAGTTTAGGACCATTTCATGTTCTTGTTCCGTTTTTTTTTAAACTAGCATTTTATGGGATACTTTGAGATCTACGTAAAGCTTTTTCACGATGTCAAAAAGGCTTTATGTAGATCTCAAAAAACTGCTTTTAGTTTATGGTGATTCGGCGAGATATAAACTGATTTGTAATATTCAACAAAGCACATTCGGTGTTATCGTTTGTCTATACCCAAACCGATTCTTCATAAAGAGGTTACTTTCTTGCTCAAAGTTTCCTTCCTCTAATTTCTAACAATTTGTCTAATAATTTCGAGAAAAAAAATGATAGAAGAGATTTGTCTATACTTTTTTAAATCATTTTTATTTTCCCTTTTATAAACTATTACTACTGCAAACATCTTAAAATCAATGGAAACATGCGAGTTATATCACTGCTAAGTTACAAATGTACAATAATGGTTCCATTATACTCATCTGATATTCGTTAACAGCGTTGTTATCAGTGCCATCCTGAAGCTCGTTGTTTTTAGACTAGCCAATATTCATAAACCTTCGCTACATAAGCCTTTTTCTGGAATTTTTGGCATTTGAGAAATACATTTCTGGTATTTTTTATTTTTATTTTCTTTTAATTTATAGTTATTAGATATCGGAAACTGCGTTCAGAGTACTGATTGTGTCCAGGGATACTTTCTTTCATTAGTTAGTTTCATTTTGTATATTTTTATAACTTTAAGTCTTGTATTTTATTGTTTAATATTTCACTAAATTTGCGGTACGAGTTATCATGTTGGATGAAGCACGTTTTCCTTGTGCTGTGCAAAATGTAATTTAATACTAATTGGAATTTAATTATAAATTAATTTCTGTTGTAATTTAATTTAATTCATATTACATTTAAATTTTAAAGTAATTTAATATTATTATTTAATGCCGAACGATTAAAAAATGATCGGAGCAGTTGATGTAGAATTGTTGCTTGAATTTTGTTTTTCCTTAAAGTTCTAGCAAATGAGTAATTTAAACATCGAATTATCTCTTCGATGCGTTAATATATTGTTTGAAACCATGTATGTCAAGTTAATCCATGTACGCTTGAAAGGAACCGCTACTCATCCGCATTCTATATTCATTTCCCCAATTATGATATTGTTAATTTTGATCTCGCCAAGAATGCACTCAAGATGGACTCCTAGTTACTTACCCTGCCACCTGTAGATAGCCATTATGCACCGTACATTATGATAATCTGAATGTAAGTTGATATTTTCAGTTGTTTTAATATTTGTCATTAGTATTATTAACAGGTATAAAAATTCAAATGAAGACGATTATACCTCCAGATTTATTATAATTTCTGCGCTGATAATATTCTTTTAAACCTTCTTATATATCGACTTTTTCGTATGTTTGTAGATCCATTTTATTTCTTGTATTCGCAGGGTTTACACATCTGATCCTCCATATTTCCTCTTGAACAGTTTGCCTTCTTTGAAATATTGTAGTGTATTTCTTGCTTTAAAGGTAAGTTAGCCTGCCTTATACGGAGGTGGAAGGTTTTCCTCCCGTAAATTCGGGAGAAATGAAATGTTCATATATAGATATACATTACTGCTAGAATTGGCGTCCATTGTCGGAAGCCGCATGGAGTGCATTTCCAGTTTAACTCTTTCGTTTATTGAGAGTTTTTAAAGCTGGCTTTCACTGAGACGTGTATAACATATATCGGCACACTAAAACAGGTATAATATTAATACATGACTTTTAACATAACTTGCAGCAGACTTCTGTTTTACTAAGTACACCAACCACTGGTGAGCGTTAGTGGACAAACCGCAGGTTATGCTGTTTGCGCTATTTTCATACACTGCTTGTTTCTGAGTGCTGTGCAATACTTCAACTTACATGGAGACTAACTGGCTGCATTTCAGATTAATATAAAATGTTTTCGGTAGGAGTTAACTCTTTAAAATATCGATTTCATATTCTTATAATCATTGGGAAAGGCAATCACTTATTGAAAAACAGGAGGAGAGAGGATGTCCTTCGTGAAACAATGCACGTTTATCCTACTTGTCTTATATTGTACTTTACTATATTTGTTCCTCTGGCTTATAACACTGGTTTTGCGCATTTTTAGCAGGTTCCCCGTATCTTATGAACATTTCTGTACCTCCCCTTTCTATTTATTAATTGGTTTTACACATAATTATCTTAATAATATTTTATTACAAAACGTGCATCAATAAGTGAAGATTTTCGGGGTAAGTATTCGTTAATCCCTATAATATAAGGTTTTTATGCTCCATCCCAAATGTGAGCCCAGTATTCCAAGGGTGAATTTATTTGGGATTTACACAATGTTAGAAGCTGTAAAGGTGAGAAGTATCTTGAGGGTAGCCAACTTTTTTTTGTAGCTGCGGAAGCTACGGATTTGATATATTTGTGCCATGAGTGGCCAGAGGAGGTAAGTCGACACCTTTAGAGAGGAGGGGGGAGACATTTGCTTTTTACGTGGTGATCTGAGTATTAGCAAAGGTTAGAGCTGGCGAAACGTGTAGATCATTCTTGCATAAAATAAGGCAGAAATGTAGTTTTGCAGCATCGAAGTTAACGAGGTTGTTCTTTATCCAGCGAGCGACATGAAGATCAGTGTTTAAGGAATTGGCTCCGGACGTTCTGAAGTTTAGAACGTTTTTGGCATTGTGTGGCCTGTTTGCGAAGAGCAATAACGGCGTCAATTGTTATCAGCAAAACCATGGATAAAATGTAAATTCACCGAGAGGCAATTATGCATAGGATGAAGTGGGTTGGCGAAAGTATGGATCCATGAGATACATCGGGGCTGGTATAAAAATCCAAACAAATATGAGCAAAGTAATACGGCATACCTCGATCTTGGGAAGGAACCACAAGGAAAGCACGATTACCGATATGAGCAGGGGCGGTTTTGCCCTTTTAAAGTCAGATTTCTTGTTTTTTTGTTGCTAGCCACACTGTGAACTGATTGTGAAGCTGGAAGTTTTGTCTGAAGCACTGTTTTGTATAAATACTCGATTTTTTTTCTTAGATTGCGCATTTATTGGAAAATCAATCATACGTTGGTATTGGGCGATAATTTGAAGATAATAGAAAATGAAGATCATCCTGTAAAGATAATGTCTGCGATTTAGCAAGAACAGGTGTTTAAAAATAGAAAGAGTGAAAATAGTAATACGGAAGAGCAGAAATTATTATGGTCACTTGGGATCCGTGTATACGAGTCTCAAGTGCGGTCATACACCGTAATACGAAAAGTCTAGTTAGTCGAATTGGTATGCGTTGTCAAGAGATTAGCTAACACTTACAGTACACATTGATTCTGAAAACGTTGATGGAATTGTCGGGAACATGCGGTAAGAACTACTTCTTACAATTCACGTTGTCATTGCTGACAGCAAACACTTTGGTATTTATTATAACTTAATCATTGAAATTCGAATGGAGAAGCTAGTTGGATATGTGATGGACTGCAGAACATCAGGCTTAATGGATAAAAATTCGAAGATGTCGGGTTTTTTATAATTTTTAAAACGATAGCAAATGAATGCTGCAGAGTCGAGCAAAGAAATTTTGCTCGACTCTTTTTGCAGAAGATAAAAACACTCCTTCATCTAAGTTTGGCATTCTCCGCCATAGGATTATCGGATACACGAATGTTCAAGAACCATTATCCGTGTGATAGCAGAAGTTATGCAGGTTGTATTTTTGAACGGATGTGTTGCACAGGGGGCGTTGTGGCTGCCATATGAGCTTCTGTTAGAAATAAAAGGTGAGAGCTAGATATCTGTAAGTGGTTAATGACGGTGGATAGATTTATATTTCTGCCTCGACCATGAATATTCGTGATATATATGGGTTTGTATTGGTATGGACATTTGTTGTCTTTATGTTTTTCTGAAGTTTCCTCTTAGGTGTAGCAATGGTGTCTCTTTTTTGATAAAATTGTGCACAGCGTACAATTATTAAGGTGTTTCTTTAAGATGACCGAATCGATTGGCACTCACTTAACCACTGTTTTGTTTTGCGATTCACTGTACAGTTCTTATATTATAAATATAAAAATATTATAAATATAAATAGCACCCATTTTCATGGATCCTCCCAAAATAAACAGTCAGTGCAGTGATTTGATTAAAAATGTATGCTGATCAATAATATGTTTAAGAGAAGTTAGAAATTTCTAGAAATTAAATCGCGTATTTAATGTCAGCGTATTTAAATGCCTACAAATGCAGTGAAATTGATCAGGTCTCTTGCTGCGAATTTATCGCTTTTTTTTTGAAAAGGAGAAAGGCATTCTCTTCATCCTCATAAACAAGCGCACCATCCGAAAAAAATAAAAACATTGTAATTAGCAGACGTAATCCACATAGCAGATCTACGTAAACGTCACTTACTCAGCATATGGGCAAAAAAATGATCAAGTGCGTCACCACGTGTTTTAGGCAACTATTTAAGAATGCCGGTGGTCAGTAACCGTCAAGAGCGTCGATCGCAGTGGGAAAAACAAAATGATCTTTCGAAGTTCGATAAAGGGCTTATTGCGGGTGCCCGTCTGGCTGGAGTCACGTTTTGAAAACACCAGAGCTGACTGGTTTCTCAAAAGGTGATATATCCCGTGTGTTTAATCAGTGGAAAAATAATCCACATTACTTGTCTAAGAGGCGTAACTGTGGTCCTAAGACAGTCTGTCAGGAAGGAGATCGCTGTCGTCTGAGAATGTTTTATGGACAAACAGAACTTCCTATTTGCAGCAATTGACCTTAGTATTTAATGAAGGGATTCGTCCATTTTTCTTTGTCAATGTTCTTAGCCTCAAAGGATTGTTTCATTACTGTTGTATCACTCGTGATCTTTCGCCTCTTCATACCTTCGACTACTTTTGACTATGTACAATTTAGCACGCAGCGACAAATTGCTGAGATTGCATTCCGATCTCTTTGAAATTACATTCGCTAACTTCTTTATATCTGTGGTGTTTTCTGCTGTGTATGTATCCGATTAACATGTCTGTTTACTTTCTGTAGCGACAACAGAACTTCTTGCTTTGAGCTTCAACTTGTTGCGTCTCCAATACTTCAATGCAAGCCGTCTGTCCGTCGTTTCTTTGGTCTACCAACTGATTTTTTCGTATTTGGTTTCAAGCCCCTTGATAGTTTAACTATTCCTTTTTTGGGTCGATGCTGTGAATATTTATCCATTCGCCTACGGGATATAACTGACATTCTTCATAAGTCTTTGCTGCGTTATATTTTCAATGTTCACAGGTATTCATAGGTATTTAAATTTCATTACTTGTTCAGTATTTTGGCATTGTAATTAATGTCGTATTGGTCCTTTTGCGATGACCATTGTTTTTGATTTCTGAGGTAACAGAGATATTTTCATGTTAAAACTGTTGCATATCTGTTGGAATTTGAACAATTGCTTTTAGAGATCATCTTCATTTCTGCTACTTCATCTGCGCATCCAACCAAATTCGCGAAGTTAATGAAACACGTAAATATCGGTTTCTTATATTCTATGGCTTTTCTGTTGTTTGCTTTATAATAAATATAGCATCGCTACGGACTCCTTGTTCATCATTTGAATTTAGTCTTGGTACTAATTCTTTTTAATAATTTTGTACATATTTTAGAGTATTGTGCAGTGCGTTTATTCCTCGATAGATTTTGGCTTCAGATTTTGTTCCCTTTTTTAAGTATTGGTATTGTATTGTTCGTTTTCCATTCATTGGGAATCTGTGTTTTCTTAAAGATATATTTAAATAAATTTGTGATGCTGTCAATTATTTCTTTACCTTCATATTTTAGCATTTCCGTTAATTCAATCGTTGATTTCCTGATTTTCAGTTTTTACATGACGTGATTCTATTAAACCATTATTTCATATATGCATAATATTTTAGACATTTCTATGACTAGTGTATTTATAAATTCACAAATTTCTTTTCTTTGATTTCGAATCATTCTTCATACTGGTTTCTTTTCTCCATGAAAGTTCCAGTTGTTCAGAATAATCTTCCAACAGTTTTACTTTATGAGTTTTTTTTTATATTTTTCATTTCTTATTCTCTTATACTTTTCATGTTTAGCTGTATTAGTCTTATCTTGTAAATGTTTATTAAATACAGTTTTTTTGCTTTCTGATAGTACTTTTATTTCTCCAGTATATCGGAGAGTCCACCTTGTTTTGCGTTTTCCGGTTTGTTTCTGTCTCAGTGTTTCACATGATGTCTATTTAATGTTTATTTTGAAATTTTTTCAATGAAAGTTTTCTCGAAATGCTCTTTTAGTCTGTTTCTTTGAGTGTTTAACATTTACATCATACTATCCTTTTTATATATTTTGTTAGAGTCAAAATTTTCCCATCGATAATCCCTGATGTTAGAAATCTTATATTCTATATTTTGTCTGGTTTTACTGTTCTATTTGTTATTATATAATCCATGCTACACATTTGTCCTCTGTTATTTCTTTACGTTATTTTGTGCTGACTCTTGTGATTAAAGAAAGTATTATTTATTCTAAATTCATTATCTGTACAAAACTGAATTAGTCTTATTCCATTTGAGTTTTCAGTTGTTTCGTTGAATTTTGACACGTTTCTGGTCTTTTTCAGTCCTTGGATTAAGTCTCTTGTCAGCTGATGATAATTTTCTGTAATGTTTCATAAAACTCTTATATTTCTGTTTTCCGTTTTCCTTCTTCATGGCTGCAGGCAATGATAATATTTATTTTATTTTTCAATTTTATTTTCATTCTCAGTATTCTTTCAGATATATATTCCCCTGCTTTTATTTCATTTTAAAAATCTTCTGTATTGCTTTATGCAGTTCTTCAATTAACCCTTCTTGTTTTTGATTTAAGTTGTCTCCACTCATGGATTAGTATAAGTGGAGACAACTTCCTACTTAGTGGAGAGCAGAGCGCCCTCCATTCTGCCAACTGGCCGACAATTGTATAATTTATAAATATAATACAGTTAATAAATGGAATGTAATTTTACATTATGTAACTAAAGAATCGTGATAAATTATCTAGATTTCATTTATACGTTAAAACGGATCTTTTAAATGCTTAACTAGTATATAAACTACTTTATTGTTTCTTACATCAGTAGGGAAAGTAACATTTAATCGACCGAATTTTCGTTTACCAAAAAATTAAACTGAGGTATGTTGAGATTTTTCTGTTATGTTTTGACAACCCTTCAGCTGTATTTAGTCGCTATTCATGTGTGAACTTCAACAACGAAAGCCTCCGTCTCAAGAAATTTTCCACTAACCTTTCTTCATCAGTAGAACGCCTTCTGATTGTTGAATCGCATTCTCCATCATCATTGCTGACACAGAACCCCAAAGTTCAGGCTCTCATCTTTCTGATGTATCCGAACAACGATGCACTTTGGAGATTCGATTATAAACCCAACAAGTGTTTGACCAGTGACGAGATAACTGGACAGAGTCAGATGATGTTTTCCAATAAAATGGCTTGTTACGATCCAGAAAGGAACTTTTATGAGACAGTAATGACAAATTCGCAAGTAGTTTTCCAGAAGGGGTTCCCTTACGAATTCACTCTTCCTTTCAGGCTAACAGAATACTGAGATTGTGACGCCGAAGAATGTCTTTGGCGATTTGTCAGTTGTAGGGCAAATTACCAAACTGACTCCGTCATTGAAACCAGCAACTCACAGTTTATAGATGTTTAAGAGCTCACCTCACCGGTTATAAATATTGCTTACAACGTATCATGAAAGCAAAGTAGATAGAAGACAGATGTGACAGATAATTGATGCTACAGGAACACAATGTATAGAAACACAATAAGACGGAATTCACTACCTTTTAACAAGTTTTTGCTCACTTAGCTTGTATTGGGGGATACGTTGTAGTTCTGGGAAGGTATTGAAGTTCCATAAAAATAAAAAAAAAACATTAAAGCAAACATAAAGTTAATAAGTAGTTGTTATTCAATCGAAACTGCTTTCATAAAGAACATTGCTTAGTTCTATAGGCATAATTACATTTGCATCCCTATAGAAACATTGAATGTCAATGGGTTGAATTACCTTAAGGCTGACAGCTTTATAAAATCGGCATGTTTATCTTCAAGTCTGCAGTTTCATAAAAATATTTTCATAGTTTAATACAGTTTAGTTTAGTTTTATTTTAATTTATGTGTGAGGATATATAAATATTTAGATTTCACTATTATTATTATTTGATATTTACATTGACTGTGAGGTCTGTTTGGCAAGTATCCTGATTGGATGCTTGTTTTGATCAATTGCGCATGCTATTATGAGTAAAGAACATGTGCGTGTGCAGATTTAGTTCGAAACAAAATAGAAATAAAAACTTGGGTTAAAAGATAGTTTTAACACAAGTGGTTAAAACTGTATTACTGTTCGAGCAGTTTTAATTCCCCCCCCCCTCACTGGTTTTGATTTTGTTGGATTCCTTCGCTCGCTCCAACTCACCGTTTCGACATTATTCAGCGCGCTTCCGCTTTCTGCAGTTTCATTCTTCAGCGACATGCGTTGAATTAGTGGTTATGCTACCTTACCTGGATGATTTATCTTTGATCCCACTTGCTTCTTTTCGTCGGAGACGCAGTTTTTGATTTATCTCTGCTCAGAAAAGATGGGAGTTGAGTTTTCCGATATCTGCTTCTATGTAATTAATTCTGGGGGAAATTTTCATTTTGTTTTTATTTTTCTCCCTTCGGTGTGATTCAAATTGTAATCGATGTTTCATATCTATGTTCAATTTCTAGCCAAGTACGTGGCTACAATTGCATGCAGTGTAAGTAGGGAGAAGATTCGATTGCTTTATGCATTACGTGCTTGGTAAATTGTATTATTGTAGTGGCTATTAGACTGATTGAAGCAAAAAAATGTTTTTTAGTTTGAGACAATGTCCATATAAATATGATTTTCATTGTCAAATAATCACTTGAAATTAACACAATTATATTAAACAAATCAAGCCAATCTACGAAAAATGTTACTCCAAGAGATATTTAGATTTTAACAGTGCACAATTAGAATTCATTTGATTAAAGTTCATAATCGCGTGCGTCATCGAATGCACGAGTCGCATGTTTACTTTCTACATCATCAGTCGCTTTATTAACATGTGGTATATGAATAGAGACTCCATTATGTTGCTTGTTAAATTGGACAAAAATAAAGGAATAGATGAAATAGCTGTGAAACTTTAATTAGTAATTTATAAAAAATAGTAACATAAATAAATTGCATGACAGAGCAGGCGGTAAGCTATTGAAAGGTCAGCTCATTTCATAACAAATTGATCTTTTCCCCAAAGAATCAAATAACTGATTTGCCACTGATTTTATTGCTTGTTACGTAAAGGGAAGAATCTTGTTGATGATTCTGAGAAAGGAATTTAATATTACTGGAGATTAACTAGGTCTATAGAAACACGTATTTGTGTAGGTGGTGAGAAAGTGGGTGGAGGCTGCTTCAATATATAATTATCTTCGTAATAACAGGCAGTCCTGCTGGTGTGTTTCCAAACGACATGACCGAAAAGTCATTGGCAGCTTATGCTGTAATCAGGTGAATCGGCTTTTACTTTGTTCGAAAGAGTTTATGAATTACCAGCGGGACTGTATACAGTGATTACTATTATAGGCGATGAGCAGTTCACTCACTGTTCGCTGGTTATGTGAACCATTGTATTATGAATTGGATTACCGACTTGTACAACAACGCTTAATACCTTCAGGCAGAATGCCACCGATTGTCCAGGGGGGACGTTGTCTTATTTGCATCTACCAGCATACACGTCATGTATTAGCAGTTTAATTGGTTAATTTGAATAGCAACAATTTACTGTTTAGACACAACGCTAGTAAGAGATTCGAGACTATTGAGTTTCTGGTTATAGATGTGCTGTCGTGATGGCCTTTTCAAAGATTTCATTGAATTCTCTGTTTCAGAAAATTTTCAAAATAGGTGATGCTTTGAATGCGGTAACATTGAAGTTAGACTGAAATGGAGCAACTGTAGCTAGAGCGATTCGGTAGTTGCTATTATCCCAACAAAGTGGCTAAAATCTATGAGCCGTGCTCTTATTTTTGTGTTCTTCGACCGGTTTGTTTGTTTCGCTCGTGAGGGAAAATTCAGTTTCTCATAGAAAAATACTTGCTCGCCTTTAGTTGAAAAGGTGTGTCTTCATGGGTACTTCTATTTTTTAAGGAAACTAATTTTGGCCAATAGATGTTTTCATTAATATGTGGAAGTGGGTTGTTCGTCAAGTTGGCCAAGTATGCTTTGCGACAAGAATGACAGAACTTTAAATGAATTGTAAAGTCGATATTTTCGAATTATGTAATTTAATTGAAAATTTAGCTCAGCATTTTTATCGAATGTGTCGGTTTAATTTCATATTAATATTCCATAATTCTTAAAGAGTTGTGTTTAGGAGTAACTTGTTTTGATTCTTTAGTTTTTTTACGAGTTGGTTTAAAATCTGTTTAGTATTCACAATGAGTTGGTACATTTTAAAGAAGCATTTAGCACCGCGATAATCATCTTTGTCTGTCATATTTAAATTTAAACAAGCTAGTAATAAACTTTTGCGAATTATTATATTTACTGAGATTCTTTGAACACCTTTGGATAACGGAAAAGAGGGAGCATGATACCAAAAATAATTTCTTATGATTTATACAACTGCGCTGTGCTAATGAGCTTAATAAAATACTAATGACAAAAGAGATACAGAAAGAGCCAACAAAGAGACGAAGAAACTCTTGAATAGTCGATTCATAACACTCCAACTTTTCAACCATCGCGTTTCCCTTGCTAATTAAAACGAATTCATTCGATTTTAAGAAAAGTATTGTATTTGATTTCTGTTAGCTTTAATGGAAAGTTTGGACTCGAGGAACTGCGATTAATTTTGCTAATAATGCCATTACCAGCGCACATGTAAATGGTCTACATTTTCTTCTAGATATCTTACAGTTCTTCTGATGACAGTGGGCGATAGCTTTGTAATGTGTCTATTTATTGTAATCTTCGTATAGAATCCTTTCTAACGGCCACTCATGTTTTCACTGAGGATGTCGTTTGGAATTATTCTAATATTTAATTGTGGAACATTCTTGGAATATTTATAATGCACGTAGTTTCAGGTGGATGCACTATTGTCGCTTTTACTTTTACAGAAAGTAAATCCTGGAACTTTTATAATTGTTATTTGTATCTTTAGCAACAACCTTCTAATTCCGATGTTTTTAATGCTGTAAGATTTACAGTTCTCCAAGCATCAACACTGTTTCCATTCTTTTTAGAAGTTGAAAAGATTTTCTCCAGTCCTGTGCGACTCGGGAATATTCTCTGCTTATTATTCGTCACCAGATGGCCCAGAGCTTTACCACTAATAATGGAACATACATAAATTGACAGAGAGCACTTCAACAAAAGAGGGAAGTTTATTTCGTGTGCAAAGTGTGGCGAGTCGCGCAGACTTTGATTTCAAAAGTGATGTAAAGGAAAACTTTGAAGTAAAGTAAAGTCTTCTAATTGTCTTACGTTTAATAATTAAGAAGAGCAGTGTTGGTGTTCTCCAAGAGGTAGCTACTCACAGAGCCATCACTATTACAGCCATCTGTCTATTTCTCCACCCTGTTATCAACACTTCATTTCCTACGCCACGTGCGTTAAACTTCTCATCGTACAGAAAGAGGGTGGGTGGGAGATAAATGCACATCAACAGGAGTCGGGGATGCTCGTCAAGTGCTCATGTAGTTAATGAAAGATTCATTTTTCTCCATTCTGTTGTTGATTATCCGTGCGGTGTGTCATGGTAATAACGGGTGGCGTACAGAAATCCATAGATGCTTGTCTTTGTCTTACACCATACTTTGTCGGCCGCTGGAAGAATAAGGAATGCACAGCAGTATGCGATATGTAAATGAGCTATGTAGAATGAGATGAGGAGCGTGTATTACGTCTTAAAGAAGGCTTTGTTTTGCCTTTAATGATATAGCATGGCACTCCTTAAGAAGCAGTTTATACCTGAGCTATGGAGGTAATTGCATATTAATAAGCATCTTCTAATGCTCTCTCCTGCTGCTGCTGTTCAGATAAATCACTTGACAAACTTATTACCGATCTCGAAAAGCTTTCTTCTTTCCTTTCTTCTTCTGTACCGCATTATAAATCATCTCGAGTCGAAATTTTTGATACCATAGATCTATCGATCACTGCACGTTTCTCTGGTTGTTACTTCATCTTCTCTGTCGCTCTCTCTTTCTTACTATTGCTCTGCTTTCTTTCTTTCTGTTTTTGTTCTCTTCCCCCTCTTTCTTTCCACCCCTTCCCCTTGTTTTATTCTTTCTTATAACGTTGCAATAGCGCGGAATGATAAGTTTTCCGAGCGCATACAGTTTTAGTATTACCTAGTAACAGATGTGATTTTTTTTACTTTCCAGAGACGTCAAAGAAACACCCTGGGGAAATTTCTTTAAAAACTCTTAATCACCAGTGGCATGAAAACTTATTAAAGATGTTTTGTTAGTTGATATAGACGAGATAAACGTAGAAGCATTGATTGAGTTGCTAATAAGCCAGTAAAAAAGAAAGCGATTAGATTTCAATTGAAAAACGGTGCTGTATTGAGTCGGGTGGAACACAAAATGTGCTTTAAATAATTATAAATTGCCAGAAAGATTTTCAATAAATAGGATGAAAAGTGATGAATGATATTTAAAATCTACGCAGAAATTGAAGTAACGGATTCGTTTTCTTGGAAGTTTAATGATGACTGCTATAATATTTATTTTAAACTTATGGAAACAATCTATGAGGGGAAACAAATTAAAGAAAGGAAGCTGTTGAATTATCAGGAAGGTTAGTTGCGCTTCCTTAAGTAAACAAGCTGACAACTTTCACGTTTTAATCTTTGTAATGCCTTACACTGTTAGGCTCAGTCTTCAATTATAAATATTAGGAAAGTCAGCGAGCACAATAGACCATTGCATTGCTCATTAGTTAACCGTAAGAATTCCCTTTGGCGATCTCTTTGAGTTTATTAATTAGATCTTGACCTTACCTATTAAAACCACGTTTGTCATTGCAAAGAAGGAGCTAAGAATATGACAAGAACTCTGCTTTACGTGAGTTTAGACATTTTACTGCTCACGAAAATGACTTAATTGCAATTTCTAAATTCACAATAAAATTAGCATTCGAATCGAAGACTATTTAGTGATTATGTGTTCCCAGTGAAGTTCTAAATAAGTTATTTTCATTAAGAAAAGTAACGAATGCATATGCAAGTCATTAAAATTCTTGTAAGAACGAAGGAGTGATTTCTATTTTCTCTATCTCTGTAAAATATTTGGCTTTGCTTTTTTGCTGCAAGTTTTGTTTTGATCAAATTAAACGTATGCATTGCACCACCGTGAGAAAAAGAATAAAATAATTCATTAAAGTTTACGTCGCTAGAGTGTAATTAACTTTGGTTAAGTGAAGTTTGGAGTAAGTGAGTCACGTTCGAAACAGAAAGACTTTGCGTAAACAAATGTTTGCAATCTCGAATAGTCACTTTTGTTATCTTCCTGAAAGGGTTCTTATTTGTGGATGCAGGTCTTTGCAAATGAATAGATCTATCTGGCAATGTAGCAGATAGGCTATTCGTTTTCCATGTTCTCATAGCAAGGCAGGCTCCCTTCCACAGTACGATAAGCTTTCAATGGTGGATGGAATTCGCTAGACGAATTATTTCCTAATGCATTACAAATATTTTAGATAAAAAGCCGCATTCGAATGTAGCATTTTCTTTAATACTGGCAATCTTGATTTATGTTGTTTGTACCAATAAATCGCTGGCTGTACACTTAACCTGTCTAATGTCATTCACAGATATGTCAGAATGCCGGCAAGGCGGCGGTTCAGAATCAGATCATATTCTGTGTAGGATAACATTTTCTTGCAACATGAAGATATTTTAGATGACTTTTTAGATTATGGAGGAAAGTCACATAAATGAAGGAGACGGCCATAATCATACGTGCTTTTCTTCTAAATGTTTCGATTATTTCTTAAGACGGATATAAATATTTTGTAACGTATTACTTATCGAATGAATTATTAATATTACAACGCTTGGCTAAGAGCACAAGACAGCTTAATGCTGTCGTTAGCGATTGTGATTCTGCCGTTTGGCGGAGACTACCAGAGCAGAGATTTCGCAGCGTAGTCATTCTGATTCAATGCGATATTCTTCTCCACAGCTTCTCTCATCTGTGATTTCCTAGACTGAAGCTTTTCTGGTGCCTTCTCGCGAGTCGGATAGCGACGTTTTCACTCCCTCCCCGTAGCTCCTTGCTGTCCTCGATGTCTAGACGGATATGAGCCTTGTCTCACACAATAAGAGCGGCGCTTTATATTCGAAAAGGAGACGTTTGGGCGTGCGTTTAACCAACATGTCGGATTTATTTATTAAAGTCGTTAAGTGGCTGCGATGGAACTGTTAGAATTAATAGCGCTTCGAGAACACGTTTCTTGGCAGCCATATATGAACAGTGTTCAAGACGATGAGATTAGCAGTATTTTACTTTAAAGGATCTTTTAGTTAATGGTGTCGGGATAATGTATCGCTTTTATCTACCAATAGCTGCAAAATTTAATAGAAGAGGTTTCGGAATGAAACTCATTACATAATACTTGAACAATGAATAGCCAGTGAACAATGAATCGCTAATAGCGGATTAAGGAAACGGGTTTTGGTAACTCACAAAATTAGCATTTGGTACTGTAGTGGACTGAGAATCCTTTCTGCTTTTATTAATTAATGTGTGTGTTTTAAATATATTTTTACATAATTCGGAAATCGTGGTCTAGAGATTAGACATTGAACTTTATGAACCCAATAAGCGAGGTGGGGTCTCAATAGCGGACGATGAAATTCACCTCCTACATAAAGTGTGCAGAACGTGTGAAATGACTCTTGCACAAGGGAAGCTTGGGATGATAAAGCATTCTTTTTTTCTATAAAAATAATGCCCAATGGCAAATGCTTATCGTGCACTTTTCTGAAGAAGTTTGATGCAATTAGAAATGATGGATTGATCATTAATGTTGTCATCGGTGATTACACTGTTACGAAATTTAGTGCAATACATCCTGCCTCGAACTATGACCACTTTTCAACGCTCACACAATCGTTATGTTCCTAAATGCTTTAATATTATTTATAAGCGCTCTTCTTCTTTAACTCATTTGCAAAATCATCATAATTTGCTTTTCGTTTGGAAAGAGCTGTATTCCACTTCCGTTCGTGAACGCGACCCCTTTCTTCATTTTGTTTTCATGTCTAAGAACATGCGGACTGGCTAGAGAACACCTACAAGATACTTCATTAGAAGAGTAGCCAGTGGCACCAAATTAAATAGATCTTACTGATCTATTTAATTTCAGTTTTTTTTCACTTTGAACTATAAAGCATACTGTATTTAACCGACAGCCATAAAAGGCATTTGCTGTAAAATAAATAAATACATTTTATATTACTCTCACGGATTCTTAAAGGGAACTAATTTTTTAAAAAAAATCTTATTTTAAAACTTTGTGTTCCATCACAAATGGACCCTAATAATAGAGGACATCAGAATGAGAAATAAACTTGCATAAAAGTAGTGAAACTAGAAATAGCAAGTGGAAGTAGGTGGCGCAGCTCTATGACTCGTTAAAACTGCAAACGCATACTGGAAGCACTTTCTAAAATTGTAGGCTTAAAGGATATAATAAAGTATAGAGCCACCACATTTGGCGAAAAAAATCGGTAACCAGCAGAAACAGAACTTTACGGTTATAAAAGAGCAGACAAGGGATGTGGGTTGATTTTCCTTCGCATGACCTCCCATAAACAACGTTAATATTTGTTTCCTGGACATCTGTTTTGTGTGATGCATCGAGTGGAAATCAAAATCCTTTTTTTTTATTATAATTTCTTCAGCTCTGATCAAGATTTTTTTTTCTTTCTACAATTCGAGCAGCACAAAAGTTACCTTCCTGATTAATTTTGGAAGTCCAAAAGAATAACAAATCTGGTTGAAGTCTACGACCTTGTTAAGGTTAATGAAATTCCTCGAATACTTATAACACCGCACAGTTTTCTTTTCCCTAGATATTTCAAGAATACTAATCCTCGGTATTGTATCTGGACCAAGTTTAAATATAGCCCTAGAATTTTTTTAAAGAACAGACGTGGTTTAATCATTCCAAAGTATTGAATAATTTTCGCATTTAGAATAAAATCCAAACCTAGGTTTCTGATTGTATTAAATGATGAAAATCATTTAAATCCTTCATCTGCTCAAGTATTTTCTGTAAGGCTCGTTAATATTTCTCAGATCATAAACTCTTATGATCTGAGATGCGTTTGCGGTATGCTGAGGCAGTAAAGACAGCAAAGCAGAAGGCTTGGGAATCCTTTGGAGAAAGATTAGACTCATCCTATGTAAATGCAAACGAAGTATTCTGGCAGATCATCCACCGCCTTCGAGGGAGGAAATCGTGCACAGCAAGGGCAATTAAGGCCTCTGATGGTGCACTTTTAACAACCGAGAAGGATATTCTCCACAGATGGAGGAATACTTTGAGAGCTTTCTTAACCCGGGTGGCCCAGCAGTTGTGGACATCCAAGAGGTACAGATCGGGGCAATGACTAGTCTCACAGCAGAAGAGGTTTTCCATTTAGCAATAAAATCGCTAAAATCGGGCAAGGCTGCTGGCGATGATGAAATTCGGCCCGAAATGCTAAAAGCATTAAATCTAGACGGTGTTCTCTGGCTGACTCGAATGTGTCAGGCTGCTTGGATATCTGGGCGAGCACCAAAGCAATGGCAGACAGGCATAATAATACCAGTCTTCAAGAAGGGAGACCAGAAGGATTGCAGTAACTATCGTGGCATCTCTCTGCTCGGCCTGCCTTGGAAAGTGTATGCTAGGTGCTTGAAAAGATGGTGCAGGAGCAAGTTGAGTCAAAGTTCCAGGAAGAACAATGTAGCTTTCGTCCTGGTAGAAGCACAACTGACCAAATCTTCACTTTAAGGCAAGTCTTTGAGAAATATTGGGAATATGCCAAGAATGTCTACACATGTTTTGTGGACTTGGAGAAGGCATATGACCGGGTTCCTCAGGATAAGCTTTGGCAAGTAGTACAGGAGTATGGATTGGATGGCCAACTATTAGCCGCCATCAAATCCATGTATGAATGCCCAGAGTTTTGTGTTAGGGTAAACAGCACAAAGTCTTAACCTTTCACAGTCTCCGTTGGCCTCCGCCAAGGGTGTGTTCTGTCACCCCTCCTTTTCATAATATTTATGGACTAGATTGATGGGCACAGCCGAGGCAGTGAGTGTGTCAGAATTGGTAGATGTAGCATTCGACGTTTGCTTTTTGCAGATGACCTAGTTCTGCTTAGCTCTTCCACAGATGACCTCCAGCGGACCCTGGATAAGTTTGTAGCTGTTTGTGCAGACGCCGGAATGAAGATCAGTGTGGCCAAAACTGAAACATTTGTGGTCTCAAGACAACCATCCCAGTGCGCTCTACATGTAAGTGGAGTCCAAATGAGGCAGGTGGAGAAGTTTAATTACCTTGGGTCCATATTCACGAATGATGGAAAATGGGACGTAGAGCTAGATACTCGAATTGGCTTAGCAAGCTCAATATTGCGGGAGCGTGGCCGTTCGGTAGTACTGAAGCGGGAGTTAAGCCAGAAGTCAAAGCTGGCTGTCTTCAATACAATCTATGTCCCCGTCTTCACCTATGGTCACGAGAGTTTGGGTAATGACCGAAAGAATGCGGACACGAATCCAAGCGGCTGAAATGAGGTTCCTTGGAGGGGTTGCGGGGCTGACAAGATTCGACAGAGTCAGAAGCTCTGCAGTTCGGGAAAATCTCAATACTCAACCGCTTCTTCTCCGTGTTGAAAGACCACAGTTACGTTGGTACGGGCACCTGGTCAGAATGCCACAAGAGAGGCTCCCTCAGCAGGCCCTCTTTGCCAAGCCAGAGGGTGGAAGGCCAAGGACTCGCTGGATAGATTATATCCAAAACCTTGGGTGGACACGTTTGGGAATCCCACCAGAACACCTGAACTTGGTGGCAGAGGATCGTGACCATTGGAAGTTCCTCTTGCAGCTGTTGCCCCCACAAACCAATTAGGAAAGGTGGGCCTTGAAAATGTATGTATGTATAAACTCTTATCTGTCTGGTGATAAATTTCGCGATGAGTGGTATTCAGAAGTAAGCCCTATTATAGTTTCGATTCTGTTCACTCACTAGAGGAAAGGTTTTCTATTTTGTAGCCGATTCCAGTTGTCGATCTTTTTTTCAGCAAGTAGGTTTCCTTTTTCTTTCGTTCACTTAGAAGAAATTTGCCTTTTTTATATGCAAAGCAGCAGCAGAATTGACTAATATGAATATACACGAGTATATAAATAAATATTAGTTGGAATTAGGAATATTTCGTATTATCTAGCAAGCTGTGAAAATACAATCAGTGTGATGATGGCGAGAGATGAATACTCGAAGTAAGGAATATCTTTTATTCTATATGAAGAAGATGGAAGTCGGAGAAAAGATGGGATATCTGTGACGTCATCAACACCTGAGTGTCGATTTTGTACTGCAAACATCACCTGATTGAATGATGAGAAGCTGGCGTTGACTTTTATGTGACAAAACGAAAAATAAGGACTTGGTTTTTGAAGAAAGAATCTCAAGAACAGTGTCCTAAAATAAAGGAGTGTTCTTTAAAATAACGAGTCGTAATAAACAGCCCTAATTTAAATCTCATTAGCCAGTCATTTGATAGCACAATCTACCCTGATCATTAACATTCATTGAAGTACGTGATTGCTAGCCATAAGCTACGACTTTGAACCTCAATCTGAGAAATGATTTCTGAATTATTTTTGAAAAACAAATGCTTAGAATTAGCTGCATTTTCACTTCCAATGAAAGATTATCAAAAATGTGATTTATTATGATATTTCTCCTAAAATTAAAAGGAAAATTAAATATATGTGTTGTTACGAAAATATTCAACTTAATAATGCTGCCTTCATCCTACTGAAAATAATATTTCCATGAAAAAATCTCTCTGTTAGTGTATTCATGTTTTTATTTAGTCGTATCATTGGCGTACAGTAAAATACACACAGTCAGAAAAACTGAAGGAACAGATTTTGCTTGAAGCATATATAAATAGACTTTCCCTTTTTCTATTATGAGACGCGATGGAAGTCTATGATCGCTGTTGTCCTATTAATTTTTTCCCTTAAAAGAATCTGTCATCATTACCGATAAATCGGAACAAAAATTCGATTAGAATTTTTTCTAATCGAATGTGTTTGTAATGTTTGAAATTTCTCTTCGCGCGAATCCATACAAGTTTTGGTATAACTGCCCCCGTTCACTGTATAGCACTGTTCAGTGGTCGGAGGGGTAGAGAGAGAGATGACAGCATGCAACACCATTTCTCTACTTCACATTTATCTGTTTACTGCTTGCTAGTCGGTGGAGAAATAAGAAAACTTTGGTCTCTCTCTCCGAAAAAAATGAAGGAAAACCCTTACGGCGCCATCTCAGATTTGAATAAGAAAATAGATTGAAATTTTATGAAAGGGTTTCACAGCTGAGTGCGAAAGGGGAGCGTTGGTCTGACAGCCTCTCTATAGAACATCTGGATGGAAGATGGAGATGATCGAGAACGTTCTCACGATATGGGCGAAAGATTTTTGTCAAAGGGGGAAGGTACAAATTCGGAGATGTTTATCTAACTAAATAAATATTTACTGTTTCATCTCAGTACGCTTCGTTGGTCAGGAGTAAAGAAATGAAGAAAACAAATTTATATTTTTTGTGCGCTTCTCTCTTTCTTTCATTCTCTCCCATCTATTTGTCCATCTCTTTCTTTCCTCTTTGACAAAGGCATGACGTCAATACAGACTACACCCAGACAGCCTCCAGTTATCGTAAAACTTGGTGAATATGCAGGCAATGTAATCTATTGAAAAAATATAACTCGAAAAACACATTGCAATATTTGCACATTGAAATATTTAGAATGTTCCAGTCCAAAATTAGGCAATAGGTCTTAACGCCACACATTAGAATTGCAGTATTGAAATTGCGTTATTTGTTCAGTAGGAACAGCATGTACAGACAGTTGCAATGCCTTATAATGGATATTCATCTATAAAGGCTAGCTGAATATTTGTGCTCTTCCGTTATTATATTAGATTGGCTGTTTATATGTTCCAGTCTTCTTGTTTGAATTATGAAGAAACTTCGCTAGCACTATTATTAAATGTAATTTCTTTTTAAAAGATTATCCATATTCTAGGATTAATTGATTGTTTTTAATGTGTTATCATAATTTCATTTGCGACAAAATATAGCGATTAATGTTGCTGTTGTGTAGCTAAGCGAAGCCTTGAAATGGTTTCGTAAAAACAGAGCGGATATTAACAAACTACCTTCAGTTGTTAAAAAATAATTTCCACATTTAGATTTAAAAATAATTTTACGGCATCTCATGCTGACACCACTCTTCGGTGCTATTTGGAGATGCCGTTGCTAGCTGATCAGCTAATTTGCGGACAGTGATGTGTCCGATTTCCTGGACGAGATTTTTAATCCAATTTACTCGTCAACGGATGTCCTCAAGACTGTTCATGATGATCACCAACAGACACTACTTCGCTTTCAAACTTGGAAACCAATCAGATTTGTGACTTTCTTTGAAATCTTCTATTTCTTGATGATGCAGAAATCATTAAGGGTAGATCATGTAACCACATTTCTCAAGAAACCGCTGGCTACAACTGTGAAACGAGCGGCATGTGATATTCTACTGTCCGTATTAGACTTCTCTGTTAAGAGTGTATTAGATGTGGCATTTTGTTTGAGGCAAAGAAACCGGAAACTCTTTCACAAATTCTGTTTCTATTCCCCCCCACCCACACACACACACACGTACTTTATTGAACTGACTCAAAAGAGGTTACATAATTACACTCACTACTATTAATACTCCGCAAAGGTTTATCACAATATTTTACTGTGATATTTAATGCAGTTATTAATCGATGCAATTTTACCCTTCGGAATTGGGCACAGAATTATAGCGTGTAACTTATATCATTGTACATTCGGTATTTACTTAAAAAACATGTTTAATTTTAACAAAAATTAAAATTGAGCTAATTTAATAAAATGTTTCAAATTCCATATTCATTCAAATTTTAGCCACATCTGCCTGGAACATTGTTACACGTATGCGAATCGCCTAAAATCTTTATTTGTGTTAAACTTTCGTGAGTAGTAACTTAACTCTCTCATAACAACACATCGTATATGCTGAGGTGCGATTTACATAATCAGAACAGCTGAGTTAAATTCTTTCTAGAAGTTTTATTATTCTACAAGTGCATATGTAGCTTCGCTTTATTTGTTTGATAGTAATCTTATACAAGGTACCAATGCTGGGTCCCAAACGTTTTGGAAATTCTTGGGGATATTTTTTTTCGCAAAAATTTCATCCCCCCCCCGAAACAAATAAACAGCAATTTCATGATGGTGCGGATGAACATTTCAAATACAACTGCAGGTAAGTCAGATGAATTGAATCAATCAAAGAATCTCTTGAATGCTGCCTCCAATCTGAAGGAATATGCTCTGAAGAAGACTGATGTGATGTGTTTATATTTGCCAACCGGGTTGGCCAAGTTTAGCGTATCCACTCTCCATTCAGTAGTCTGCGGATTCTAGTCTCGCCGTAGTCATATGGATGCTTCATTATCTTTGGATGGGAGCTGAATTTCTTCGTGGAATGTGAGCCTGTCATCTTGATTATCGCTTTCAAATTTTCTTATGATCAATCGCAAGACTTCTTCAAGTCCCCTCACAACTTTCCGCTAAGCAACGTGGTGATTCCACACCGGGTAACGAAACCATCCACGAACATCCATATCTGTAATGGGTTTCGAACCCACGACCTGTTGGTTGGAGAGCGAAAATACAATCCATTCTGCCAACCAGGCTTCCTGACCCTGTTCTGCTCATAAATAAGCTCTGACATGCATTTTATGTTTCAAATCAGCGGTTCCACACCTATGGTCCACGAATCCTTTGGAGGTTCACGGTAACATCTGAGGGAGTTCGCAAGAGATTCATTTTGGGGAACAAATATTTTTTGTTATGCACAGCGTTGATTTGTTATCATAAACTGTATATATCTAAAAGGCATTGTTCCACTTCAATATACGTACGTTCTCTGTATTTGGCACATGAGGTTGAGAAACGCTGTTTTAAATAATTCTATTAAAATAGTCTGCATTCCATGCTATATTCGGTTACACTTAATGACTTTTAATGGCTAATCAGATTTTCAGTTGGCGAAGACGTTCCGACCTCTGGATTGGGGACAGCACTTGAATGAATGAATGAAGACGTCC
The DNA here is from genome assembly GCF_054136105.1 of Typopeltis vanoorti. Classification (NCBI taxonomy): domain Eukaryota; kingdom Metazoa; phylum Arthropoda; class Arachnida; order Uropygi; family Thelyphonidae; genus Typopeltis; species Typopeltis vanoorti. Next base: position 108,753,135 of record NC_143562.1, on the reverse strand, counting down.
CCCTCTTACTTGTAACAGAATTATAACGCTGTCTTCCAAATATTGCATTGTAATGTGAAGTTCTAATCGACAGCATTAATTACAGTCGAAATTCACAGCTAAGGCTATGAATACGTACATTATAACAGACATCATATACACGTGACCAGCATATGATGTCTCTTCTGCTTCCTCATGAGACCGGCTAACTGTCTTGAGCGTAAAAAGAATGTCTAGATGGTAAAGGCTGAGGAATCTGATCCTTTTTAGTGACGTGTAGTACTAAGGATAACGAAGGTGAGCTGAGATTGCCTTTGCTAAAGAAAATGCAAGACTGCGTTATGGTGACATGGAAGGTGACCAGGTTATTCTCATCCATTGAAGGATGGTATGTAAGTCAGTGTATAAGACGTCTATTGCAGATGATCTTGATGCTTGGAATGTCTGAGAATTACATGGTTTGTCGACAAAATAAGATGACTGGAGTGTACTGTCATCAATAAAGCTGTAGATAGGATTACTGGTGATTGAAAGCGATGGGAAGATGGATGATCGAACGGAACCCTGAGGCATTCTGTTGGCAAAGCTCGAAGATAGGGTGCCATCCATCTTCACGCATTGAGCGACTAGAGAGAGAGAGAGAAAGCTGGCTGTTCCGTATAGCCAAACGCAATGAAACGCCCTGGACATTTCAAGACCTCAACACATGTTTCTGCGAATCTTTCCATGGCACGTCCAGTGGCGGGTGATGTGGGCTAGAGATGAGATGTAGATCTGAACTGGAATCCATACTGGTGGTCACCGAAGCCTCTAACTGTTGATGAGTCCCATTATCTGGAGAGAACTGGGGTGATGACGATTGGTCGGTAGACTTTTATCTCCGTTGTTTGGAATGGACCAGAATACTTTTTAGTATCCAGGTTATTTAATATTATTTATATATATAGTTTGCTTGAAAATCACAGAAAGCATGTCGTGTTATTCCTGGTATGATAGGAGGCGCTTTGTCGTATTCATCTATGCAGAAATTTGAGTTAAAAGAGTGATGCCAGGATTTCGTCTTTATCTTTAGCTGCTGTAACATAAGAGTGGTGCCATCTGGATAAGAGAGAAGTAGAAGCACTGGCGAGCAGAAGTTGAATCCCACGGCCTTTGAAAGGGACTTCCATATGGATAGGAAGTGAGAGTTTTCTGCAATTAATATTTAAGAAATGCAAAACTTCCTTAAGTTTTCCAACTGCTGTTTCATAGACAGAATGGGCACACTTAAGCATCTAGAGACACCACCAAATGTTGTAAAGATATAAAACATTAGTACCGTGAGTTGGCTAAGGATGTTTCTATTTTTATTAATGTTATAATTCTTGTATTTTTATTTCTTTTTTACATAATTTGCAAACTGTAGAGACCGCTGGAAACATGGAACGTTTGCAAGGCACATCAGGCCTCTTACTCCGGTGTGCGACCACTAGGGCTGATGAATTCACTCCATCTCTGTTAAGGGCTCAAAGTGACTTGATAAAAGTACCATGTTTGGTCTCTTAGAGAAAAATTTCCTATTTATTTAACCCTTAGCCTACTCAGGGTACAGAACGGTGTTCTTGGGTGTAAAAATGTGATTACTGTGGAATGTGTATTAATAGCCTTTACTCTATTGTATGTATTTATTGTGTATTCCATACTGCAGCATTCATTTATGTGAATGAATAACTGGATTTTTTTCGGGAATACCTCCAAGTTGCTATTCGAAAGTTTCGAATTTCAGTTTTCGTATTCTTCATAATTTTACGACTACTGCTGGACAAAATCCTCCATGAATTTAATCCATTCTCTCTTATCTTGAGCTTTTCTGTGCCGCCGAGTTCCGGTTATCTCTTTAATTTCATCCTCCCAACTTCTCTGCCTGATCTTCGTATAACACTTTTTGCCATCTCTGAGATATCATTCAGATATCACCCTTGTCCATTTTTGAGTGTTACCTCTTGCCAAACGATCTCCCATTTCCACTTGGGTCTTCTTTTACTGGTTGTTATAATGTCTCTCATCCCCACCTCAGCCCTATCCCAAGTACTGCACTTTCTGTCTTGAATGGTAACACTAAGTAGTGATCTAAGTAGTGAACATTTTTATCTGAACAGTCCTCAACTTTTCTGTCACGTTTTGGTCAGAATTCATGTTTTATTTCCATACGTTATAAACAGATGTATACAGCTGTGGAATATTATTTATTTAAAGCACATTGAGATGTTTATTCCGTGTTTTCAAAAGGCTATCCAACAAAGTCCTAAGTAGCATAGGCTACGTTGACAAAAGTATTTGAACGCCGTACAATTTCTGGTCACAAAAAAGCATTTTAATTATATTTCTAGTGCCAAGTTGGACCAGCTTTGGCCTGAATGACAGCAACTAACTACCCTTCGGAGAATGCTTTCGACCAATTTATGATACGTCTTAATATGAATATTCTTTAATTCCTCGCGCAAAGCTACCCCTTCCCCCCATTGTGGATGACGATGACGACCGCTCTGGTCTGGAGCGAATTATTCTAATTCATCCAAAAGATGTTCGATAGGATTGAAGTCTGGACTCTGAGCCCGCCAATCCAACAAGTCAACGATGTTTTGTGGAAACCATTTTTGGACACGCAGTGCAGTATGAAGTGGTCCAGGATATCCAGGTTAACCATCACATCATGGTTTTGAGCACATCCACCAATGGACCCAGTCTCATCCAACTGAAACACCCCATACCATCACCGAGCCTCCACCAAACTTGAACAGTTGGAATGATGCAGTCCTGCCGGAGCCATTCTCCAGATCCAAACACGACCATCAGAGTGAAACATTTTGAATGATTCGTCGCTCCACAGAACCCTTTTCCCAATTATCTACGATCCAGGAAGGAACGGTATGTAAGACACCAGTCCAAACGTCATTTGGAATTGAGAGAAGGGGGCGATGTGTAACTTGTTCGCAGCAGCTCGGCAGCTCTGGTAACCTATGGCATGCAACTTTGTGCGGACAGCTCTAGTTCTGACAGATATCCCTGCAGCATTTTCCAGGTTAATTGCGACGTCCGCCGCTGATGACGTGAGGGATGCTCGAACATTCCGAGATAAAACTCATCGATCTCGGTCAGTGAGTGCTGGTTCCCCCCCCCTCCCCAGGGCGCTTTTCTGATGTGGTAGCACTACCAACTTTCCATCTACGAATGACATAAGCAGCAGTGGATTTCGGTATATTTCCGTAGACAGGTAGCAATGTCATGGACAGAAAGACCACTGATGCAACAACCAACTACCATCGCACGTTGGAAGTCTTGTCAGTTCAGCTGAGCGAGATATCTTGACATTGAGTGCAGTGCAAAACATGCAGCACATCCCACCTTTTGTTACCAGACTTACGCAGACACTCCCTGAATATTTGCATGTGATAGGATCCGACATATGCATGGCACGTAAGATGTCCAAATACTTTTTGTCGACATAGGGTATGCTTTATGAATGTCGTAGTTCCATCTGCACTGTTTTTATTATGTATTTATTATAGATTATTATTATTTTATTTATATTAATCTTTTATTTTTAATTTCCACATTCAGTTCATTGATTATTTCTTGAAGGTCTGCCCAGTTACCTAAAACAACGATGTCATCAGCAATTTGTGTATGATTCAGCTCTTTTCATTCTACTACAATTCCTATATTTTTCCATTTCAGATTTTAGACATTTCTTGTAGGTGCAGTTGAATTTTATGTGTACATATGAGGGTGTGCTGAAAAGTTGTGACAATCACCATGAAGGGTATATCAGTTGCTTTAATATCATTTTTGTTCTAGGCGTGTATCAGAACTTTTCAGCCCCCCCCCCCCCCGTATATATGACTAAGTATATCAATATAAGGTTTTTTAATTCTTTGATTTTTAGTGAAAATCAATCAAATCTTGACCTAAGGGCTTCTGATTGTGTGCGTGCGTGCGTGCGTGCGTGTGTGTGTGTGTGTGTGTGTGTGTGCGTGCGTGCGTGCGTGCGTGCGTGCGCGCGCGCGTTAGTTCATTCGTTCGTTCAATAGCTGTAGTTTGTTCTGAAAGTTGGCAGAAATCTAGTTTTTTGTGTCGATTTTGGTTAAAAAAAGTATATACACTGTTATAAGTATATAAAATATTTGGCTCAGGAATAATAATGGTCTTGGAATATTCAGATACAATCATGATTTGCATCAGCTCTACAGAGAACCTACACAATATCTAATATAATGAAGTTCAAAAAGTTACAATGGGTAGGATATGTTTTACTTATGGAAAATAACAGTGTTCGTAAGGAAAATTTAGATAGTAAAATTCTTGGTAAAAGAATTTTACTATTTAAATCAAAAACAACCAAGAATAAGATGGATTGATACCATTAATCAAGATATTAACATCATATTCCAAACTGGAGAAGTAAAGTTCTGGATAGACGGGGTCGGAGGCTATAAATCTAGGAGACCATTGCTCGACTTGGGATGTAGAGCCATAGGAAGAAAGCAGAAGATATATAAAAATTATAAAGGCAGCTAATTGTACGGTAATTTTTAATACCTTTTTCTCCCTTTTAAAACATAATAATAAGGATAGCATCATTTCAGATCTTTGATATTATCTTCCGTCTTAGGTGCGATGTATTAATTTTACTCAACACAGCCACGACTAACTCACTACCTACTTTCAAAACACCTACCTGTATCTTTTCTTTAGTTGTCAAGTTTTAGCTATTTTTGCTTCTCACTGCATACTGAACTTCTTTTACAATATTATGGCGTTTTGTTTTCATATTCCATTTGCAGTATTGCATTTTTGCTTTGCCATTCGTCTAGAATCTTATAGTTTGGCATAGAAATTTCCATTATTCTCAGGGATCTGTTCTTTTTCTTGAATCATTTTTTTCTTGTTTTTTCTTTGTTCTATAATTTGATTTCTCGCATCCATTCGTTTCCTTATTGTTTTACATAACTGTTTTTTCCATTTATTTCTTTTTCTGAGAAGATTTAAGATTTCTTCGAATAGCTTTATTTCATCCTTTCTTTGGTTAATTTCTCTCTCTCTCTCTCTCTCTGGCATTATTTAATAGGGTTCCTATTTTACTACTGAGAATAAAGCCAAACCATTTCATTGCTTAGATTTAACAATTCATTTGTCAATATCTTTTTTTTTCTGTTAATTTCTGTTAAGGAAATACATTTTCTTAGTCTGAATTAAATACAGCAATTCTTATTTTCCCCTTAAGTGGCCAAGCTCAGATTCTGAAGTAAATTTACAGCTCCTGAGCAGCTCGACTATGAACTTAACATCCATCATGAACGAAGCTATTTAAGAGCGAGTTGCGTGTTTTGCTTCGTATTATAAATACGTGTTAACCATTGCATCAATTACGATGGACCTTCAGACTAAAATGATCGTTAACCGCACTTTAGCTTATTACTTGAATAAATGGGCGAATTTTACAGGTGTAAGTTAGCCATTTACTATCTGTACACCGGGATAACTAATCACAGCGCTGTTATATTTTTATACGAGTATATATAAAATGCCTTGCATTCCACGTGCATATGCCTGTTTCCTTTACTTGTGCCGTAAGAGGGTCTCTTCTTTATTACCTCATTCAACATTGTTATCGTCCAAGCCAGCAATAAAGAAGCAACCATCCCACAAAAGGTATTCGACCGCAAACATTAGGGTTATGTTTACAGGGCTTCTTAAGGAACGAGAGCTTGTCTAGAAGACTACCTCGCGATTAAACCTTGTACTAGATTAAGTAGAGCAAGTAATTCCGTAAATCCTTCAGAAGCTGTCCCGCAGTGAGATATTTGGCGTCGGAGGAAACTGTTCAAGTAGACAGACGGCGATTACAAAGGCATTTGTAATTGCGGAGGTGAAGTGATAGAAGGTAGGACTTTGCGCCTAACTTCTATCGAAATGACATTCAAAGCTAAAGAAGTAGCAAAATGAAGGATGCACTGCTCGTGAATACTAATCATTTAATTCTTGCAGACTGGGGAGAAACACTATCGTGTTATGGTATCACTTAACTGTGATAGTAGTTCATAGTGTAAGATTAGTTTGTTATCATGTTTTCTCTATTTACTTCGAGAACATTAGCCAAACATTTGTAATAAAAACAGGTGGCCGTTTTCCATCTAAATCACAGTTTGGATATTTTGCTTACACTGACTTAAATCGCGTCTTGGATGCTTGGAAGTTTTTAATTAATTTTTATATTGAGGTGGTTTGGTTTTAGATTTTGGTTTGAATTAAGAATCAATGTTATTAGGCAAGTATATTAGGTCTGTTCGGTGTGTGTGTGTTCCGGCCGGTTTGGCTGTTCTTTTGTTTGAAGAATTCTAGCTTCAGGAAGGAAGACTTCCTCCACCTGCATGTGAAGCTGGCTTATTCAGCTTCGATAGAAAAGTCTATAAAAGTCCTCTTCCTAGATAGCATTCGAATCGAGGCCTTTCAAAAGGAAGTGCAAATCCTCTTGATTGTTCCCGCTACTTTGGTAATCTCTGATGAGGTGACAGGGCATAATATCCTTTGTTCTGAGCCGAACGATTAAACACAAACACGCATCACTGATCATAATACACGAATGCTTCCATGGTCTTAGTTGTCGTGATGATAAAGCCAAAACGATTTGAAGAAAACTCATTTTTTAACAGATGAATTAAGGAAGTTGATAATCGTTGTATTGAAAACAGTTAAGGCACGGATAACACACTTATCCGAAATATTACTTATAATTTATTCGTAGTTTATTATCTGTTTTAGCTAAAACTAAATATCTTGTTAATTAAAGGAAATCACAGTAGAATCTAAATCATATACAGTGTCTGAATTACAGCTAATCATCCATCACTGCTATATTTTCCAACAATTAGAATTAGAGTTCGATGCGTTTGTATTCAGTGGTGTATTTTCAAGTCTTCTAGCAAATAGTGCAAGCTCCGTCTAATCCTGCTTTTTATCTCTACTGCTAAGAGGAAGCACTATCATTAGATTATATACGTTACAAGACACACGATTTCTATGACCGTCCACAAGTATCGCTAATAAATGCTACCGGAATTTACAAATAGGACAATGACATCTTTAAACACATCCTATTTGCAAAATCGCCATCATCACTTAAACACTTGTTGCTTGGATGTGTTATTAATGTGCGAACTGTTTCATATTTCTTCTCGTTCATTATATCGTTCGCCGTGGAACAAACTCGACTTTACTTCGGAGTTGGATCTGGTTGCACGGCAACCAAGCAAGGGTCTTTGTTTTAGATTTCACTAGGCGGACATAAATTATGCATGCATGCATGTGAGCCAGAAAGTCATAAAGCCGTTCTTTCGCCAGTCGAAACTGTGCGTGTTAGCTACGGCATGCACCTGAAGAACGTGCTCTGGAAAATAATGAGGAGGCTTGAAACTTCCTGAGATGGTTGGCGGCAAAATGATTGATAATCAGAGGTGTCCATTACCAGAGCATCTGATTTTGCTTTACAGAAGAGACACCTTTGCTTTCTCTTTGCTTATATTTGCCAGCAAAACTTAGGATAATACGATACATTCGTTTAGACGGACGGATGCAAGGTGATTAGACAGGAGGAAAATGTATTTTTCTTCTTTCTCATCTGCCTGTCCTGATTTAGCGTTGCTTCACGTACAACGTTAAGAATTCCGACTCCGTATTTCTTCGGTTGTGCATGTAGTATGATTTTATAGGAAAAAAAAATACTGCGAACTGCGGTCAGGCATCGCCTCGCTCACATAAAAGCGTGCATCTTTATTTTCAGCTATGAAATCGAAGAAAAAAAGCATTGAGTTAGTATAGAGGAAAGAAAAAAGAAAGTTTAAGTTGCTTGAAGTATTTGGTCACCCCCTGCTTTTGAAGAAGAAAAAATATGCATTAAAACGCTTTGAAATAAACCAGCAGATTATGGCGTATGTGTGACGTAATATATTAGCTGTTTTTCTAGAGATAACGATGAGGAGAAAAACCGATTAAAAACAAATAAAAAGCACATGGTTTAAGTTAAATGCCTTATATATAATAATATAGGGATGTATTGAGATTAGACCTACACCGTACTCCTAAATGCTTACTCTACACGCAGCAGTTAACATTAGAGTATACTGATATTGAAACTTTTCCACTAAAAGTAGGCGCCAGTGTTATTTTAATGAACATCCACTCAAGTTTGCATTTAATACTAATTTCTGAATATTATATGTTGCTTACAATTTCTTTCAGTTTTCGCCGAATAAAAGTGCTTTGAAATGAAATGAGAGCGGGTGTGTCATCCAGATAGCATTTACTCATATTATTCGGGAGCGAGTTTTATGTTATCTTACAAACAGAATGCCATTGGACATTTATACATAAAGCGGATAAAGCGAGCATAGACTTAAGGTAACTCAGATTGTGCAGTTTCTAAAGAATTCCGTTTCGCAACTTTTCAGACATCAAATTAAGTTCCATGGTGTCACGAAGAGTGCAGTTTAGTTCGCAGAAGTGCGTGATCTTCTCTGATGCAGTCAATTAAAAATGAAGATACATGATTTAAAGGCTTTGTATCTTTGAATAGTTTCTCAAGTTTGCGAACCAGTAAAACCAAGCATGCTGGTCACCCAAGCATCGCTTCATTGTACAGCAGTTAAAGTGTGGATTTTTTATGTGGCTCTCACCCACAAAAATGTGTAAACCGTTACTCAGTATTGAGCCTAATTCCTAGCAGGATAATTTTATATGCATAATCTCTTTTCGTCTATAGAAGTGTCCGTTCACGAACTCGTTCCATGTTTACAAGTAGTGGGAGGGAGTTCATCCCATCTCGGGATGGAAAAATGATTTTAAGTCTCTTTTCATTCCTTCTGGATTTGAATGCGGTAAACTTCTGCAGTTAGCATTAAACAGATTGTACAAATAATTGTTAAGAGAAGAGAATATGTTAGAAATTCAAATTTTTTACTCATTTGCTCTTAGAAATTCACGATGTTTAGGGCGCACGGATACATTTTGGAAACTGTTCACCTTTATTAATATTTACGCCATTCAAGCAGTATATGTGCATGGAATTAACGTGGTCACTTCAGAGTAGACCTATAATGGACAAACGGAGGCAGCACATAGAAGAAACACACTTCAGATGGTGGATGTATTCGTAACCACTAAAAACTCCACGTTCTCTGTTGTTGTTTTTTCATTGGTACTAACTGAACCACGAGACACTCAGAGGTATTCCAATAAATGTTCATAACTCAGTAAATATTAACACTTGCTGCGTAAAGCAAAAAAATCCAATATTGACTGTTGATCTCTTTTATTTTCATTTTCACGAACTCAAAAATAATTTGCCTTGCAAACACAAAGTGCTGATTCATAACATCTATACATTTGGTTAATACTTTTTTAAATTTCAGCAGTCATTAATGGCGTAGCCATTTTGGGAAGGTTTCCCCGTCCCTGTTTTGTTCTCACGCTAAACGAACAAACCTTTCGAGGAGCACCCCACCAATCGTGATACAATATACACTGAGTATGTTCACTTCATAGGCTTAGTTGTTTGTGCTGTGATGTCGACGAACCAACTTCACCCAAATTCAGTAGCCGACAGCGCATATGTGAAATGTTTCTGATAGTAGTTGGGTTGAAAATAGAAAATTAACTCGATGAGGTGTGCGTATTTGTGCGTCTCAAATTGAGAAACTGAAATTAACATTGTTTTAAACCATATTGCGTGATTTAACTCTAGATTTGAGAAAGGTAAGCATTCGTGGTGGCCCAGCGAATGACGTTTCCACTGTCCATCTTACGGACTGTGTTTTCGAATCCCACTGGGGCCTGAATATCTATGAAGGTCTTTAGTTTGTGGGTCAACCATTTTTTCTGCCTGTGAGATCACTCAAAAGCTACATTGCGGATGTATCTTTTGGAGTTACCTGTCCGGTGTGCAAAGCACGGTTCCAATTATTTAATCATTATCCCCCCCCACAAGTATTAAGTATAATACTAATATATTACACAAAAAGTGTGTTATAAATTTCGTACAAATTAAATTGCAATACCTTGATGACAAAGGTTACAAATTTCCTAAGGATGTAGTTAAGGAATTAATGTACACTGCTTATGCGGAGAGACATTTCAGAATGGAATATGTCCACTCCGAACTGCGATGCAGCTCTCAAAACGACGTTGTGAGCGCTACCATGTTTAGCACCAAGTGATTCAGGAGTTCTTGAGGCAAATTGGCCCACTCCTCCTTCGGAGCAACGATAAGGTCTTGTTTCTTTTCTGGAGGGGAATTTCGAGTAGCATTGCATCTCCCTATTGCATCCCAAACGTGTTCTATGAGGTGGAGATGTAGGGAGCATACTAGCCACTCGATTCGAATATCCTCGGTCTCCAGAAGTATCTGCACTGCTCGTGTACGATGTGGTGTAGCATTGTCATCCATCAAAATAAATTCATCGGCTACTGCACCGTGATGCTGGTGTGTTCTGTGGCAATATCGATCACCGGTCATAGTCCACGTTTCCAGTGCTTGTAGCTCGGTACGTCCATTAAGCATAATGCCTCCTCACACCATGACCCAGCACAGGCGTATCTATCCCTTTGAAGGATAGATTCTCGTAAGCAGTACCACTTTCATACCGGATCAAGTGTCATCTAGTATCGGAGGAAAGACTAAAACGACTCGCAAAGAGTACATTAGTCCATTGGTGTCTTGTCCAATTTTTATGGATACACCACCACTTAAAAATTGCTCTACGATGACTTGTGGAGAAAGGGATGCAGACTACAGGCCGCCTGTGGGCGTATAGGCCTACTTGTTGCAAACGTCTTGCTACATTTTGTCGAGATATCGTGTACCTGCGGATGGTACACGGATGGCGCCAACTTGCAAGCTGACCTGCCTTGGTGTGTCGATCAGGTTTTGATGTTATGACCAAAAATCTGTCGTCATGTTCCGTGGTAGAGCGAGGGCGACTTCTTAGCAAACGTTTGGAACACATTCCATTGATTTCAAGACAGAGTCTGGATACAACCCTATGTGAGATTCCAAAGTCTGGCAATGTCAGTAAATCTGCGGCCTTCAAGTTTTCCAATAATTCTTCCCCGCGTGAAATCATCAAGAATATGTCTTTGAGACATTACAAGACATCTTTGCAACGTTATTCCTTCACGAAAAGATCTTCCTTCCAACACAATTCGCTTAGCGCAGCCTTTTGCCTTTTATCCTGTTGTGTGTTACCACGAGACCTCTTTGTTTGCGATTCGCAAATTTGATTGTGTATCCGCATTCTACTCGAAATTATCAGTTATACAAATTTCCACAGGCAGATTTTTCTGAATTTGCGGTTGTAATCTTCAGAAATCGTGTTCGTCCTTAGGTTTTGGGCACCAATGTGCATGAAAGGACAGTACTGTTTAGCGTGACGTTTGGTGTCCATGCTATCGGCCTTAAGATTGATTTGTTGTTCAGTCTATAATATTTGTTGGATTGAATTCGGTATAATTTCCCGTTATAAGCACGATGCATAGTAATTATTAAAAAATCGACGGACCTAGCATGTTTATAAATACTTTTAAGACAAATAAGCGGAATCTGTATAGATTGATATTTATTTGCTATTATACACATAGATTGGATTCCCATTCTGTTTCCAATTTTCTTACTTATATCAGAATTACTTAAATTTTATTTAACTTAAATAAAGATTAATATACAGAAATGCAGTAAACTGCTTATAATGGAACAATGAGAGAGCAACATAAAGTTCGCGTGCTGCATAATCGTCTATTAGCTGTCTCATTTCTCCCATTGCCCTAGCGATACTTGTTACGACATTTAAGTTCGAGGACTTGTAGGATCTGACTCGGAGATTTTTGCACGCCATGCAGAATTAACTCTGTTTTTTATTTAGTGTTCGATACTTCATTTCATTGTTTAAACCGACGTGCATAGAAATTCTTTTCTAAAGACATGGAAGCCGTGGAACAGGCCACAGAAAGGTTGGCGAGCAGACGGGGTTTGTCTTTCTTCTGTTGAACCCCTTAGGAATAAAAGTAAAATTACCCATTTATGCTATGCAATGGAATTCAACGTAATAAAAATTAACAGTTTTTTAGAAGTAATCCTTCGTTCCCCTTCTCTGATGAGCAGCCAATGCAGAGATCCCAACTGCGCACTCATTTGTGGCTTCACGAAGTTTTAAACATCGTGCCTTACTTAAGAAGGCCATCTTTTTGCATAATTACATTTCAGAATGTGATGGCACATAAGAGTTAGGGAAACATCACTCGACTTCTTGCAAAATGAGCGTTATTTTCCGCTTGTAACTTTGTGCTTCGGACAGTCCCCGATGTTTGTTATCTTTTACGAACTTTTCCTTTCATTTTCTTTCTCAGTTTGGTTACTTTGAAGTCTTTCTCATTTCTGTTTACAAATTGCAAGTGCTGCTGTTACCTGAACTTTCTCTAAGGAGATAAATTTATTTTTGTCAGAATTTCTGTCAGGTCCTTTCTTAGCAGAATATTTTTAATCACATCATCACGCAAAGCGTCGAGAATGTAATTATCTTCAGAAGCTTTAACATTTTAGTAAGACGTTCCTGAAATCACACAACTTTATTTATCAACGAGTTTTGCAAATTATTGCATCAGTCTGTTAGTTGTTGATGCAATAATTAATGTTATTAAGTTAGCAAATTAATGTTATGTTAGGTTAATGACGACACAATGATCTAGTCTAAAGTTGTAGTAATGAAAGTCAGTATTAAAAATGCACTCAAATGGTAAAACTTTTCCAGTCAAGAAAATGTATTTCATATTCATATTTCGGATGGTATTTGATTATGAGATTGCGACATTTCATTGTTGCTGTTTGATTTATCAGATTGCGAAATTGCATTGTTGGTTGTTGATTATCTGAATGCAAAATTGTATCGTATGTTTATTTCACTGAATATTTTGCGGCGAACGACTAAAAATTAATTCTGTTATAAGTTGCCCGAAATAACTTTTTTTAAAATAGGAAGAAACGAAACTACATTTCAATTTTAGTTCGGGAATTCTGCAGTAGGATAGAGAGAGAGATTATGGTGACTCGAATGTCAACGTAGCCCATCGGCAGGTCACGTAAGAGCACGTGTCTTAACGAAAGGCGGGCCATTTCTATCAGCATGAAAAGCCTCAGGTAGTGCATCGCATGCAATAAACTTAAAAGTCAGTCGCCCAGTTTCAAGTCAATTTCACAGTTTTAAACAAGCCATTGTTGCAACTACCATTATTCTCGTCACGTGACTGCCAAACAGCGCCACCATTTTCATTAGGAACATGTTTGGTTTCATCAGTGTTTTTCCTGCTTCCTGACCTGAATACATTAGCCTCTAGTGCATTACGTAAATTGGGGTCGTAGACAAAGTTTTCCCAACTTGGAGAAAACAACAGCGGGGAGGTGAATGTTTGATAAATATCCTGAAATTTATATGCGAGCATTTATCTTAGCCAGGAAAGTTAATTAGATATTTATTCGGAAGTTTTGCATGCTGTGTTTTTTAAGACCAATCGATGGGGATAGCGTGTTCCAAGTGGCCTAAGTGCAACATTAGTTTAGAAAGCTGAATTACTTAGAATTAACTGAGCAATGAAAACGGAGGTGTGAGCTAAGATAACCAAATAACGGATATCTTCGACCGTACTACGCACTGTAAGTAACTGTATGAGATTAGTCGCGAAATTAGAAATGCCAAAAAAAAAAAAAAAAAGGATGTTGAAGGTGTTATCTTTAGAGATTTTGGTGAAGCCGGTAATTGTGCTATCTGTGGGAATTGTTCTGAGGTGCAGCCGTTGCTTTCTCCTATCTACAAAACTTTTAATGATTTTACTGAAAATTTGTTCTTTTGGCTTGAATAAAAGAAGAAGCTTTAAAATAGTTTAAGAAAGGATGCGCCAACATCCCTTCAATTGTATGCACTATGCGGGCGTTAATATCGTATCAATTTATTATTATTAATAATAATCCAGTTGCTCAGCAACAAATTAGTAATATACAGCTAATAATAATGGCAAACATCTGTTGGATTTCTGCTCAGGACATGGACTGGTTATTACTAACACCATGTTCCAACATAAAAATGCGCACAAATTCACATGGAGAGAAGAGGCTAGGAATAAGAAAACTCTCATTGACTATGTTATTGTTGATAGTAATGTTTTCTCCCTGGTGCAGGACACAAGAGTACACAAGGGATTTGAAATTGGAAGTGATCACCATTTAGTCTTGACTAGGATAAAATTGAATTTCATATTGAAAAGAATAACATCTAAGAAAGTTTTAAAGCGAATAAAAGTTGTAAACGTTTTAAAGCGAATAAAAGTTTTAAAGCGAATAAGCTTTGTGTATTTTAGTCTACAGCTCACATCTGAGAGCTGCGAGCTGTAGACTAAAATACACAAAGCTTATTGAAGAAAAAATTAAAGAATTTCAGAACAGGAATCAAACCTTGGAGATTCAGTGACAAGCCTTGGAGAAAACCCTGATTCATTCAGCCAGAGAGGCATGTGGTGAGGTTGTCTGCAAGGATAGAAAAATCAGACTCCATTGTGGACACAGGAAGTTAAAGAGGCAGTGAAGGAAAAGAATAAAGAATATCAAACGTTCCTGGCAAATAAGTCAGCTTGTGCTCTTAGAGAATACAGAGACAAATGTAAGAAAGCTAAACACTGTGTAAAACTAGCTAAACAAAAGTTATGGGAGGACTTTGGCAAGAACATAGAAAATAAATATCAAGAAGGTGGAAAGATATTCTGGAGGTTGTTGAAGAAGCTTAGAAATGGAGGAAAGAGTGCTGTAAGAGGAGTTAGAGATGACGAAGGTGACAAGAAAACAGGAGAAAAAGATATCCTTGAAATATTGAGTAATTACTTCGAAAAATTGCTAAATAAAACAAGCAGTGAGAACACAATGGTATAAAACACTCAACAGGCATACAGTCAGGAATACATATCCATACTTGAAGTAGAAAAAGCCATCAAAGCCTTGAAATGTGGAAAGGCAGCAGGAGTAGATGATATTCGACCAGAAATGCTGAAATATGGTGGTATAAAAGTCTTAGAGTGGCTGCACTGCATAGTTCAGAAAGCCTGGACAGAGGGACGAATTCCCGATGATTGGAGTAAAGCTCTCATAGTACCATATATAAAAAAAAGGGAAATAAAACTGAATGTGAGAATTACAGAGGCATTTCCCTAGTGAGTGTTCCTGGCAAGATTTGTGCAAGTATACTTGAGAAACGGTTGAGGAGAATTGTGGAAGAAAAGCTTGGTGAAGAACAAGCTGGATTCAGGCCAAATAGAGGCTGTCAGGATCAGATCTTCACTTTACGACAAATAGTTGAGAAAGCATGGGAATATAACAAAGATCTGTATATAAGTTTTGTCGATCTGGAAAAGGCATATGACAAGAGAGAAGCTATTCAATACGCTGCAGTTATACGGTGTCAATGGGGCATTATATCAAGCAATACTTAGTCTTTATTTGAGTTGTAAGTCAGCAGTTAGAATTGAAGGAAGTACAGGAAGATGGTTTAATGTTAAATCTGGTGTGAGATAAGCATGTACATTATACTCTCTGTTATTCATTATCTATATGGATCACATTATGAAGGAAAGTGGTATTAAACATGATATCAGAATTGGAGATGTTAATGTCAGCACTTTGCTTTATGCGGACGATGTTATACTTCTAAATAAATCCGCTACAAGTTTGCAAGATTTCCTGACTAAATCGAATAAGTGTTGTAATAGATATGGTATGAAGGTCAGCATTGAAAAGACAAAGACAATGAAAATAGGTAGAATTGTTGAAAATGTCAACTGTGTTGTGAATGGAGAACCTGTGGAATTAGTAAAACATTTCAGCTACTTGAGGCACGATTTTTAGTGAAGATGGTAAATTAAATATGAAAATATACAACAGAATCAACAAGGCTGGTATGGTAGGAAGTCAATTGAATAAATTCATATGGAATAAGAGAGAAATTAGTCGCAACATTAAATTAGCTGTATACAAGACAGTGCTCAAACCAGTTTTAACTTATGGATCTGAGAGCCGGGTCAGAACTAAAACACTTGACCAAAGACTAGAGACCATAGATATGAGAGTCCTGAGAAAGATTAGAGGCATGAAGAGATGGCGTCAATGACAATATCATATTAAAAATGAGTATATTAGGAAAGAACTTGACATTGTCAGCATCCAGGAATGCGTTAGCAGAGCTAATCTCAGGTGGTATGGTCCCTTAAACAGAATGGGCGAGGAAAGATTAGCAAAACAAGTGTTCTCTGCCAGGTTGGCAGGAAAACGTCCCAGAGGAAGACCAAGATATAGGTGGATTGATACTGTACAAAGTGCCTTAGACGATAGAAATATAAGATCTGATAATGTTGGAGTCTTGACAAGTAACAGACTGATTTGGAGGAAAATTGTAGATAGGAAGTTAGTAATGATGTAATTTTTTCATGTAGTACTATGATATCCTGTACACCCCTTGAGGGTACATGGCAGGAATTTGATGATGATGACCTCTTTATTTTAATAATATTATCTGTTTCATTATTATAATCATAAAATAGCCTCGAACGCAGAATCTCGCTGTGCTCCACGTGCAATAAGCTACAGAAGTGTAATCATTTCGACTTTCAAATGTATTTATTTTCTATTATAACTCTTAATTCCCCACTTTATTTTACTGTTCAAACTGCTCTCAGGTTTCATAAAAAAAGCACACACGAATTATATTTTACTTGCAGATTATTATTATTAATATTTGTACAGTAGTTCCGTTTTTTAATGTAAAAATGCATTCTTTGTAATCAGAATGTTGGAAGCGCTCGCTGCATGCATATAAATAGGGACACAACAATTAACACCACTAGCGGAACAGATTAACATGTTTTGAAATTTGCCGAATAGATAAATTTATTGGATTAACCAACCAGTACACGTACGGTGTTGTTATCTCATCACTTAATAAGCGACCGGGATGTAGGTGTAGAAAGATGGGACGTGCTAATGTAATAGAATAAGGATGTAGTTCGCACTGTACATATTTTTAATATGTTAGCGATAAAAATTGTGTGTTGTGCTTGGTGTGTATAGAAAAAATGTATAATATTCGAACTTCAGTTTTGAAATATTATGGATTTGAAAATTATTGAAAATAAATAACTCATTATTTATATAAATTACTGTATTATAAATACAACAATCAAATCCTTATTCTGGTTATTGTATTTATTTTTTTAATAATTACCAAAATAATAATTCACTATAGAATTTTGGATAATACGAAGGTAGCATAACATTTATGTCAGCCCTTTATTTCACCGTAGATCAGTAACATTTTCAAAAGAGAGAACATTTGGCAAAAGAAACAATTCAAATCTTTTGGAACCGGCAGTTTTTTGCATTAATTTGTGCCATTATAAATCGCCATGAAAGT